>NW_028227258.1:5537500-5922500 GCF_978045245.1 Mus caroli | reverse complement strand
TATTGGACACAAGAGACTGGAGATCAAATCCACCACAGACACAGTTTTGTGCTCAAAGAGGAACTAGCTAAAAACCTATAGAGGTTAGCTTGTAGAAAACCTGTTTAAAGCTCTAATGAGAGCTTTAATGGCTCTAATGGCATACTGTACCACTCACGTATTTAAAGAGTCCAATTCAGTCACTCACTTGGGATAGTCATGGCTGGCGAAACCATCAACACCATGTTATTTTACATTTGATATGCTGAGAGACTACAACAGCAGCATCAGCAACAGCAGCAGCAACACCATCAATACATAGAGATATTAGAGTGGTGGTTAACAGCAATGGCTGCTTTTGTAGACTAGGTTCAGTTTCCAGCATCCATATGCCCACTCACAAATGTCTGTAAATCCAGTTGCAGGTGATCCAGCATGCTCTTTTGACCCCCACAAGCACTACGCACACACGCAGGCACGCACGCACAGAGGCAGAAAACTCATATGCATAATATTAAAGAGATAGGTTATTCTGGAGTCATTTTGAGTCACCATGGCCTCAGAAATACAGATTTAGGTCACCCAAAATCCCATGTTCCAAGGCAGAAGCAGTTTCATGAAGTTTTTATGACTTTATAGAACACAAAGTCATAAATCAAGACAAGGTTAAGATACACTGGTTGGTACAACAAAGTCAGGGGCAACGAGGTGGTGAGAGCCATTATATAGTACCAAGATGCTATTGATGACACTCTTAGCTCTTGGATTTGTGGAAACTAGTGTCTTGCTAACCCAACAGCTTCTAAGAGCTGTTTATTTATATCGCAAGATATTAATTCAGATACAGAGAGCGGCAAGGAATGGCTGTCCCAGAAGCTAAAACTAGCCAAGATGAAGTAATTAGCCTCTGCTCCTACAAAATTCTAGGCTCGCTACAGTACTGAAGTCTCAATTGCTCCATCAGTCTCTGCAGATGTGCATTCCTTCCAGTGTTTCCTTCACAACCAGCTTCTTTTCAAGAAGTTTTATATACAGTACCTTGAGCCTGTCCCTCCTGGCTGTCCTGTTTTATTCTCTTGTCTGTTCCCTTACGTGCTATAGTTTAATTTCTACTTTTGTGTCACACACACACACACACACACACACACACACACACACACACACACACACACACACACACCTGTATGACATCTAGAATTCACAGATGAGAGAAAACTTATGGAACCTGTCTTTCTGAGACTGATTTGACTTTCTTCGTATGGCACCCTCCAGATGCACCCAGTCTGTTTTTAGCTGACATAATTTTGTTTCTTGTGGTTGGATACAGTTCCACATTGTGTGTATCACATCTTAACCAATCCTCTCCTGAAGGACTCCAAGGTTGGTTATTGTAATAACTAACTGAGTTATTGTAATCGAACTAAGATAAGCACTGCTCTGGGTGTATCTAAGGTGTTGACTCAGTCCTTTCAGTATATGACACAGGAGTGGGCCACGTGGTATTTCTATTTTCAGGTTTTCGAAGTATTTCTATAGTGAGCTCCACAGGGCCTGAGATAGTCTACACTCCCAGCTGTATATAAGCATTCCCTTCTGTCAGTATTAGTTGTTTTTATAATAACAACAGTTCAGACAGGTGAGACTCTCAATGTAGGTTTTTGTTTTGTTTTGTTTTGTTTTAATTTTTGTTTTTTCTAGACAGGGTTTCTCTGTATAGCCCTGGCTGCCCTGGAACTCACTTTGTAGACCAGGCTAGCCTTGAACTCAGAAATCCGTCTGCCTCGCCTCCCGAGTGCTGGGATTAAAGGCGTGCGCCACCATGCCTGGCTCAATGTAGTTTTTAATTCATAATTCTCCGATGGTGAGTGAGGTTGAACTTAAAATTTGTTTATGCTTATTAAAGATTTTTATTTCATCTTTTGCAAGCTCTGCTCATTTCATGAGTGTATTTATTGATCAGGTTGTTTGATATTTTTTTTATTAGATATCAATCCTCTATCACATGAAGAGTTACCAAAGATTCTTGGTCATTTGGTAGACTACCTCTTCACTTAGTTAATTCTTTTGCTGTGCAGAGATTTTTAATCACAGAATGCCATTTGTCAGTTGTGTCAGTAGCTTTCAAGTAACTGGAGTATATTCAGGGTTTCCTCACCTACACCTACCTGTATGTGCAAACGCTTGTCCTACAGTATCCTCAGCAATTTCAGAATTCACATTTTACCTTAAGGTGTCAGTGCATTTGGAGTTGACGTTTGCATGAGAGAGTGAAAGAGATCCAGTTTCACTCTTCTAATGTGCATACGGAATTCTTCAAAACCATTTATTGGAGAATCTTTCTCCAAAATGTTGGCATCTGCTCTAAAAATCAAGTGGCATAGCAAGTATTTTATTCTTATTTCTGTTTCATTGATAAGGATGTCGATTTTATACCAGGCTGGTTTTGTTATTATGGTTCTGTAGTACAACTGTAAATATGGTGTGGTGATATCTTGAGCATTTAAATTAAGATTTGTATTTTTACTATTTTAAATTGTGTGTGTGTATGAGTTTGTGTGTGTGCACACATGCATGTGAATGTGTATATGAGTGTGTGCCTACAAGCTCAGGTGCCACAGACTGGGCTCAGTCGGCCCCCATCAATCCGTGGGAATTAGGGGTTCCGGCAGGTGGGCATGGAGTTGGCAAGAATTGACAAATGGACACAGACATATGGGAGTGCTGAATCTGAATGTCAATTGTCTCCAAGCATCAGTCTTATAAGTGACTTTTACAAAAAGCTAACAGGAACCAACTGGGATAAAAATCAATGTTAACAATTGGAATAAAAACCAACCCCACCTAAAACCAGTTTAATCTTAGAAGTCAGGGGCAAGGGCTTCACACCCTTGCCATAGTTCCAATTCTAGTCTATTGTATAGTCCACCTTCCCCCTAGGCCATTGTAAATTCCTGTGTATGAGTGTAACTCAGCTATCTATAGTTCTAAGTATTTACTCTGGTTCCTCCTTAGACCACAACCTTCCTCCTTCCTAGATAATTGTAAATTCCTGCATATGGGAGTAACTTGGCTATTATTCTAAGTGATTGTGTGGGGGAACTTTCTACTAATAAGTAATGTAGTCTGCCCTACCTGACTGTAATGAAGATTCTAAGTATACTTTGCTAAGCTTGCCCTGAGATTTCTAACTCTAGGTAGTAGATAGTAATGCCTGATTACTTTCACTATCTCTCTTACAATACTAGAGGCAATTCTGAATGTCACTGAATAGGCAACATTCTTACTGAATTCGAAGCCCATGGTCGACTCAAGGACTGCCTAGGACTGGTGAAGAATCTAACTTAGCTATATGTCAAAATCAATCCTTAGAGGCACTTATAATAAAGCAATATTAAGGGAAAGCACATTTACCAAGTAAAGCAAGGACAGATTTTTAAAAAAATATTTTTATTAGGTATTTTCCTCATTTACATTTCCAATGCTATCCCAAAAGTCCCCCATATGCCCCCCCTCCCCACTCCCCTACCCACCCACTCCCACTTTTTGGCCCTGGCGTTCCCCTGTACTGGGGCATATAAAGTTTGCAAGTCCAATGGGCCTCTCTTTCCAGTGATGGCTAACTAGGCCATCTTTTGATACATATGCAGCTAGAGTTAAGAGCTCCCGGGTACTGGTTAGTTCATGATGTTGTTCCAAGCAAGGACAGATTTGAAGCATTTGTTATTACAGGATGCCATGGTTCCAGGAGACTAAGTTTCCATGAACTTTTCGCCTCGGGATCGCTTCCAGGCTTTTTGACCTGTCACACAGGTCACTACTGGAGTAGATGTAGCACTCCGGTGCCTCTGGAAGGCAGGCATCTGAAACCCTGGAGTTGGAGGTCTCCTTATATGAGTGTCAGGAACTAACTTGGGTCCTTTACAAGAGCAGCAACCACTCATTTGCTGGTCTCTTTGCTGAGAGTTGCTTTGGTTACCTGGAGATTTTTATGCTTCTTTATACACTTTAGGATTTTTTACCCCCTGTGGAGAATTACATTATAGTTTTAGTGTGAATTTATAGATTGTTCAATCATATAGCCATTTTTACAATGTTAAGACTGTCAAACCATGAATGCAGGAGGGCTTCCTACCTTCTAGAGTCTTCTTCACTCTTTTGGCATCTTAAAATTAATTGTAGACACATTTGATTTCCCAAGTTAGGTGCACCTCAAGGGATTGTATATTTTTGAGGCTATTATGAATGGCATGGTTGTCTTGATTTCTTTCTCAGTGTATTGTTGAAGGTTAACTTTTTTATCCTCTTTCTATGACAGTGTTGATCGGTTCTGAGGGTTTTCTGGTGACTCTTTGGTGTCTGTTAAGTACAGAGTCCTATCTTCTGCAGACACAGATGCACCGGCATTTTCTTTTCCCATCTGTAATACTTTAATTTTTTTCTCTTGTTTCTGTAGCTCAGAATTCGAGCACAGAATTGATTAAGTGTGGAGAGAGTAGGCATCCTTGTTGTGCTCCTGATTTTAGTGGAAATGTTTGAGATTTCTCAGGTTTAGTATAATGGTGCCAAAGGTTTCTCATGTCTGGCCTTTATTATGCCGATGTATGTTAACTTTTATTATTATCTCTTCCTCCTTCAGGGCTATTATTTTTTTTTTCATGAAGGAATGTTGGATTTTGTCAAAATCTTTTTCTGTATCTATTGAACTGATCATATGATTTCTGTCCCTGAGTCTATTTATATGTTATATTACATTTATTGATTTGTGTGTGTTGAACTGTCTCAAATTCCTGGAATGAAGCCAACATGATAGTGATTTTTTTGTGTGTGCAGTTAAATTCATCTTTAATTATTTTTCTTGAGAAACTTTGCATGTATAATTAGTCAAGAGATTGTCTTTGATTTTATTTCTTAACTATGGCCTTAGCTGGTATTGACATTAGAGTACTAATATTGGCTTCATAAAATGAGTTTAGTAGACTTTTTATTCTGTGGATTAGTTTGAAAAGTTCTGTAAAAGTCTGACAGTTCAGCCACAAGTCTATCTGGATTGTTTTTGCTGGACAATACCTTTTCATTACTGCTTCAAGCTCACTGCTTATCATCGATCTGTTTAAATTATCTCTTCTTAATTTTTATGTGCTATTTCTGTCTATGAATTCATCTATTTGTTTTAGAGTTTTCAATTTATTGTGAGATAAGCTTTTAAAAAGATTTATTTTTATTTTATGTAAATGAGTGTTTTACCTTCATGAATGTGTGATTACCATGTTAAATCTGGTGCCCACAGAGGCCAAAAAAGGACATTGTACATCTTGGGACTGGAGTTACTGACCTTGTAAGCTGCTGTGTGGGTACTTGGAACTTAATATGGGTTCTCTGTAAGAGCAGCAAATGCTCTTAACCACTATGGTATCTTTCTAGACCTGGGATGTAACTTTTTATAGCATGTCCTGATGATTTATGAATTTCACTGGTGTCTACTGTGATGTCTCCATTTTCATCTCTGATTTTATTAATTAGGGTGTCCATCCCCCTTCTATTTGGTTAGCCTGTCTGCAGTTTTGCCAGATGTTCAGAACTGTAATATCCTCTTGATGGATTGCCCTCTTAATCACTATGAAGAGACTTTCTCTATTTCTTCTGATCAATTTTGGCTTGGTATTTGCTTTGTCAGATACTAGAATAGACAAATCTACTTGCTTTCTAATTTCATTTACCTTGATTGCTTCTTTTGAGCCTTTCAGTCTAATATTATGTCTATCTTTGTTGTGGGGGAGGTGCTTTACTGGAGGCAGAAAACTAATGGAGCTGCTTTTAAAAATCCAGCTTGTTAGTCTATCTCTTGAGTTAGACCAGTCACATCCAAAGCTATTACAGATAGGAGTGCATTGATTTCTGTAATTCTGTAGTCTCATGTTTCTTTCTTATTTGCTTTGCTGCTCTTCTAGCAGGATTTACTTTTTAGTGCAGCATCATGGGTATGTTCAACCTTCTCGTAAGTGCAGAGGATCCTTTCAAATACCTTTTTCACTGCTGGCTTAGTGGTCATGAATTCTGTTAGCTTTTGTTTATCATGGAAGAGTTTTCACTGACCTTAAATTGTGATGGTAGTTTGGCTGGATATAATAATATTGGTTGGCAGTTGTCTTTCAGAGTACGAAATGCATCAGTTCATGCTGTCCTCATTTTTATGGATTCTGTTTAGAACTTTGATGTAATTGTGATAGTTTGCCTTTGGTGTGTGGCTTAGTGCTTCTCCCTAACAGCTTTCAAACCTTCTCTTGTTTTCTGTTCTTACCGTTTTAACTATAGTATGGCATACGATGGTTCCTTTCTGGACTTACCTGGCCTTCTAAATGCCTTCCGGAAAAATGTGGTCATCTCTTTCCCTAGATCTGGGGACTTGTCTGATTTTATTGAATATAATTTGTGTGTTTATCCAAAATTTCCTTCCTGTTGTGTGACATTTTTTTCTTAGGGAGATGTCACACATGTTTACACACCCCAGATTGGGAGCCCATGAAAGACCAATGTATGGATACTACCAAAGTCTAACTTGGTAAACCAATGAGTTTTATTGGGGTTACTTATTGGAGTATGGGTTAGAGGTTACTTATAGGAGCAGAACACTAACTCTAACCCTAACCCTAACCTTATCCCTTGATTCAAAGACAGCTGCATCATCAGTGTCTACCCCAGCATGGGTGACAGCTCATAAAACCTGGGAACCTGGAGCACATGAAGCCAACAGGTTGGATAGTGTCCTTTCCAAGTGACTTAGTTGTTCTAAACCTCTTCAAGGTATGTCAAGTGGTTTCTTCTTTTTTATAGGCAGCTGGTCTGGCACCAGAGTCTATTGTGCAACTTGTCTTGTCTGAATTTATGCAGCTTGGTTCATTTGAATCCTTTTTGAAGCTTGGCTCTCTGAGTATGACTCTCAGGGCCTAGCATATTTACTCTGGGAGGGAGGGGCCTAATGAATCTGATTAGTTTCAGGGACTTCCTGAAGTTCTTTTGATTTGTTTACCTTCCTGCTTAAGGAACTTCCCTGAGGAACTGGTGTTCCAGTCTTAGAGGAAACTTAAGCAGTATTCTCCTCCTGCTATGCTTGTGATTTGTAAATTTGATCTTTCAATGGTTCTCATAGAGTGCATATGTCTGCTTATTTTATCTTATCTTTTTGTCTGAATCTTCTAATTCACCTGTGACCCGTCCAGCAGGTCCAGTTATTCGAGGGTCTTAAGGGGACCTTCTAAGAACCAAATGGGGGGAAAAGAGAGACAAGGGCCTTGTGCGAATAACGACATGGAAACTGTTCTGAGTTGCATCAAGTCCCCAATGTATTAGCCAGGCCCAAGGTTTAAATGCACAAGCAAAAGGGGAAGTGCCTTTCAGAAGGAAGGATGAGACAGTAGAATTGCACAAGCAAAAGGGGAAGTACAGTTACTTATCAGCAGGAGGGGTGGGGCAATAGAATTGCACATTCTTTAGGCAGTTACACGGGGAAGCAGAAACTTGGCGGTATCAGGTGTGGTCAGGACATCCGGGATGACTTAGGGCTGGAACATTCTGTTCTTGTTCTCGGAATCAGTGTGTCGGTGGCCTGCTTTTGACCCCCTTTTCTTCTTGTGTGTGTGGGGGGAGAGGCCCAATTCAGAGATCAGGACAATTGTGTTGTCTTAATGGCTCCCAACACACCTGCCTTGTTTGTCATCAGCTCTGATGTTCAGTCTTCACATGATCTGCTCTATTGGCAAGGCTTCTAGGGAGTGTTTTGATTGGCTTAATGGAATCCTAGAATTTCAGCTAGACCTTTTCAGTATTTTTATCTTTTATTGAATTATTCTTTAATATCCTGTATTGGCTTCCCTATTCTACTCAGCTGTTTATTTGTATTCATTTCACATTCAGTTAGGAGTTGATTTGTATCCTGCTTGGTTCCACTAAACCATCTTATCCTTGTGCTTTTGAATTCTTTGCTTTTCCTGTGATCGTTTCCATTGGAAATTGCTGCTGTGCAGTTGCCTTTTATCTGGATTCTTTCATGCTCCTTTTATGTCTGCATTTGGACTTCACATCTGGGGTTATTCCATTGGTTGGATTTTACAAATGATTTTATTTATGTCTATGTGTGAATGTGTCTGTGTATGTATGCTACATGTGTGCTGAAGCCAGAAGAGGTCATTGGATCTCTGTATCTGGAGTTACAGGTGGTTGTGAGCCACCTACATGGATGTTGTAAATTGTAAATTGAATTTATGCTCTTTGTGAGAGCACCAAGCATTCCTAACACTGAGCATTGCTCTAGCAAACACTCGAATTTTTTTTTTTTTTCTTTTTTTGGTTTTTCAAGACAGGGTTTCTCTGTGAAGCCTGGCTGTCCTGAAACTCACTCTGTAGACCAGGCTGGTCTCGAACTCAGAAATCTGCCTGCCTCTGCTTCCTAAGTGCTGAGATTAAAGGTGTGTGCCACCACTGCCTAGCTTCAAATTCTTAAATTAGGTATTCTTTTTTAGTTGAGATATTTGTATGTCCAACTGTGATTAGATTGCAGTAAGTTCAGATGTGTAGTTCTGTAACTATGTTCCCAGCCCCCATTGTAAAAGGTCTGATACCACTGCCCAGTTTGAAAACCCATTAAAACCCAATAATCCCTGAGCTTGAAATGTCACCAAATTCCTGGGCTTGTCTTGAAATTCCACCAATCCCTACCTGGGATATCTCTACCTTGGAAAACTCTGCTCCTAAGAAACCCCATATAAAGCCTGCCTCCTGGTCAGCTTGCTGCTGCTTCTCATCCGAGCAGAGGCAGCCACCTTTTAGTTTCCCCCCTCCCAATAAGTCTCTTGTGTGAGATTTGTTGTGTGGTGTGATTTTGTAGTATTCCTTGCTTCCAACCTGCCAGGATGCTTTTTCCCTCAGAGCTGTTACACTTCTATTAGGGAAGCCTTTCCCTTAGTGCAGCAGCACTTCTATGGAAAGAAGGAGCCTTGGAAATACTAAAGCCTTCTAAATAGTGGTCATAGCCTCTTTCCTGTCAAAAACGTTCAAGGTGCGATGATCCTGGCTCTCTGTGTCCTGTTCATGTGCAGAATGTGAACATTAGCCTAACAGAAGACAGAGCACTCTCACCAGGGAACCCGAAGGAACTGGTGCTGTTTGCAAAGCCTCAGGAGAGGCAAGGTTGTCGGATCTTAAGGAGTGAAGTTAGGCTGCAAGTTCCCCTCCCACCTGATTTTACTCTTGCTTGTCTGCTCAAGAGTTATGAGTTCTCTCCCAAGAGATAAGAAAACCCTTCCTCGGGGTCTGCAACCCTATAGGTGGAACAGCAATATGAACTAATCAGTACCCCCAGAGCTCGTATCTCTAGCTGCATATGTAGCAGAAGATGGCCTAGCCGGCCATCACTGGGAGGAGAGACCCTTGGTCTAGCAAACTTTATATGCCTCAGTACAGGGCAAAGCCAGAGCCAAGAAGTGGGAGTGAGTGAGTAGGGGAGCAGGGCGGGGGTCGGGGGGAAGGGTATAGGGGACTTTTGGGATAGCATTTGAAATGTAAATGAGGAAAATATCCAATTAAAAAAAAAGAAAACCCTTCCTCATATGCAATTATACTTTCTCCTCTTCTTTTCACTTCTTCCTCTTAAACTCCCACATATAAATCTATAATAGAAATCTTTCTAAAATGAATAAAAGATCAGAAACCAATATGTCATTAATATCATCTTCATCTCCATGGTTGCTACCACAGCATTCAAATTACAGCAAACCCAGGTGTTTTGTTTGTTTGTTTGTTTGTTTTTCTGGAAAACACATGCGATTTATTAGAAAAGACAATGAAGTCTTTCACCAAGCCGTGTTTTTCATTCACAGCATTGCAATGTCCATTTTCAGGCTGTCTTCTACATGTCAGCTGTGATATATTGAAATAGAATTTTCAGAAATCTCGATTTTTAAAGCTTGTATTAATGAAAGTGAAAGGAATGGGGGAATTATCATTAACAAGTATTATATCTACAACTATGGGATGGGCATGGTAGAAAGTTACGAACACCACAAAATCTCAGAGCCTCAGGTAAAACTTTCTCTCAAAGCTATGATGACAGCACCGAAGGGTATTATCATTTGTTCAGAGCTATAGAAACTCAACATGGACAGGTTTGTTGAAAAGTCACCGTGAACCAAGTTTTCAGAGTACTAAGAGTTAAGAGTTTGAATGAACACTGACACCATCCAAGAAACTCAAAAGGTCTACTTTGTACATATAAAGTTTCTGGCTTTTAGCTACCTGGTTGGCACATTCCCTCATTCACTTTTGAAGGTGTTGAGGGTGACTCACAGAATACCCTCTGAAATCTTGTTCTTAAACTGTAAATGGTAAATGTAGTTGTCATCTTGCCTTAGAATAGAACTTTAAGTGTTTTTATGTTGTTAGTGACTTCTCTATTGTAAATTTTGGCTCATTTGTGAGGTTTGTAGGCAGGATGTAGCGCTCACACGTGTATTCAGCACCTCAGCATCAGTGTCATTGTGCCTCCTCAATGCCGTGTGCTAAGGATATGGTAGTCAGTACAGGCCACTAGAGATGCAGAGACCACCAAAGATATTGCACGTATGCTGCTGAGACACAGTTAGTGGCTGACAACACAGCCAGAGAGAAAGGCTACATGACAACCACAGGCCACGTGTTCACAGGTACTAGCACCTTCTCTGAGATCTTACTAAGGGAGCGACCTTGAAGACAGCTAACTTCAGAAGGCAATCGCTGAAAGAAAAATATGAAGGAAACCTTTTGGAGGCTAGAGAAGGGTTAGGGAGAGATTATGATAAAAACTAAGGAACATTTTGTAGTAATTCGTTCATTTGGAAAGTTCCCATATATGATGTAATAGCATTGACAACTTGACACAACCTAAGATCACCTGAGGAGGATGTCTCAGTAATAGATTGTCTACCTTGAGTTAAATTTTGGGTGAATGTCTATTGGTGGGGGCGGGGAGGAGGTGGGGGGGATTGTCCTAATTCTTGGGAGAAGACATGCCCACTGTGGGCAGTACCATTCCCTAGGCAGCAGCTCTTGAATTGTATAAGCTGAGCAAAAGCAAGTGAGCATACACATATCCATTTCTATCTTCTCTTGACTATGGACTGGATGTAGCTATTGGTTTGAAAGCCCTACCTTGACTTGCCCACTATGATGGACTATAATCTGAAGTTATAGGATGAAATAATCTGCCTTCTCCCCTAGGTTGCCTTTTATCAGAGTATTTTATTACAGCAACATAATTGACATTAGAACATGTGTTTAAAAAAAAACAAAAAGGAGCCGGGCATGGTGACGCACACCTTTAATCCCAGCACTCAGGAGGCAGAGGCAGGCGGATTTCTGATTTTGAGGCCAGCCTGGTCTACAAAGTGAGTTCCAGGACAGCCAGGTCTACACCACCACCACCACCACCAACAACAACAACAAAAAACAAAAAGGAGCATTAATCTAGACTCTAAAGTATTCTTGGAACTTTGCCTACTGTGTACTTACTAATTAATTCATGGTAACTCTGTGAAGTAGTACACTGTCAAATCTGGAGGACTGCTTCCAGCCTGATGTCACAGTGTGTGCTGTTCCTCAGGGAACATCCTTGCTCAGCCTCAGAAAGTGGGTTACTGTGGTCACCAAGAGGTTAACAGGCCATGCAAATTGATTCTTTCTAACCAAATTTACAGGAGTCTGATTATGGACTAGAGAGTCCATTTACAAACTGTACGGGGAAATTAGCTGCCAAGTAGACTAGAATGCTCTGGTCAGCCTGTCAACACATGTTAGTCCCTATGGGAGAGAAAGCTTGGGGAAATAAAATGAAGGCCTGCAGGATGCTGAGGGAGTAGGAAGTTAGAGGGATGTGAGCCAGTGGTTTTTTTTTTTTTTTTATATAAGGAAGTTGTAATGCTGTGCTGGGGCCTGGTGTGCTGCTACATCATGGAAATGCGATCATCGGCCTAAGGCATCTCAGTCCTGTCTTCAGCCATCCAGGCTCTACCCTCTAAGTACAGTTTAGATTACAGCAGTTGTGAGCAAATTTGGAGGGCCTGAAACCTTGTACAAAACCATTGCTCTGGAATGGCTGAGCATCTGAGTGCTGCCAAGGAGGGACAGAGATGCTACATATGGAGTAGCCACAGTGACAGACAGGGCAGTGCTTGTGGCATAGCATGGCCATATCAAACCAATATAGGATTGACTGTGTTTGAGGAACTAGTTGGGAATATTACATGATTTTCCAATTTTGTTTTTGTTTCCAATTTTGTTAACCACCCTTAACAACATTTTGCTTTTGTAGCAGGTAGATGTAAATGCACATCAATTAAAAACATGCCTAGAAAGTAATTTCTTTTTTTTAAGAAACATTTTTTTCTTTGCTTTATTAAAGATTTATTTATTTTTATATGTAAGTACGCTGGAGCTATCTTCAGACACCCCAGAAGAGGGCATTACACCTCATTATGGATGGTTGTGAGCCACCATGCAGTTGATGGGATTTGAACGCAGGACCTTCAGGAAGAACAGTCAGTGCTCTTAACCACTGAGCCATCTCTAACTCCTAGAAAGTCATTTCTTAACAGAGAGCTATATAGATTGGGTCTGTGAGGGCTAATGTGTCCATATTTGTACATTTTATTTCTTCTTGAAATTTATTCTTCCTCCAGCTAGAGTGTCTGAGTAATGATTCATCTCTTTGCTTCTCCTGACCTCTGTTCTCGACATCAGCAGCTCGTGCCTGCTTCTCTGCAGATGCTTCCTTCTCAGATGCGTGGTGGGTCTTGCCCCCTTTTGTTACCTTCCTGTCTGTGTGGGTGCAGTTGTGGACCACCACCACCAGCTCATCTGCCTTCTTATTGATCAGTCTCTTGTCCTGAGAATAATGTTTACAGTGATGTAATATTTGCCTAATACAAGTTTAATTATTTCAGTCTTTTAAAATGTATACATTTATATGTGTCTGTTGGCACACTCACAGTTTGCAACCATAGGCAGCCTACAATTCCAGTATATTCTCATGACCTCCAAAGACGCCCTCAGTCCATTTTTGTTGACCTGATCATCCTAGCCATCTTCTGGGAACCCGTAAACTGTCTTCTGTCTCTATGATTTATCTCTTCTGGAAATATATCAGCGGATAGACATCTGGGTTAGCCATTGTGGCTAATAAGGCCGTGAACATTGGTGGGCATGTGTTCGGATGCCCAAGGAAGCAGAGGATGACAGGAGCGATGCTCAATTGTAGTCCGTTTACTATGCAGGAGGGAGAAGGATGTGAGTCTGAGGAGCCAGGCAGGGCCTGACCAGCCTCTGGTGATGGTATGTGCCTGTGGTTTCCGGATCATTGACTTAATGCTTACATTTATACTTAATGTGTCATCCTTACCTGCTTGGCCTACTACTGACTCGTCATGCCAAGACTCCTTGCTTCAGTGTCTCCATTTGCAAAGTGACATCACTGAGCCACACGTAGTCAGCAAAAGTCTTTTCTTGCTCTGAAGATCTGTGACCCATAAAGCCGTAGTTTCAAGTATTTTTGCTGTGTAAAATTGATGCTGCCCATTTTTTTTTTTTGATCTTACTGGTGAATGGTTTTGTGAAGTGTGGGTTTGCATTAGTCCTCTTTAGATGAAAGGGCACTTTCTACTTTGTTGTTTGCCTCTGAAAAACTGTGTATTTGGGACTTGTAGCTAAAATACGACTTCAGAAATAAGTGCTTTAGAAATGTTTCAATAACGTTAGTAGAAAATAGCCTCCATTATTTTTAGCACAGTGGTTGATTAATACTAAACAAAAGGTCTCTAAGTTTCAGAAAGTTAGCAAAGCCCCTTTTCATTGAAATGAAGTTAAAAGGTCAGTCATTCACCAAGCATTTTGAATCTTGAATGTGAAATTAAACTAGCAGCATGTAAGGAAATTAGTCCTCAATTTATAGAATTAGTCTAAATTTTCCTTATTATTTTAGACAGTAGGAAGCAACAAAATGAGATGGAGGCTCTGGGCTGCATAGTTTCATGTCAAATTGACACAAATTAAAGTCATCTGAGAGGAGGGGCCCCAATGAGAAATGCCTCATTTAGATCAGGCCACAGGCAAGCCTGTGGGGCATTTTCTTAATTAGTGATTGACGGGGGAGGGCCCAAACCATTGTGGGTGGTGCCATTCCTGGGCTTATGGTCTTGGGTTCTATAAGAAAGCAGTCTGTGCAAGCCATGAGGAGTAAGTCAATAAGCAGCACCCCTCCATGGCCTCCACATTACCTCCTGGTTCCTGGTTCCTGTTGAACTTGAGTTCCTGACCTGACTTCCTTCAGTGATGAACAGCAATATGCAAGCATAAGTGAAAAGACCCTTTCCTCCCCAAGTTGCTTTTGGCCATGGTGTTTCAGCACAGCAATAGTAACCCAGACGAAGACAGGCACACTCTTAAGATTCTTAGCAGGAGTCAGTTTTCAGGACTGGGTAGCAAAGCATTGCAATTAGGCAGGTCTGGTTTTAGGTTATAATTATAATTTTGAAGCAAGAGTAAGGAGGTTCAATCAACATTTTGTGAAGTAGGAAATGATTTTGTTGGGCTGTGTGAGCACTGGCTTCTTCACATTGTGATGCAAAACTGAATGAAAATGTGACGATGCTTAAAAACAGTCTCAGGTATTCCTCCTCACAAAGTCTCACATGTGGACCCAGCGAGAATAAAGTCACCAGCTGAGGGGCACTGTCAGAAGGTGAACAGTTGTATCAAGTGGTAAGTGTGGATAGAACATGGAAGGTCGACAGTAGCCATTTTGCAACTATTGATTCCTAGGAACAACTGGCAGATACTGAACTTACAGAATAAAATATTTACATGATATCAAAGTTCATACCAAATAGTTCTTATTAAACAGTGACAGATGGAAACTTGATAGTGGAGAAACTGACCAGCACCACCTTGTGGGTGGGTCAAAACCAGTAACCTTAATGGTGGGTAACTTGAGATGATTCCTGATGTCAAGAGCTGAGAAACAGTTAACACTATGTATTCAGTACTCCTCTTGAGAACACATTGTTTGAATATAATTGAGTAGAGTTATAAGGCCATAGGGAACACTATTCAAAATATCTACCTAGCTGCTTCGAAAATATCCAGTGTTGTTAAAAATGAAGTATGAAAGACTATTCCAGATGCAGGAGACAAAGACTGACATGACAACTACATGTCATGTGTAAGTCTAGATTAAGGTCAGAAAAAATTTTGACAAAGGACTTATTGGAGCTACTACAGATACATGAACACAGACTGTGCACTAGATTGCTGGATTACACAAATGTCCTGTGTTAGGAAGCAAAGTATATATGGATAAAAGCAATTCGGGAAGTGACTAGAAATGGCCCAGGAAGTGTTTTTTGGTGCATGTGTGGTTTTATTTGTGTGTGTATATGTTAATGCGTGTACTGGCTATTTTTGTGTCAACTTGACACAGCTGGAGTTATCACAGAGAAAGGAGCTTCAGTTGAGGAAATACCTCCATGAGATCCAACTGTAAGGCATTTTCTCAATTAGTGATCAAGGGGGAAAGGCCCCTGTGGGTGGGACCATCCCTGGGCTGGTAGTCTTGGGTTCTATAAGAGTAGGCTGAGCAAGCCAGGGGAGGCAAGCCAGTAAAGAACATCCCTCCATGGCCTCTGCATCAGCTCCTGCTCCCTGACCTGTTTGAGTTCCAGTCCTGACTTCCTTTGGTGATGAACAGCAGCATGGAAGTGTAAGCCGAATAAACCCTTTCCTCCCCAACTTGCTTCTTGGTCATGATGTTTGTGCAGGAATAGAAACCCTGACTAAGACAATGCGTTTACCATGTGCTTGTGGGTTAGTGCTTGCATGTACATGTTGATGGGTTGTATTTTAGTTGGTGTTAGTGTGTTTTCATGTGGTTGGATGTACCCACTCATGTAGAAAGACAAATCACATGTGTTTTAGTTAGGGATTTACCGCTGTGAACAGACACCATGACCAAGGTAACTCTTATAAGGATATTTAATTGGGGCTGTGTAGGCATACACTTTTTGCCACCTACGTTTCATAAGGGTTCAACCTCTCCTCAAGCCCACCACCAGCAGAGGTAGTGGAAAAGAAAAGTTATTAGGCTATGGGGGAAGTGGACCTCTTCATCAATAGTTCTTTGGGGGCGAGCTCAATCTTCTTTGGCAGCAGTTCAGTGTCATAGCAAACACCAAATACAGCTCAGCAGCTGCAGTCCAGCCCTCTAGGCAGGCAGACACCACACACGAACCAGCAGCTGTAGTTCAGTCCTAAGAAACCACAAGGCTTACCAACTGGCATGATACAGGGCTGCAGAAGCAGCAAGTTCACACAAGCTCACAGAATCAGGAATCTCACGAGTAGTTCTTGGGAGAATTCCTCTCAATGGCATTGTTACCACAACCACAACTGGAGCTCAACGACATTATGTAAGGTGAACCAATACATGCTTGTCGTTAGCAAAGAATAACGAGGTTGAGCTAACCAAACTAATGCTCAGAGCTCCCCTCCTGTCTGTGGGGTCAGATTTATACAAAATTATACATCATCATGGGTCCTTTCTCATGTTTGCTATATCAAAACATCCTTTCACCTGTGTCTGCTCTAGTAAAACATCCTTTCACCTGTGTGCCCCAGCAAAACATCATTTGACATAACTGACTTTCCAAAGAAACTAGATGTTTCCACTTCAGAGCTGGCTTACAGGTTCAGAGGTTCAGTCCATTATCATCAAGGTGGGAGTATGGTAGCTTCCAGGAAGTCATGGTGCAGGAGGAGCTGAGAGTTCTACATCTGAAGCTTGTTAGGAGAAGACTGGCTTCCAGGCAGCTAGAACAAGGGTCTTAAAGCCCACACCCACAGTGACACGCTTCCTCCAACAAGGCCACACTTCTGTCTGGTGGCAGGGTCCACTTGCCCCACAGAGTTGGGGTTCAATAGGACTCTTAAGCTATTTTGTATCACAGAAGCATAACACAACCTTCTGACTTTCAATGTATAATGACAGAAGTATGTATGATTTTAGTTTAGTAACGTAAGCCCATAAGAGAATAGTCTAAGGCCAACACTAGAGTGTGTAGGGTGCAAATTGACAGCTTGCTCTGACTGGTAATGGCTTGCCATCATTGTTATACATGAGATTCCTTTGATCATCTTAGTTTTAAATTTTTATTTATTTATTTATTTATTTATTTATTTATTATTATTATTATTATTATTATTTTGTATGTACATGTATGTTTGGACACTTGTGTGGAGGTCAAAGGGCAGGAGGTCAAAGGACAAGTTCAGGAGTCAGTTCTCTCCTACCATGGGTTGTAGGGATGCAGGCGACCAGGTGTGTGGAATGTTTTCACTCACAGGGCCATCTCATCAGCCCTTCTTAAAGTCTTGATCACATTTGAGCAAGACATCAACCCCTTCTTAAGAACAGAAATTCTTAGAATTCCTGTGAGTTACATCTTGAACACTTAATGTTTGACAGATCTCCGTTGGGAGCACCAGGTGAGGGAATGGAGTCATAGTTACATAAAAACATCATACAATTTACAAATTGCTACGGAAAGATATTTCGTTTTTAGTCACTAATTTAGTTTTAATTAGTGGTTTATATTATTCAAAGGACAGCAAAACAGTCAAAGGCAAATATCCAACACAAATTATCATCTTTGATTTTAAAGCTCAATACTCCCAATACAAACATGTAAGAAACATGTTCCGAATGTGCAGAAGGGGCACATCAACAGCCTACGGAGAAGGAGATAAAAACAGTAAGCACAAAAGTGTTTGCCTCCAATAGTGGGTGCAATGGTTTTTTTAATGATGGGCTGTTTCTGGCCTGTGAAATTAGATTGTTCAACAACAAGCAATAAAACCCTTTCAGCTGTCTGAGTATCCAAAGGCATAGCCTTAGTTATGTGATAGACACATTGATGCCATTTGACTTTACTTGGGCATTATGATCATTTTTTTTGAGATTTAAAAAAAAATTCATTTTTAATTATATGTATATTTGTGCCTGTCTGTGTGGGTATGTGCATGAGGGTGGAGTGTCTGTGGAAGTCAGAGAGAACGTTTAGATCCTGAACAAAAGTTATAGGAGACGGAGCCACCAGATATGGTGCAGGGAACTCTCCAAGAGCCATGATCTGTTCTTAACTACTGAGCCCCGGCGTTCTGAAGGATTTTCAGTGACATGGGTACGCTGTCAAGTTCAGTGTTCAAAGCAGCAAAGAAGACCTGTGCCTTCAGCTCTGTCAGAACACGCACGCACCGGCACTCCTGATAGCAATCCTGTGGTTATGGAAGGTGCTAGAATGCTGGTTGAAAACGGATGTAAAGCGTCTCCTGGAAACTGTTACTTTTGTAGCTTTTCTTAAACTATGTCAAAACAGAAAGCTAAAAGATACGCTTGGGAAAAAGCAGCTGAAAGGCTGAAGAACACAAATTTCAGCACTGGTTCTATTACTTACATGTATGCAAATATCATAAACTCATTATTTTACATAATTAGTGTATGTTAATAAAAATTGAAAAAAACCTCTTCATAAAAAATTGAAGCAAACACACACACACACACACACACACACACACACACACGCGCGCACCCACAGGCACATGCACACGTGCGCATGCGCAATCACTAAAGTAAAAAGCAAACACCATTCACTCCAATGAATGTGTTAATCAGCATGCAAGCAAGACTTAAAAATCGATGTCAATGCTCAACAAAGGGCGCGTGGGAATGAAAGGCAGGGGAGGCGCGAAGGTTGGGGTGCTCTTCCCAGGTGCCCTGTGGGGCGTGGGAGAGCTGGGATGAACTCAGCAGCCTGCTACCCACAGCTCCAGCTCTGTAATAAACAGAAGCTGCTCCTGCCAGGTCCACGGTTTGTCTTTGTTAACTCTCTGGGCTTTAGGAAACACACGCGAGGTAGAGGGGGTCATGGGTGTATTCCTAAGAGGTTTGTTTTTCGATGAGTGAAAGATCGCTGACATCCATGAAATGGTAACCATTTTCATACTTGTTTTTATCACAGACTCCTTTCTAAGCAACTCAAGTTTGCGGTGATTTCAGTTCAGGCCTTCTGAAGAGACAGCCTCTTATGTTAATGAGTGACTCAGGTAACCACTTACTCCAATTAAGCCTCTTTGTGTTAAATATCCAACCTTGTTTAATGTTCCCTAAGGACAAGTGGAACCATGGCTATGCACCCCAGTATCATTGCCCGCTAGTGCCTGTAGTGAGACACTGTGGCTCTGTCCTACCGACACCCCACAAGCAGGACGGGGTGTCTTCTCTCCCGGTGGAACTGGGGTTCCACTGCAGTGGTTCTTTGGAGGAGAAAAGCCAGCTGTGAGGCTTGTGAAGGTAGGTCCCCTCCCTGAGCGGGCTGCGCTCCCCTGAAGCTACTCACTGCTGCCATACCATGCCATGCCATGCCATGCCATGCCATGCCATGCCATGCCATGCCTCTAGCCAAGCTGTTAGCACTGCGGCCTGAAGCAGAAGATTCAGTTTCCAGCCACCAGTCTCATGTTGCTCCTTAGAGATGCTCCACGTGCGCTGTTTATTGGGTGAGAACACTGACTTCCACATTGCCCCAGTTCAAACCATCCCACTCTCTAGGATTAGGTGTTAAGCCTCCTTGCAGACACAGTAAACCGGCCTATCTGTACCCTCTTCAGACTTGGTCTTTGAGTTTTGAGACACCACTCACTTGGTAAGAAAGTGAACATTACTTGTGTCAGGGCCAGTGATATTCCTTCCTGAAGGGAAGTCTGTCTCTCGCTATGAAAACTCTCGTTTAAGTAGGAATGAAAGTGTGAAATGCCGAACATTGTAGCTGAAAGTTGAGGGCAGCTTTGGTCTCTGGCTGAACCCCTTAAAAAGATTAAAAGAATTATTAAAAATTGGATCTAAAGGTCTGTCTAGTAAGACTCTTGAGAGCACGTGAATAATATACGTATACGTTCAAGGACTGCAGAGGTCCTTTGCTGGGTGGGTGCCAGTGACTCACTTCTTATCCTGGCCACGTATCACGAGGGATGCTGGGACAGATCAGGTGCCTTCCTGGGTGGACGCTGTTGACCCTAAGTTGAATGACCAACTTATAGGACATTTTAAATGGACAGATACAGTATTGTTAACATGCTTAGGGACGATTATTTCAATATTTCAAAAGTATTTGCTCCTCAGTGGAAGGATAGCAATCACCTCAGAGTATAAGATGGTGATTGTCGCTGTGCATGGTGGATGGCATGTGTACACTCAATAAGTGACTATCCACACATGATAGACATGGCTTACCAATGGCTAAGACCAGCTCGTGTGGCTTAAAAACAGCACCACTACCCTGCCTAACCTTGCCTTGAGAAAAAGACTTCCTCAGGTCTAGACAAAGCTAGCACGCTGCTGGACTCAGGAACCAGGATGCGGCTGTAATTTGGCAGTTTCCTAGGCCACGAGATTGTTTATTCAGTTCTTAACTCTCCTCTTCAAACATTAAATAATGTAGATGACACAGCATAACTTCCCCCATTGGAAATAAAATCCTATTTTCATTGTGGCAGGAAAAAAAAAAAAACCCTCCCACTAATTACTGCTTCTGTTAGCTTCTGCTGAATGTCAGGTGGTTTCCAGGCCTTTTGACTTCAAGCCGAAGCTGATCTGTGATTTTTTTCTTATGAGTCACATTCTTTGGTTTTGAGTCTTTGCTCAGCCTATGTAATGAAGAGTTTTATGTTTCATTTTGGTGCTGGGGCTCAAACTTGGGAGCTGGTCTCTCCTGGAAACTGATCTTTTACCGACCTGCCTTCCTAGGTCTGTCTTTTCCTCTGTAAACTCCCCTGTTGTGGGGGCAGTTTATATACATACAATGAAGAAAACGTGTTGATTAGAAATCTGTAGCAAAGTCTCCACAGTATAACAAAGGTCTCTGACTGAAGGATGAAGCTTTCCCACTCAGAGCAGGGCAGCAAAGCCAGAGTCATCAACTGTGTCCTCAGTGCCAGCCGCAAACATCAGCAAGGAACAAATGACCTGCGAAGCTACACTGGCCTCTGAAATAAGAGAAACTCATCAAGAATGGTGACCAGGGATTTATACAGAACGAACAGAAGGATGTGTGGGCAGAATAGACATTCTAAGTAAACATCTGTATTTGTTGTGGTTTGAATGGGAAATGTTGCCATTGGCTTGCCTGTCTGAACTCTTGGGCCCCAGACGGTGGATATGCTTAGGAAGGCAAGGGAGCCGTTAGGACAGCCGTTCTCAACACCTTTGGGGGTTGTATCCTGCATATCAGACATTTACATTATGATTCATAACAGCAGCAAAATTACAATTATGAGGTAGCCATGAAATAATTTTACAGTCGCAGGGATCCCCATAACTTGAAGAGCTGTACTGAAGGGTCACAGCATTAGGAATGCTGAGAACCTCCTCTTTAAGAGATGCAATCTGGAAAGGAATGGGGCCAGGCAATAAGGCTGTATAGCCTGGTCCCATTTCTTGCTCCTGTCTCCTGCCAGTGTGGAATGCGTTACCAAAATAAACTCTCCTTTAAGCTACTTTCATCAGTTTCATTACAGCAACAGAGGTAACTAAGGCGCTATTCTGTCCAATGTGCTTTCATTCTGTGGGGGAAAAAGTACAAGTGGAATTCTAGCATGGACAAATTTTGTGTGGCTTTGATGCCATTATAGATTGATGGATAATGGTGACATCATTAATATACCTTTTGAATTTGTCAGGCTATGGTCGATATAAGAAATATATATTGAGTATAGTTGGGAGAAGGTGTTCTGGGTAGGCTTGGCCCCAACATCTAGAGCAGGTCACTGCCTCTTGCTGTATCTCAGTCTGTGCTATTGCTCCTGAGGAGAGGGCATGATGGGGGGCACCCATATCCTGTACATAGATCTAGTCAACATGTAGCCCTAGGGCAGCAAGGAAATGCTCAAGTCAGAGGCAAAGAAGAGAAGACTTGGGCAAAGTATTTAGCACCAAAAACTGCTTCAGAGAGAAATAATAAATTTTACTTAAATTGATGTGAATTGTTGTGTGCTTGCTACAAAGCTCACAGACATTTAAATTGGGTTTTCAGGCTGGCAGTGTCCCGAGTTTGCCGTTTTAGCTAAGTGGAAATGCCTCTATTCCCTTTCTAAGTCTTTAGTAGCCAGGAAGTCATCACAGTGTGTCGTAAAAGCACACTCAGGATTTATGTGTATTAACATCTTAATTTTGCTAAGTGCCATGCGTCTTGCTTTTACTCTCCTGCTAGGAGATTGCTTGGAAAATGACATCTCATTATAAAAGTTAGGAATTAACATCATAGATAGTATTTCCATAAGCAAGAACCTGTCTTCCAGTAATCTACATTTATCTGTATGTTTAAACCAACACCCTCTCCATCTCCCTGTGTGTGTGTGCGCACACGCGTGTGTGTGTGTGTGTGTGTATGTGCGTGTATATGTGTATATATGTGCATGTGTTTGTATGTGTGCATGTGTGTGTATGTGTGCATGTGTGTGTATGTGTGCATGTGTGTGTATGTGTGCATGTGTGTGTATGTGTGCATGTGTGCATGTGTGTGTGTGCCTTACCCAGCAGTATTTTGAGACAGGGTCTTCCTGTGTAATCCAGGTTTGACTCAAAACTACTTTCTGTTTGCTCCTAGGAACAGAACACTAGGTTTACAGAAATTGCTACCACATGTGCCTTCAAAACAAAGACTGACTCTCTCACTCTCTCTCTCTCTCTCTCTCACTCTCTCTCACTCTCTCTCTTTCTCTCTCTTCCTCTCTTTCTCTCTCTCTCTTCTCTCTCTCTTTTCTCTCTCTCTTTTCTCTCTCTCTTTTCTCTCTCTCTCTTTCTCTCTCCCTTTCTCTCTCTCTCTCATCTCTCTCTCTCTATATATATATATACACACATATATACACACACATACATACACATATATGTATACACACACATATATATGTACATATACATATGTATGTATATTCTTTATATATTTTCCATTATATATGTTACATATATACATAATGGAGAACGAAATTAATTTTTATTTAATTTCTATTGTAGGCCAAGCATCTTACTGGGCAGTTTTCTGGTGTATATATTTTTCAATCCTCAGGTTACAGGAACTCAATTCTTACTATGATTATTTCAGAGTAAATTAAAAAAGAAAACACTTGGACTCGGATATGGGAACTAGTTTGCCCATAGTCATGGAGCTGAGAAGTAACCCCAAATCAAATCTTTCTGACTTCTCAACAATTATTCCGTACTTACCACACTGAAGAACAGGATGCATGCCAAGAAGTTGAATTTTATAATGAAAACAGGAGTATCTTCAAAAGGCTTTTAGTGGCTTGTGAATGGCATCTCAAGTGCCAACCAGAAGTGTTCCTACTTGGTGAGCAGGTACCTGTCTCTTCTCCAGTTGCATGTCATAGAAATCGGTCCTCTAAGCAGAACAACCGCCATGGTCATCGGCCCAGCTGTGCCTGCTTGCAGAAAATCATCACAGCTGGCTTGATGGTTACTGACACTTTCTCAGAGTAGAGGGGCTGGAGAGGGTCACTAGACCTCCCGACTATCCCACTATTCCTTCCACTTGTGTGCATTTCCTGTGCCCTCTAGATCTCAGAAGCTATGATTAGGGTCTACAGACAAGGAAAGGATAATGGGAAGGGGCTCTGTCTAGGCAGCTATGAGGAAGCCACCATCCATGCTGAGTGAAGACCTTTGCATTGGGGCTGCTTTGGGGGGTCACCCACATTCTTGCCAGCAACCCCTCATCCACGCTTTCTAAATAAACCCCATAAACTCCCTGGTTCCACATGATAAACTCTGGTAGAATCTCACTTTGGTTTGTGGTTGGGACTTGAGGAGGAGGGCATAGATATTTGTATGTCCTCTAAGAAGAAGTCTCACAACAGCACTTTCACTGAGAATCCATTCAGCTTGAGCCTGGAAAAACACTTGGCTAGAAAGCGAGGTGCTCCAGGTCCATCTTCAAGAATGACTGACTTTCTACCTGGAAGTCATGATTGCTCTGTTTAAAGTGTCTATACCTGGCATAGCTTTCCTGGAGTCTGATTATAACTCCTGATTTTGTTGTAGCTTTGACCTCAGCCCATGGCATACCCGAGATACCTGGGCTGGTGAAATGGGAATTCTCACAGCCTTCTGTGCTCTTTAAGCCAATGTGAATCTGTGGTAGGGTATCTCAGGTCCAATGGAATGGTTGACGCTCTTCCCAGCTGGTAGGACACTCTTGTGTGGAGCAGTCACAGTGCAGACCCTAGCCTCACTATCAGCAGGTTGTCTCAATGTTCTTTATGGCTGTGTGGCAGGTGCCTCAACAAAGGAGTGATTGTCCTCTTTTCCTTTAAGGATGAGTGGGGTTCATCCTCTTGGGGTGAAAGGTCTGCAGATAGAACCCACTGCCGGGACCTTGTGACAAGTGACACAGCGGCTAGCATGTGGTAACTGTGAAGTCACACTATGACGTTGGTCATCATGATGGCTGCTGTGGTTAGAGCAGAAGCAGGCTCTAGCTGTGTGAGATGATACTGGGTTTCTTCCCCTCAGAGAAGCAGCTTCAATTATCTTATGCTTAAACGGAGAGGTGGGATAAAGACAGGAGGTGGATGTATCAGCAGGTCAGGTGCACTTTGGCAGGGCTCATTTTAGCTGTGTCACAAAGGTGACTGTGATCTAGCTGATTTAGAAAGACATTCTGGGAAAGTTATAATCCTAGAATGTGCGGGTGATTTTCACGGCGATGGAACAGACAGGTTGGCAGGCTTTGGTTTCCCTCAGTTCTTCCTTAGATCCTCTCAAATGTGAATTTTCATAAAATTTAAATTTAGTGATAAAGCCATTTCCAAAAGAGTCCTTTGTAATTATTAAGGGAAATCACCTTTAAAATGACAGCTGTGATGTGTGACCTCAGGAGATTGGCACCCAGTTTCTAATAATAAGTTCTTTTTGCCTTCTCTTTCTGAAACAGCAAAGTTATAATAGTCTGTTTTGCCTATTTCCAGTCACAACACATTCTAGGTCTAGATAAATAAACTGAACTAGAAAATAACAGGCTGATCAACCTGTCTGCCACTCTCCTGAAAGCTGTCATTTTTAATTTCAGTATTATATTCATGAGTGTTGATATGAAGGCCCCTCTGTCAGAGCTGAGCGTCTCATGTTTTGATTGGAGTAGGAATATAAATCATGAATTTTAGAAATAGATTAAAATCTAAGGGCAGGAATTCCTGGATACAAAATCATGAGGCTGGTTCTTCCACTGTGTGTGTGTGATGTGTATGTATATATGTATGTATTTGGTGTGTGCATGTGTATGTGTGCAGGCATTGGCATGTGCCCGTGTGAGTGTGTATGTAGTATGTATATGGTGTGTGTGTGTGCATGTGTGTATGCATTGGCATGTGTCTGTGAGAGTGTGTATGTGGTGTGTGTGCATGTGGTATGTGTGTGTGCATGTGTATTTATTAGCATGTGTTTGTGTGTGTGGTATGTGTATATGTTTTGTGTGTGTGTGTGTACCACACATACTATATTTCTTAATCAGTTTCCTTAGTTTTAAGGAGCAGGATGGTTATGTTAATTAGCCTGACACCCGGGTGTCCCCTTCATTGAATGGTCCTGTCATGTGTTTGTGGAATGCTGAGCAGGGCAATGATCGGGGAGCATTTTTAGGCCCAGCTGGCAGGAGGGATGGGGCAAAGAGAGTGAATATTGACCTCCTGTGAATTTGATAGCCTCTGGATAGACTGCTTCTTTCATTTTATTTCATTATTTTTCCAACTCAGGAACTGTTCTTAAGGTTGTTGAAGACTGAAAGCAAGGCAGCCCAGCCTTTGAGACCACTGGGCAAATCGGAGCTGATGTGTGTCAAGGTGTAAATTGTAAAATGTAAATTGCTGTGTAAAGTCTATGAGGGCGTTGTGGGTAATTACCTGTGAGCTCTCCCTGCTGTTTCCTTTAGGGTCTGTTTTCCAGGCAGGTTTTGTCGCATGAGTGGCACTACCTCCCTCCACGAATTCCTTAGATAATACTCATTCCACTGACACTGTCAGGATGTCAGAGCTAAGCTGTGCCTTACACACAGTAAGCGAGGGCATTCAGACCTCTACACTCACAGAGCCGCGAAACGCAGTGCTCAAGGTATGGAAGCTGGCCTTGAGCAGGACAGAAGGAAAAATGGGTTGAGAGAGAGCCTTTAAGATCCGGGACAGAATTTGAGTATAACACGGAATAAGACGAAAGCACAATTTGGAACAAGAAATGGGAAGCAGGCACTGTCAAGTTTCCATAGGAAACACCAGAGTTTGGTGTTTGGGCAGAATCGGATAGGGCGGGGCAGAGTTGGATGGGGCGGAGTTTGATAGGGTGGGGCTGGGCGGGGCGGAGCGGTGATGGTTGCGGCTTTTGGTAGAGGAACCCAGGAAACTGATATTAAGCAAACTGAAATCCCACCAGCCACGCAATCTGCTAAGGGAGCCCATGGCTGGATTGTTTGTTATCATTAACTGTGGAAGTCAGTGTCTTTGTCTCCCTGGAGTCGCCATTACTGGGTTTCCAGAGCTTGTATTTCTAGTCTCTGACGTTACAGAAGTTTTTCAAAGTTTTTATTTTGGAGCTGAAAGGATATCAGAACTTGAGGGTGGGGGCTCAGAAGGTAAAGGTTCTTGTTCCCATGACAACCTGAGATCATCTGTAGGACAACACAATGGAAAGAGAGAGTAGAGTCCCAGAAATACTCTGGCCTTCACAGGCAAAGCATGGTACATCCCTTCCTGCTCCTGTTTAAATAAATGAAATAATGATGGCGGTGATGATGGTGGTGGTGGTGGTGGTGATGATGGTGATGGTGATGATGAAACAGAATAAACCTTAAGGATGTTGGGCAGTCACCTGGAAAGCTTGTTAGAAATCTGATTTTCTGAGTTGTGCCCCACCTTTTTTTTTTTTTTTTTTAAAGTTAAGTATGTTGAATGAACTTGTGTGTGCTCTAACACACTTCCATGTGACACTGTTACTCATGATGTGGGCACTCTGGGGATGATTGGTTAGGTTTAGTGGAAGTTCCTCAGTGAGCCACCTCCTCTCGGGAGCCCAGCTTGTGTTCGTTGGGGTGACTGTGCTCTGGACTGTGTACCGCATGCCAGAAGAGTCAAATACCTTGTGCTCTATCCCTGTGCTCATGTTGCAGGGAAGGCAACCGAAGTTGCAAGGAGCCAGCTCTTCTTCGGGTTCAGTGTTCTGCAAGTTGGCTTTGCATTCGTTTATCTGGTTCTTGACTGTACAAGACCAGAGGTTCCCAATCTACGTCTTGTAAAAGAAGGTTCAATAAATGCCTATTGTTGAGAGATTATTGGGAAGAGGGGACAGAAAGCTTTTAGCTGCCATTGGAAATCCAATCTCTGGGGCAGAATTTTGGGCAGGCTTATCGTTAAGGAGGGTAAGATATGGGACCTAGAGATATTGAGAGATTCATTCCCATGACAGAATCCCACACAGGGCATTGTCACAGGAAGGTTCCAGCAACGATGGCTCCACTTACAGGTGAAATGAGGACTGTGGGTCCTCTAGGATCCTGACCCAGAGCTGTGTGTTTCTTAGCTCCAAGAGTGGGAGGGGGGATGGACTGGGGGTGAGGCTATGCCAAGGCTGGTGGATATCCATCGTAGCCTTCCCTTTTCTGAGGAGAAGGGGAGGAGGGGTGAATGTGGGGGTGAGAGGAAGGGACTAGGAAGAGGAGAGAGAGAAGCTGCAATCAGAATGTTAAAAAAAAATGTTCAGTGAGCTGATACCACAAAGAGCATTTCTGAGGCACAGCTGACCAGCTCAGCCCCCTAGAGGGGCTCAGGGACTGGCCCAGAAGCAGACCATGGCTATCAACCAGCCTTGGCACATCAAGTTGCAGTAAGACTAGGTGCATCTTCTTCTGTTGAGACTAGACGAAGCAGCCCAGTTAGAGGAAAGGGATCCGAAGGCAGGCAGTGTAGTCAGAGACGACATTGGTTGGCCATTCCCTCAGTCTCTGCTTCATCTTTATCTCTGCACATCTTGCAGGCAGGACAGATTGTGGGTCTAAGGGTTTGTGACTGGGTTGGTGTCCCTAATCCCTCTATTGGAAATCTTTCCTGGTTACAGGAGATGGCTGATTCTGGCTTCATATTCCCCACTGTTAGAAGTCTCAGCGAGAGTCACCCTCACAGATTCCTGGGAGTTTCCATTTTCCTGGATTTCTAGATCATTCCAGGGAAGCTCAACTCCAATCCAGTTGTCTTTCCCAGTACTCTCTCCCCCTCTCCTCCCCCTACCTCACTTATAAGTGGATAGTGGTCATAAAGTACAAGATAACCATGCTACAAACCACAGACCCAAAGACGCTAAGTAACAAGGAGAGCCCAAGTTGGGATGCTTGAATCTCACTGAGAAGGGGAAATAGCTTAGAGATTAAGGGGTGGAGAGAGGGAGGGTATTGGGTTGGATAGGGGTGGGGATGGGAACAGGAGATCATTGGGTGTTCACTGGTCAAGGACGTTTTGGCAATCGTGCTGGCGAACCCATAAATATGCCCACTTTTAAGTCTTTCACTTAAAAATAAATTTCAAAACTTAAAAAGGTTTGGCAAACAATACTAGGTATTACTTAACACCAGGTAATACTTGAGCATCAGGTTGAACAAAGCTATAGTGAACCTTTGTGGTAGACAAAGCCTTTCATCTCTATATGTGCATGCGCTTTCCCATCCTTCCAGCAGGGAACCGTGTGGTTGTGCTTCTGTTTACTGACCGTGGATGCCTGTGTGGGTAGCTTCCCATGCTGACACTCTGAGGAACTCGCCATGGCAGAGTTGTAGCAGGCTCTTTGTGACTGTTAGGTTTCCTAGATCTAGGGAAGAACACCAACTTCGTCATCTTAGTTGTAATAATAATTCATTCTCTTTCCCATCTCCAGCTTCCCATCTCTAGCCCCAGCTGTTAGAGTACAGGCTCTACTGTTAGGCCAGATCTCACTGCCTAGGTCAGGCCATGCCTCTCGACAGCTTCCTTTGGGACTGTGTTAAGTCTGTGCTGTGACTTGACAGCTTTCAATGTATGGTTCTGGACTCTTCCATGCTGTTTGTCACATATGCTGTACTGTACTAAGTGATGTGATGTGAAATTTCTGACGCCCCTAAAAGGTGATAAGAAGTTGGATCTTTCCTGTGTCCAGAGATTGGCCTGGGATGCCTCAGGGAACCACTAGGGAGATTGTTTTATCCTCTAAGCTCCTCAGGCCATTGCTGCATCCTCTCTGTGTCTCTCTGACTGTCTCTCTGACTGTCTGCCTGTCTCTCTCTATCCTCCTTTCTATCTCTCTCTGTCTTTCTCTGTCTCTCTCTATGTCTCTGTCTCCCTCTCCCTCCCCACCTCTCTCTCTGTCCCTCTCTCTGTCTGTCTCTGTCTTTCTCTCTGCCTGTCCCTGTCTTTCTCTGTTTCTGTCTATGTCTCTCTGTCTCTTTCTCTCTGTCTCTCTCTCTGTCTCTCTCTCCCTCTCTCTGTCTGTCTCTGTCTTTCTCTCTGCCTCTCCCTGTCTTTTTTTGTCTCCCTCCCTCCCTCCCTCCTTCCCTCCCTCCCTCCCTCCCTCCCTCCCTCCCTCCCTCCCTCCCTCCCTCCCTCTGTTTCTGTCTGTCTCTCTCTTTGTCTCTCTCTCTGTCTTTGTGTCTCTCTCTGTCTCTTTCTCTGTCTCTTTCTGTCTCTGTCTCTCTCTCTCTGTCTGTCTCTCTCTGTCTCTGTCTCTCTGTCTCTCTGTCTCTCTCCTCCCTTTTGATGAAGCTCCTCTCCAGGCTCTAAAGGGAAGCCTCTCCTTCTGTTTAACACTTCCATCAAGTTCAGCTCTCCATATTCCCCATTGTTTCTATCTAATGCTTTCTGTCCCCCCTGCAAGGCCTGATCCTGGCCTGATCCTGGCCCTCTCACTCTGATAAGCTGAGAGACAGGACTTGCAGCAGCCTCCCTTCCCCCCCTGAGCACTGTCTGCATCACAGACATTGGCCTCACTTCTGATCCGTTTTCACAAGTGAGTCGTCTTTGCACCAGATGGTAAGGATGGCACCGTGGACTGTGCCGGTTCTGCCTGTGAGAAGTAGTCAATATTTCTTTAGCTGTCCGCCATGTCTTGTGAAATGAAAGGAAGCTGCTGGGAGATGTTCATGTTGTGGTAATATGCGTGCTCAGTGTGGCACTGGCTGGACCCGCTCAGGCTCCATTGTGCAACCAGGGAGCAGTGAGGGTCTGGGTTTGCTTGTTGGTTAGGGGGCATCATCAAATTTGTACTCAAAAAGAAACAAATGAACAGAGGCATTGGGTAAGGAAAGCAGTTGGTTTCAGGACAGCCCAGAAACCATAGTTGGGTTTCTATGGTTTATTTCCACTAATGTCTCTGTTTTCCTCTAACTTTTTATTCTTTGAGAATTTTGTACAATATATTTTGATCATATTCACCCTCTAACCTCTCCCAGATCCATTTCCCCAACATCAAGCCCAACATGCCATCCATATACTCTTGGTAGTATGCCCATCTATCTAACATTGACTGAAGGTCCCACTTCAGAAGCTCCTAAGGATGTAAACTATGCTAAGGCATTATCAGTAATTTAGATGGTACTTTGTTTTGACTCCATTGACCTCCACGTGAATTTTAGTTTTCTTGGTAGCAAAATAGCTCTTAATAATAAATACAAAAATACTTTGCCTATGAACTCCTTCACTGGGGGCACTAAGCCTCATCATTTTCTAGACTGATCGACTCCTTCCTTCCTTCCTTCCTTCCTTCCTTCCTTCCTTCCTTCCTTCCTTCCTTCCTTCCTTCCCTCTCCCTCCATCTTCCTCTTTCTTTTTCCTTCTTCTTCCTCCTCCTACTTTCTCCTTCTTCTTCTAGACAAGGTTTCTACTCTAGGCTGGCCCCACTGAGATGTGTAGCTGAGACTGCCTTTAAGGTTCTGATCCTCCAGCCTTCACCTTCCCCATGCTGGGATTATAGTTGTCCACACCTGTTGACCCATGTGGTACTGGGGATGGACCAAGGGATATGTGGCACAGAGACACTGTAACCAAATGAGTTACATTCCCAGCCTCTGTTCCAGGGACATTCAATTTATTGTACTAGACTAAGACCAAAAGGTAGACTGACTCATTCCAAATAGAGGTTGATGGCCCCAGAGAGTACAGCTTCTTTGAAGATGCTGGGTGAGGTGAGCAGTGGGGGTGGTACCACTCTCTGAGGAGTCCAGACTCTGTGATGGTTGACTGACCACATCTGAACAGTGAGGAGAACAGAGGGTGCTCTATGGCATGTGGGGCTTCTACATGCCATAGTCTTTGTCAGTAGGAAGAAGTACAGACAGCAACTTCCCGCTATTGCTAAGGGCAGCTTGCTGGTGAGCTATGTTTATCGCATGTAAGTGCTCCCAGTACTTAATACAGAACGATTTTTAACAAACTTGGGCTTGGGGTTCAAGTTAACCATGTAGGTTACTAGACAGCTTCAGTACTTTAGATATGTGTACCATATTTACCCAGCATAGCATTTATTAGCATTTATCAGGTACCAGGCTCAGGGCTCGGGGCTGGGATAGCTGTAGAAAGATGAGCATTGTCAGTACTATTGTATTAGCTAATTGCTGGGTGACGAGAGAGGGATGCAAGGGACTTACCATGACCATTTTGCAGTGAGCTCTGTGCTCTGATAGGAGGAGGAAGGTGATGGAGCTTGGTGAAATGCAAACTCAGGCTTTCTGCCTGTTCCTGGGGATCAAGTAGGAAGAAGCATTTGGGGCAGGGGTTGCAGCTCAGTCTGGAGAATGCTTGCCTAAGCTGTGAAGCCCCAGCAGCAGTCCCTAGGACTCCCTGAATAGAATATAGTGTTGCAAGCCTGTATCCCAGCACTCTGAAGTGGAGGCAGAAGGAACAGGAGCCAAGGATATCCTTGGCCACATAGTGAGTTCAAAGCCAGCCTTAGATACGAGACACCCTCTCCACAAACAAGCAAAACCATAAACAAAGAATAAATAAGAGAAAGAATGAAAGATGAATAAAAAAATAGACCTAGAGGAGATGAAGACGCAAACAACATTTGGGGAAAAACATACAAAAAGATCCAGATATGGTCATAAGGAGTGTTTTGTTTGAATACATAGATACTGGGACAAGAGAGGTGGGTAGAGATGAGGAGAAAGATGCTACAGGGGATAACCAGGCAGGGTTGTAGCAATTTGAGGTTTTTATCATTATCAGAAGGAATGGAGAGCAGTGCCAGGAGAAATAATGCGAGATTTGTCTTACGGCAATGTCTGAGAGCACGCTGGGGAGATTTGCTGGGAGATACCAGGGGTTGGGGCACCGAGGAAGCAACCTTCACACAAGTTTCCATAAGATGAGCCCGTGGTCTTGGTTCACAAACACACTGTCCTGGGCGGCTGGTCTTCCAGGGTCTGGTTCACGAGACAGTAATGCTATTAGTGTTCATTTTGTAAGAAGTGCTCAGCCTCTCATTTCATGTTTGCTCGAAACAATTCTTACATCCTCTTTATGTCAGCTGGCAGTGTTGTTTTAGTTGCTTCCCAATTATTTTCCTAAAATGTCTGTTTTCTACTGTTTGCAGATATTTTTCTTTTCTTTCTTTTTTTTTTCTTTTCCTTTTCTTTTTGCGCGTGTAACTTTTGGTTTCTGTGTCTCTTTGCAAAGCTTAGGTTAAGAGTATTTGTGTTGATGGAGGGGGTCATTGGGATTCTTAGAGCCTAGATCTTTTCTCTGCAGTGGTAAACAGACTGAGATTCTCTGGAGAGGAGTACGAGGAAAACAGTGCTTCTCAGAATTGGAAGGGCTGAAAAGACAAAGAAGGCTTAAAGGCAAGCAGTGCTTCCAGAGCCAGGAGCTCATGTGCAGGAATCGAGATGGCGGTGGTGGAATTAGGGAATTCCACCTGGAATCAGCCTGGGTAAGCCTGAGCAGTTAAGGGCATTAAGTTGCAGAATGCAAACCTGTCTCCTAAGGAGAAGCTGGGACGATGCAATGAGTTCAGAGTTTGAAAACGGCAGCCAGAGCCCCCCCCCCCCAACCTCCTATTTTCCAAGGTTGCCTGTTTCCATTCTTTCTGCTGGCCCTCAGGGCTTCAGTCCTTTTCCCTCACCCAATACCAAATCAATCTCCCCTCTCCCTCCCTCTCCCCACCCCATCCACTTTCCATCCCAGGTCCCTCCCTCCCTCCCCACTTGTGATTGCTTTCTGCTCTCTCCGAAGTGGGACTGAGGCACCCTCACTTGGGCACTTCAGCTTCTTGACCTTTTTGAGTTCTGTGGACTGTAGCTTGGGTATTCTGTACATTTTTTTTTTTTTTGCTAATATCCAATTATTAGTGAGTACATACTCTCAGGACTCAAAGGGAGGGACCTTAGATGAAACACCCAACAGTTGGGAGAGGGAACTTAAAGAGTCCACCTCCAGCAGGAAGACGGCATCAAGTGAGGGATGGGGTTGCCATCCCACAGTCACAACAACTCTGACCCATAATAGTTCCTGTTTGAAAGAATTATAGGGATAGAAATGGAGAGGAGCCTGAGGTAAAGAAGATTCAGCAACAGGCCCAAAGTGGGATCCAGCTCAAGGGGAGGTCCCAAGGCCTGACACTATACTAAGGCTATGGAGAGCTCAAAAAAAGGGACCTAGCATGACTGCCTTCCAAAAGACCCAACACGCAGCTGAAAGAGTCAGATGCAGATATTTGCCCCCAACCAATGGACAGAAGCAGCTGACCCCTGTTGTTGAATTAGGGAAATGCTGAAAGAAGCTGAGCAGAAGGGCAATTCTGTAGGAGAACCAGCAGTCTCAATTTATATGTATCCCCGAGATCTCTCAAACTCTGGACTACCAAACAGGCAGCATATACCAGCTGTTATAAGCCCCCCAGCACACATATAGTCAAGGACTGCCAGGTCTGTGTTCATTCAGAGGTGATGCACCTAACCCTTAAGAGACCTGAGGCCCCAGGGAGTTTAGAGGTCAGGTGGGGTGGGGGTGGGGATAAAATATGGAGTGTAAAAAAATAAATTAATTAGAAAGAAAGAAGGAAAGAAAGAAAGAGAGAAAGAAAGGAAGGAAGGAAATGGCAGTCATTGTAGAGGTGGAACACAGCACAAACATTGCACATGAGACTAACTCACAGTGACACAGAGGGCTCACAGGTCAGCCTGGAGAGGTGACTAATGGATGCTGAGGGCAAGTTCAGCCTGAGAGGGCCTCGAGGACACTGATTCAAAACAGGGATGCTAAATGGACTCTTTAAAAGCTTCTCGCTGAAGAGAGAAACCAAGGTAAAGTGAAGGAATTAAAACCGTTCTCTAGAACAGTCCTTACTAATTAAGAGGTGGCAAAGAGATAGAGGAATTTGAATGCTCACACAGAGACAGATGTGTTTGTTTTGGCATTAGTCTTTGTCCAGTTGAGATGGCATACTTAGGTTGGGAAACCCTTTGAAAAGGTGCTACGCTGGCTCTGGCCATTTTATTTCATAGTCATTTAACTGCGGGCCATTTGAATGAGGTTTCTCTGTACCACAGAGGACAACATGTCCGCCTAAGGTGCACGAAGAGGAAATACCTGGGGGATGTGCTCCTGTCCAGGCCAAAGGATCTGAAATAGTTAACACACTACCCCGGACCCACTCACACCTCTTCCCATAAATAGGCCAATATGTTTATGGTCATACATATAGGTTTAGAGGGTTGGATGTTACTCCCTGGAAATCTTCAGAAGTTAAGTCTCTCTGGAGGACATCAATTGTTAATTGCATGTTAAGGAACAGATTTCAGGAAAATTGAACTGGATGCAAAAATAGAGGGCTTTCTCACCAACCCCAGAAGGCACAGAAACATCAGCTTAAACCACATGGAATTAGTATTTTTATAAGTTAAAAACAATTGACTGCTTACTGGCAGTTTCACAGAGGCTCTGCTGCCACAAGATGGAGGCCACTTTTCTACATATATTTGAGATCCTATTCCCTTCTGTACCTTATTGTAGCAAGAACCCACCAAAGCTAAACAAGGGGCACAACACGGTTCAGTGGGTAAAGTGCCGGTTGCCCAACATGAAAGTATATGGATCCCTAGAATCCATGTAAAAACCAGACAAGGGCAAGACACTGGGCGTGGCAGGGGTTAACTGGGCATGACGAGAGTGTCACCCCAGTGCTAGGGATTGGGACAGAGACAGGCAGATGGTGGAGGCTCACTGGCCAGTCCATGTAGCTGAATAGGCAAGCTCCAGGTTAAGTAAGGGACTTTGTCTCAAAACATGAGAAGTGATTTAGGAAGATACCCAGTGATCTCTGATCCACACACATGCATGCAACACTGCTAATATACCCATGCACTCATGCGAACATACACACATACACACATGTACACTCACACTTTACAAAATTAAGCTAAAACAAAAACAGAGAGTACAACATTTTTTGCCTTTGTATCTGCTCATGTTTGTAAAGAATGGAGACTAGTCTCTACGGAAAGGATCTCTGGGGCTTACAGTGCTCAGGTAATGGTGGAAAGAGGGAAGGAGTTTGTGGGTCCAGACCCAACTATAATGAAGCAGGCCTAGCCTGGTGGGAGAAAAGGTAGCCAGAGGCACCTCTGTGGTAAGTCGCTAATTAATTCACTTTGTAATTAGTAATGGATTGGTAATGTAATAGCTTACCACCTTCTGATTATCACAACCATCTCTCACTAGAGATTTTCAAATCCATCAATGATCCCTGCTGAAAGAGTTGCTGAACAGGGAGTTGTGAAAATTGTGACTTATAAAACCAGCATCTTTCCTGGGTTTATTCTTTGTAATCTTCTGTGACAAGCAATTTTCCATTATCATTCTTACATTTTTTTTCCTCAAAATGGGAGCATTCATAATTTTATTGAAAATTTCAGATAATTTAATTTTAATGTTGATGAATGTTTTGCCTGCATGTTTTTATGTGCACCTCATGTGTGCCTGGTGCCCACTGGGATCAGAAGAGGACATTGGATCCCCTGGAACTAGAGTTGTATGTGGTTGTGAGCCACCATGTGGGTGCTAGGGACCAAACCTGTCCTCTGCAAGAGCAGCCAGTGCTCTGAACTTCTGAGCCATTTCTGCAGCCCTCACATTCGTAATTTTGTAAAATGACTACAGACATTTTGATTATACAGGAAAAGTATGTGTCAGCAATGATCTGAAGACCCCGTGATTTGTCCAGAATATTCTGCATTCATATTCTCTTTAAAACTTTTATGAATAATATTTTATTAAAATTGGTTCATGAATTCAGTATTTTATAGCTGTCACTATTATTATGGCCATATTATGTTATTAAATATATTAAGGTATTCTTATTGACTCCAGACCACTCTATAAAAATAATATAGCATACTTAAACTCTCATTTTCCCTATAACCAGAGAGGCTGTACATCTTCATCTGTCTGGGACATTCTTAAGGGATATATGATGTCTGGTAGAATTATTAAAGTATATTCTCTTGACTCTAAGAATAACAGTGACACGTCCTTATTGAGCTGTGAATCTCTGATCTAAGAACCGCATCTCTAGCATATTGGAAATGGCTTATTCAAGATTATATAGCCAAAGGAGACTGTGTAGCCATCTAAGCTAGTTCTGTGCATCCCCCATGTCCTGCTACCAGAAGGCCTTGCGGCAGTCAGCACTGCGGTCATGCACCTGCTGTTGGTGAATAGGCAGGCAATATGTAAAGAGGTTCTTTCGTTTGAGTGAATCCTTGCTAATCATGTAGGGTCTGTTTGATTGTCACCAAAGTAATTCCTATTTGTTTTTATCACCTGTTCTTGAGGTTGGCTGTGTGGACTCTGGGACATGCATTTATCTGCACCTGTTCTTGTGGTGGGCTTTTTAAACACCATTGCCAGGGAGTCTCAGGAGGGCTTCAGTGGGAGCCAAATGTGGGGGATTGATGAGTCCCCCCTCTCATGTTCCTGTGTCTTTCTTCTGTCAAGAGTATTCCCCTTTATGTGAGTGACAGGAGCAGAAGGCAAGCAGACTGTGGGATATCTCACTGGGACGGAAGTACAGTATAAGCTAAGGAAGAAATACGGACTCTTCCTTTTACCCTTGTGTCCTAAAAGCTGTTGGCACAGAATAAGAAAGTCATTTGGCTGCATATCTAGAGTAGTTTCAGATTGTCAGTACAGGTCATCAGTCCCCAAAGGCTTGGAGAGTCAGAGAAGACCTGGTGGGGACATCTTCCACACCATCTTTTTCTGCCTCAGCACCACTCCATGAGGCCTGTGTGAGCCCAGGGTGGCCAAAGGGGTGTGGCCCAGTTCTCTTGTCCCCTAACATTGTAAGAGCTTGGCTCAAGCCCACAGGGATCTTGGGAGACAGGGGCTCATGGAAGCTAGCTGGTTCAAATGTGTCATATAGGTTCTTAGCATCTTGGCTGTTGGCGATGGTGGAGGCCCTTGAGACACAGAACAGGAAGGTGCTGTGTCAGAATTATTTTGCTCCCAGAAAACTGTAGAACAGGAAAGAAACATGTGTGTCTGTGTGTGCGCGCGTGCACACATGCACGCGCTTTAAATCAGAAACATAACGTTTCTCTCATGTATTTCTAAATAATTAAAAAACAATGTAGTGTTCTGTTGTTTCCATGAACAACATATCATGATGAACATTTACAGTGTTTACACCACCAAACCAGTCCATGGAACAGTTTAGTGGCTGACTCAAACATTGAAAAGAAAATCCTGTAGCAGGTTCTATGTGGTCAGTATTGAAGTCACAAGCACTGCTGTGTTCTGTCATCTTCAGCTGAGCTGTTGGACCACACAGCTGCCAGCATTCAGTGTCTCCCTGGTCAGTACTTTTTGGACTCTGCATATGAGCGTTTCCTCCTTCCTGGCCCCAACCTGCTTTTCCTTGTTTGGTAGCTTATTTGGGCATGTCCTTCCCATACCCCTGTGCTCAGACACCAGGACCAGAAAGGGATGCTATAGGCTGGAGAAGATCCCCCCACAGCTCTGTGCTGTGTTCAGTCTTTCCTAGGTTTTCAAGGTCAAAGCCCTGTTTCCTCTCAGTCCTGGGACTATCATTAGAAGGCAGTAAGGTTGGCAATATTAGCCTAAAGAGAGTTCTGTCTGCTCAGAGCTAGGCTGTGGAGAGGTGGCAGTATTAGCCTGAAGTTACATCTGCTCAAAGCAACAGATAACCACAGATAACAACAGCACCTGGGTACTCTGTACATGTGCATGTGTGTGTGATATGTATGCATGTGGGTGTGCACCTGTTACAGTGCATATGTGGAAGACAGAGATCAGCTTTGTGGAGCTGAATCTCTCCTTGCATCTTTACTTGGGTCCCAGGGATTAAGCTTAGGTGTCAGTCTTGTACCCAAGCACCCTCCTTACTGAGCCATCTAGCCAGCCCTTGTACTATTACTGAGACAGGGCCTCTCACTACATGGTCCAGGCTGGATTCAAACTCACTATTACAAAGTATCTTAGAGCTCACAGTTCTGCCTTAGCATGCTGGGCTTACAGGCATGGCCTCCTTGATTTTTTAAAAATGTTTTCATAACTATAAACTCTTTAAGCATTACAAAAAATTCTCAAGGGCCAGGCTAAACCTAAAGCAGGGAGAGGTGGGTTTAAATGCAGTTTCCCCTCCATGGGTTTATGAGTTTGAACCCTTGCTCCTCCACTAGCAGCACTGCTCAGGAAGGTGGAGGAAGGTTTAGGCTTGCTGGAGAAAATGGGTCACTGGGACACACACTGAAGTGGGCATCCCAAGCCCCACTTCCTGTCTGCTTCCTACTGTGGATTCAATGCAACCAACTGATTGGCATTTCAGCCACCATGCCTTGCCCATTGCAATATTCCTTATAAGCCCAAACAAACTCACCTCTCCATTAAGTCACTTCTTGTCATACATTAGCCAGAGCTCAGCTTTCTAGAGTCAGAGGACATCTTGCTTGTCATCAGCATGCTTCCAGTGAGTACGGAGTCTCACTCGGTTCACGCATCCGGAGCCTCGCACTGTCCTCATGCAGTTCATGCCCCCCCCCTTAGATTTTCTCCTCTTCTTTCAACTTCAGCCTCCATGAATCTATTGTGTAGAATCCTGTATGTTTTAAACCACTTTATCTGCAAACAGAATTTAAAAGAATTATGGTGTGGTTGCCTTTCTCATTTCAATACCACATTTCAGGAAATGCACCCTGAATTGTTTGAAATTAGGGTGCTAGCTCTGCTTCCTACTTTTACGATCGCTGTTGTGTCCTTGTGGCAGGCAGTTTCCTGCTGGATGTACGTCCCATTTTGCTCTTCTGATGGCTTCTCTGTTAATGGGCTGGATATTATTGACCCCCGTCAGGACGATTCAGCTCTAGGGTGGCTGGCAGAGTTGTAATCTAGAAACCCTTGACCTACCTGTCAAGCCTGCTTAGCTCTGTTTTCTCAGATAGGGCAGAGTTGGGAGGGCTGTGTGAACGACAGAGCATGGTTAAAATCCCCTCTCCTGCGTTGTTCCCTGCATCGCCTCTCCCTGGGTTGGACTCCATTGTCTTTGGATGTGTGAAGACATAAACGAGAGGTGATTTTCCTCAGCTCTAGTGGTAGCGTGTGCCTCTTCACCTTACTTCATGTCATGAGTCTTTCAGGTCAAAATTAATTTCTGTCCTAAACAGATATATCCTTTTTACCATTTTTATTATTTGTAATTAAAATATAATTACATAATTTCCTCCTCCATGCCATTCTTTGTTGCCTTTCAAATTCCTGGCTTTACATCTACATAAATATATAAATACAGACTGCTCAGTCTACTTCTAGTGTGTGTATATGTGTATTTCTACATACACACACATGCACACACACACACACACACATATATACACACATAATACACACACATACACACATCCATATATATAATACCAAGTGATCAGCCCCCCAAATATATATGATATATATCACATATATGATATATATGACATTACATATATGATATATATGTGATAATACCACTTGGTATTAGATACTCAGTTGGGGGGCTCATCCCTGAGGAAGACTATTTCTTATTTGTCTGAACTCCCTTACCTAGGGAGGGAACTGGGGAGATTTCTCCTTTTGCCTAAGCACGTGTATTGATATTATCCTTTTCCAAGTCTTTATCAGGCAGCCATGCTGCCCAAACAGAATCCTTGTTGCTTGTTGTTGCCAGTTGTAATTCTCAGTATTTTGCATCTTCTTCCTTATCTCTGTTCACCCCTCTGTTCCCCCTCTTCCCTTCTCTCTCACTGATACTTTCAATTATCCGTTATCTATACATTTCTCTCTATTGTCTGTCTATGTACCTGCTGCGTATCTACTCCCCTCTCTGTCATCTAAGTACTACTCTCTATCCACCATCGGTCTATCAATCATTAAACACTACTTATTATGTCTTTGTCTGCCTCTGTCTCTCCGTAGGTCAGAATCTTTAATCTTTGGTAGTGAAGGCTGAACAATCCTAGAATTTAACTTGTAACTATTTTCTTTTTTCTTTTTTTTTTTTAATATTTTTATTACATATTTTCCTCAATTACATTTCCAATACTATCCCAAAAGTCCCCCATAGTGCCCCCCACTTCCCTACCCACCCATTCCCATTCTTTTGGCCCTGGCATTCCCCTATATTGGGGCATATAAAGTTTGCAAGTCCAATGGGCCTCTCTTTCCAGTGATGGCCGACTTTCTAAAAGTTAATTCTCTCTAGCCAGCTGTACTGGCTTGGTTTTGTGTGCCAACTTGACACAAACTAGAGTTATCACAGAGAAAGGAGCCTCCCTTGAGGAAATGCCTCCATGAGATCCAGCTGTGGGGCATTTTCTCAATTAGTGATCAAGGGTGGGAGGGCCCTTTGTGGGTGGTGTCATCCCTGGACTGGTGGCCCTGGGTTCAAGAAGAAAGCAAGCTGAGCAAGCCAGGGGAAGCAAGCCAGTAAGTAACATCCCTCCATGGCCTCTGCATCAGCTCCTGCTTCCTGACCTGCTTGAGTTCCAGTCCTGACTTCCTTTGGTGATGAACAGCAGTGTGGAAGTGTAAGCTGAATAAACCCTTTCCTCCCCAACTTGCTTCTTGGTCATGATGTTTTGTGCAGGAATACAAACCCTGACTAAGACACCAGTTGTCACTCTCTGTTACAAAATGTGGACGAATTTCAAGAGCACTAATGCCAATGGCAGAGGATGGCTGTCATAATGCTGGCAGGGCTGGTTCCATCATGGAACACAATGGCTTGGGGCCACTAAGGTAGTATGGTCACCAGAAGCGCACTGGTGGGTCCAGTTCCTGAGCATACCAGGAGACCAGGAGGGAGGGAGAGAGCGAGCACAAATCATCATAATTAGAGCTGATTTCAAACTTCTACCCCTTTGGCACAGACTTTCATGAGATCTTTGGTTCTGACATCAGATAGAGCCCAGGGGAGGGGTGGGGAACACAATATTGCTATGATTAAAAATATTTTTATTACATATTTTCCTCAATTACATTTCCAATGCTATCCCAAAAGTCCCCCATAGTGCCCCCCACTTCCCTACCCACCCATTCCCATTCTTTTGGCCCTGGCATTCCCCTATATTGGGGCATATAAAGTTTGCAAGTCCAATGGGCCTCTCTTTCCAGTGATGGCTGACTAGACCATCTTTCGATACATATGCAGCTAGAGACAAGAGCTCCGGGGTTCTAGTTAGTACATCATGTTGTTCCAACAATAGGGTTGCAGATCCCTTTAGCTCCTTGGGTACTTTCTCTAGCTTCTCCATTGGGAGCCCTGTGATACATCCAATAGCTGACTGTGAACATCCACTCCTGTGTTTGCTAGGCCCCTGCATCGTCTCACAAGAGACAGCTATATTTGGGTCCTTTCAGCAAAATCTTGCTAGTGTATGCAATGGTGTCAGCGTTTAGAAGTTGATTATGGGATGGATCCCTGGGTACGGCAGTCTCTAAATGGTCCATCCTTTCATCACCGCTACTAACTTTGTCTCTGTAACTCCTTCCCTGGGTGTTTTGTTCCCAATTCTGAGAAGGTGCACAGTGTCCACACTTTGGTCTTCATTCTTCTTGAGTTTCATGCGTTTAGCAAATTGTATCTTAAATCTTGGGTATCCTAAGTTTTGGGCTAATATCCACTTATCAGTGAATACATATTGTGTGAGTTCTTTTGTGATTGTGTTACTTCACTCAAGATGATGCCCTCCAGGTCCATCCATTTGGCTAGGAATTTCATAAATTCATTCTTTTTAATAGCTGAGTAGTACTCCATTGTGTAAATGTACCATAATTTCTGTATCCATTCCTCTGTTGAGGGACATCTGGGTTCTTTCCAGCTTCTGGCTATTATAAATAGGGCTGCTATGAATATAGTGGAACATGTGTCCTTTTTACCGGTTGGGACATCTTCTGGATATATGCCCAGGAGAGGTATTGCTGGATCCTCCGGTAGTACTATGTCCAGTTTTCTGAGGAACCGCCAGACTGATTTCCAGAGTGGTTGTACAAGCTTGCAATCCCACCAACAATGGAGGAGTGTTCCTCTTTCTCCACATCCTCGCCAGCAACTGCTGTCACCTGAATTTTTGATCTTAGCCATTCTGACTGGTGTGAGGTGGAATCTCAGGGTTGTTTTGATTTGCATTTCCCTGATGATTAAGGATGTTGAACATTTTTTCAGGTGTTTCTCTGCCATTCGGTATTCCTCAGGCGAGAATTCTTTGTTCAGTTCTGAGCCCCATTTTTTAATGGGGTTATTTGACTTTCTGGAGTCCACCTTCTTGAGTTCTTTATATATATTGGATATTAGTCCCTTATCTGATTTAGGATAGGTGAAGATCCTTTCCCAATCTGTTGGTGGTTTTTTTGTCTTATTGATGGTGTCTTTAGCCTTGCAGAAGCTTTGTAGTTTCATGAGGTCCCACTTGTCAATTCTCGATCTTACAGCACAAGCCATTACTGTTCTATTCAGGAATTTTTCCCCTGTGCCCATATCTTCAAGGCTTTTTCCCACTTTCTCCTCTATAAGTTTCAGTGTCTCTGGTTTTATGTGAAGTTCCTTGATCCACTTAGACTTGACCTTAGTACAAGGAGATAGGAATGGATCGATTCGCATTCTTCTACATGTTAACAACCAGTTGTGCCAGCACCATTTGTTGAAAATGCTGTCTTTCTTCCACTGGATGTTTTTAGCTCCCTTGTCGAAGATCAAGTGACCGTAGGTGTGTGGGTTCATTTCTGGGTCTTCAATTCTATTCCATTGGTCTATTTGTCTGTCACTATACCAGTACCATGCAGTTTTTATCACAATTGCTCTGTAGTAGAGCTTTAGGTCCGGCATGGTGATTCCACCAGAGGTTCTTTTATCCTTGAGAAGAGTTTTTGCTATCCTAGGTTTTTTGTTATTCCAGATGAATTTGCAGATTGCACTTTCTAATTCGTTGAAGAATTGATTTGGAATTTTGATGGGGATTGCATTGAATCTGTAGATTGCTTTTGGCAAGATAGCCATTTTTACAATGTTGATCCTGCCAATCCATGAGCATGGGAGATCTTTCCATCTTCTGAGATCTTCTATAATTTCTTTCTTCAGAGACTTGAAGTTTTTATTATACAGATCTTTCACTTCCTTAGTTAGAGTCACGCCAAGATATTTAATATTATTTGTGACTATTGAGAAGGGTGTTGTTTCCCTAATTTCTTTCTCAGCCTGTTTATTCTTTGTGTAGAGAAAGGCCATTGATTTGTTTGAGTTAATTTTATATCCAGCTACTTCACCGAAGCTGTTTATCAGGCTTAGGAGTTCTCTGGTGGAATTTTTAGGGTCACTTATATATACTATCATATCATCTGCAAAAAGTGATATTTTGACTTCATCTTTTCCAATTTGTATCCCTTTGATCTCCTTTTGTTGTCGAATTGCTCTGGCTAGGACTTCAAGTACAATGTTGAATAGGTATGGAGAAAGTGGACAGCCTTGTCTAGTCCCTGATTTTAGAGGGATTGCTTCAAGCTTCTCACCATTTACTTTGATGTTGGCTACTGGTTTGCTGTAGATTGCTTTTATCATGTTTAGGTATGGGCCTTGAATTCCTGATCTTTCCAAGACTTTTATCATGAATGGGTGTTGGATCTTGTCAAATGCTTTTTCCGCATCTAACGAGATGACCATGTGGTTTTTGTCTTTGAGTTTGTTTATATACTGTATTACGTTGATGGATTTCCGTATATTGAACCATCCCTGCATCCCTGGGATGAAACCTACTTGGTCAGGATGGATGATTGTTTTGATGTGTTCTTGGATTCGGTTAGCAAGAATTTTATTGAGGATTTTTGCATCAATATTCATAAGGGATATTGGTCTGAAGTTTTCTATCTTTGTTGGGTCTTTTTGTGGTTTAGGTATCAGAGTAATTGTGGCTTCATAGAATGAGTTGGGTAGAGTACCTTCTGTTTCTATTTTGTGGAATAGTTTGTGAAGAACTGGGATTAGATCTTCTTTGAAGGTCTGATAGAACTCTGCACTAAACCCATCTGGTCCTGGGCTTTTTTTGGTTGGGAGACTATTAATGACTGCTTCTATTTCTTTGGGGGATATAGGGCTGTTTAGATCATTAACCTGATCTTGATTCAACTTTGGTACCTGGTATCTGTCTAGGAACTTCTCCATTTCATCCAGGTTCTCCAGTTTTGTTGAGTATAGCCTTTGGTAGAAGGATCTGATGGTGTTTTGGATGTCTTCAGGATCTGTTGTTATGTCTCCTTTTTCATTTCTGATTTTGTTAATTAGGATGCTTTCCCTGTGCCCTCTAGTGAGTCTGGCTAAGGGTTTATCTATCTTGTTGATTTTCTCAAAGAACCAGCTCCTTGATTGGTTGATTCTTTGAATAGTTTTTCTTGTTTCCACTTGGTTGATTTCACCCCTGAGTTTGATTATTTCCTGCCGTCTACTCCTCTTGGGTGAATTTGCTTCCTTTTGTTCTAGTGCTTTTAGGTGTGTTGTCAATCTGCTAATGTGTGCTCTATCTAGTTTCCTTTTGGAGGCACTCAGAGCTATGAGTTTTCCTCTTAGAAATGCTTTCATTGCGTCCCATAAGTTTGGGTATGTTGTGGCTTCATTTTCATTGAACTCTAAAAAGTCCTTAATTTCTTTCTTTATTCCTTCCTTGACCAAGGTATCATTGAGAAGAGTGTTGTTCAGTTTCCACGTGAAGGTTGGCTTTCTATTATTTATTTTGTTATTGAAGATCAGCCTTAGTCCATGGTGATCTGATAGGATGCATGGGACAATTTCAATGTTTTTGTATCTGTTGAGTCCTGTTTTGTGCCCAATTACGTGGTCAATTTTGGAGAAGGTACCATGAGTTGCTGAGAAGAAGGTGTATCCTTTTGTTTTAGGGTAAAATGTTCTGTAGATATCTGCCAGATCCATTTGATCCATAACTTCTGTTAGTTTCACTGTGTCCCTGTTTAGTTTCTGTTTCCATGATCTGTCCATTGGTGAAAGTGGTGTGTTGAAGTCTCCCACTATTATTGTATGAGGTGCAATGTGTGCTTTGAGATTTACTAAAGTTTCTTTAATGAATGAGGCTGCCTTTGTATTTGGAGCATAGATATTCAGGATTGATAGTTCCTCTTGGAGGATTTTACCTTTGATGAGTATGAAGTGCCCCTCCCTGTCTTTTTTGATGACTTTGGGTTGGAAGTCAATCTTATCTGATATTAGAATGGCTACTCCAGCTTGTTTCTTCAGACCATTTGCTTGGAAAATTGTTTTCCAGCCTTTCATTCTGAGGTAGTGTCTATCTTTTTCTCTGAGATGAGTTTCTTGTAAGCAGCAAAATGTTGGGTCTTGTTTGTGTAGCCAGTTTGTTAGTCTATGTCTTTTTATCGGGGAGTTGAGTCCATTGATATTAAGAGATATTAAGGAAAAGTAATTGTTGTTTCCTGTTATTTTTGTTGTTAAAGTTGGCATTCTGTTCTTGTGGCTGTCTTCTTTTAGGTTTGTTGAGGGATTACCTTCTTGTTGTTTCTAGGGTGTGGTTCCTGTCCTTGTATTGGTTTTTTTCTGTTATTATCCTTTGAAGGGCTGGATTCGTGGAGAGATAATGTGTGAATTTGGCTTTGTCGTGGAATACTTTGGTTTCTCCATCTATGTTAATTGAGAGTTTGGCTGGGTATAGTAGCTTGGGCTGGAATTTGTGTTCTTTTAGTGTCTGTATAACATCTGTCCAGGATCTTCTAGCTTTCATAGTCTCTGGTGAAAAATCTGGTGTAATTCTGATAGGCTTGCCTTTATATGTTACTTGGCCTTTTTCTCTTACTGCTTTTAGTATTCTATCTTTATTTAGTGCATTTGTTGTTCTGATTATTATGTGTCGGGAGGTATTTCTTTTCTGGTCCAGCCTATTTGGAGTTCTGTAGGCTTCTTGTATGCTCATGGGCATCTCTTTCTTTAGATTTGGGAAGTTTTCTTCTATAATTTTGTTGAAGATGTTTGCTGGTCCTTTGAGTTGAAAATCTTCATTCTCATCCACTCCTATTATCCGTAGGTTTGGTCTTCTCATTGTGTCCTGTATTTCCTGGATGTTTTGAGTTAGGATCTTTTTGCATTTTCCATTTTCCTTGATTGTTGTGCCGATGTTCTCTATGGAATCTTCTGCACCTGAGATTCTCTCTTCCATCTCTTGTATTCTGTTGCTGATGCTTGCATCTATGGTTCCAGATTTCTTTCCTAGGGTTTCTATCTCCAGTGTTGCCTCATTTTGGGTTTTCTTTATTGTGTCTACTTCCCTTTTTAGGTCTAGTATGGTTTTGTTCATTTCCATCATCTGATTGGATGTGTTTTCCTGTTTCTCTTTAAGGACTTCTACCAGTTTGGTTGTGTTTTCCTTTTTTCTTTAAGGACTTGTAACTCTTTAGCCATGTTCTCCTGTAGTTGTTTAAAGTCCTTCTTGATGTCCTCTACCATCATCATGAGATATGCTTTTAAATCCAGGTCTAGTTTTTCAGGTGTGTTGGGGTGCCCTGGACTGGGCGAAGTGGGAGTGCTGGGTCCTGATGATGGTGAGTGGTCTTGGTTTCTGTTAGTAAGATTCTTACCTTTACCTCTCGCCATCTGGTAATCTCTGGAGTTGTTATAGTTGTCTCTGTTCAGAGGTTGTTCTTCTGGGGATTCTGAGTATCCTCTGTCAGCAGACCTGTACAGACTAAGTTCGGCGGAGTCCCGGAGCCAAGATGGCGCTCCCTGCAGGGCAGGTCACTGTCCTCCGACTGGGAGGGTGCCGGATGTCTGCGGCCCCTAAAGGGTGCTGCCTCAGCAGCTCTGTGGCTCCCGCCTGTCCCAGAAGCCGTCTGCCCCCGTGGTCCCCACTCTGACCTGTAGAGACTAAGCTCAGCGGTGTCCCGGAGCCAAGATGGCGTTCCCTGCAGGATAGGTCACTGTCCTCCGACTGGGAGGGTGCCGGATGTCTGCGGCCCCAAAAGGGTGCTGCCTCAGTGGCTCTGTGGCTCCCGCCTGTCCCAGAAGCTGTCTGCCTCTGTGGTCCTCACTCTAACCTGTAGACTAAGTTCGGCGGAGTCCCGGAGCCAAGATGGCACTCTCTGCAGGGCAGGTCTCTGTCAAAAAATATTAAAAATTAAAAAAAAAAAAAGAAATCCAAACTGATGCTTCGTTCTCTAAATGACAAGTCTCTGCATCCATCCACTCCTAGCTCACCAAAGCTACTAAGGGGCTGGAAACTTCTCCCTGAGAGATAAGGATAGACTAGGAGATCAGTTACTCATCTTGTTGCTCTGAGCCAAGCAGTGTAAGGAAGGAGAGAGGCTTGTTCTGGCCCACAGCTGCAGAGTGCAAGCCATCCTGGGGTGGGGTAACTTGATGGCAGGAGAGGGAGGCGGCTGAGGACACTGCCTTCACAGGAGGGAAGCAGAGGCAAATGGGGGTTGGGGTGGGGACTGGCGCTCAGCTTGCTCAGCTTACTTTCTCCTTTCTGTTTTGTTGGGCAGTGAGGTTGGATCTTCCTACATCAATTAACTTGACTCAGAAAATAGGTCAGGATATGTGCAGAGATTTGTCTCCAAGGTGGCTGTGCACTCAGAAGCCGACAATCAATACTGGCCATGCTAGAGACGGCAATGTACACCATAGGGAGGAGATAAATAACGACCTCAGCCACTATGAGCTTATTGTATAGAACCTTCCATGTTTTCAGATGTGTCAGTAGGTGTTCCTATAGTGAAGTGTGCGTGCGTGTGTCTCTGTGTGTGTGTGTGTGTGAGAGAGAGAGAGAGAGAGAGAGAGAGAGAGAGAGAGAGAGAATAATAAAACAAAAGGGATTCTACTCCAGGTTATCTAGTTTATAAGCTAACAAATAACCAGATGTGGAGGGCCACACTTGAAATCACAGTGCTTAGGAGGTGGGGCTGCAGGGCCAGGAGGATGAGGAATTCCAGGCTACATTCAGCTATGTAGAGTTTGAGGCCAGTCTAGGCTACTGTGTTTCAAAAACCTGACAAAACAGCAGACTATTTCTAGATCTGGAGAGAGGGCTTGGTGGTTGAGTGCGCACTGTTCCTATGGAGGACTTGAGTTCAGCGTCCATGGTTCATGCTGGGAAGGTCACAGCTGCTAAAACTCCAGATTCACACGGATCCGATGCCTCTGGCCTCTAAGGATACTGAATAATGTGCACACACTCCTGTGAAGACCCACATACACAGACTTAAAAACATATCTGTTCTTTAAAAGACCAATCTGTCTTACCTCTGAAAAAGAAAAGCCTAAGGAATGCATCATGTGCTAGCTGGGGAGAGGAGAGCCAGCAGTGTGAGAGGAACAAGAAAAGGGGGTGGAGGTGGGAATGTAAAATAGATGAACATCCTGTGAAGGTCTCACAGCTCCTCCTAGCCCTGTCTCCATTGTGTGCAGCTGAGATCCTGTGAAGGTCTCACAGCTCCTCCTAGCCTTGTCTCTATTGTGTGCAGCTGAGATCCTGTGAAGGTCTCACAGCTCCTCCTAGCCTTGTCTCCATTGTGTGCAGCTGAGATCCTGTGAAGGTCTCACAGCTCCTCCTAGCCCTGTCTCCATTGTGTGCAGCTGAGATCCTGTGAAGGTCTCACAGCTCCTCCTAGCCTTGTCTCCATTGTGTGCAGCTGAGATCCTGTGAAGGTCTCACAGCTCCTCCTAGCCTTGTCTCTATTGTGTGCAGCTGAGATCTTGTGAAGGTCTCACAGCTCCTCCTAGCCCTGTCTCCATTGTGTGCAGCTGAGATCCTGTGAAGGTCTCACAGCTCCTCCTAGCCTTGTCTCCATTGTGTGCAGCTGAGATCCTGTGAAGGTCTCACAGCTCCTCCTAGCCCTGTCTCCATTGTGTGCAGCTGAGATCCTGTGAAGGTCTCACAGCTCCTCCTAGCCTTGTCTCCATTGTGTGCAGCTGAGATCCTGTGAAGGTCTCACAGCTCCTCCTAGCCCTGTCTCCATTGTGTGCAGCTGAGATCCTGTGAAGGTCTCACAGCTCCTCCTAGCCTTGTCTCCATTGTGTGCAGCTGAGATCCTGTGAAGGTCTCACAGCTCCTCCTAGCCTTGTCTCTATTGTTGCAGCTGAGATCTTGTGAAGGTCTCACAGCTCCTCCTAGCCCTGTCTCCATTGTGTGCAGCTGAGATCTTGTAAAGGTCTCATAGCTCCTCCTAGCCTTGTCTCCATTGTGTGCAGCTGAGATCTTGTGAAGGTCTTACAGTCCTCCTAGCCTTGTCTTCATTCTGTGCAGCTGAGATGTTACGAGAAAAAAATAAATTAGTTTTCAGAGAGCTATCCTGAGCCACAGTCTGACATTTTGTTTATGGATTTGGATGAAACTGGAAAGAGCTTGTAACAAAATACTGTTTACAGATAACATGAACAATATTTTGAACCACTTTATTGAGATGTAATTTATGTTTCATAAAATTCCCCCATTTAAACTACACAGCTCAGTGCTTTGCACTATGCCTGCACAGTTGGGAAGCCATCACCATAATCTAATTTTAGAACATTTTCATCACCCCAGCAATAAAACTCACTAGCAATCACTTGCTGTCCCCCTGACCCAGCCCTCCATGAATGCTAGTATCTGTTTACTGATTTGCCTCTTCTGGGCAGTCATACAATATAATCCTTACAATATATTCTCTGTAGGAATGCATCCCTTGGTGATAACTTTCTGTCATTATACAAGTTACCGTTTTAGAATTTTTAACATGCATTTCATTTTTAAAGAAGAAAAAAATGATGGTTACTTCCATTCACTCCAAAGGAAACAGCCATGTGCTTGTGTGTGTGTGTGTGTCCGTTACACTATTTGCTAACTGGTTTTGCTGCATTTATTGAGTACTTAGGATGCTGGGCACTAAGCACTGAAATTCAGATGGCATCAGCTTAAAGGGCAGTGTAGACAAAAGTAAGAACCACTAACATGAGCATCACACAAGTCCTGCATGCGCTCCTTGTAGCAGGCAATGGGAAAACAATACATCTCTAAAGCTTTCTTTAATATTTGCCAAAGTGGGTATCTTTGAAATATTTAGACATGAAGTTGAGTATGTTTTTTTTTTGTCTTAAAACTACCATGTCTAGTTCCCCGTTTCTTTGTTCTTTGAGAAAGTTATTTTTCATGGCCCCAAAGCTTTCTAGTAGATAAATATAATAAACTTATCAGAAATTTGAACATTTCCCTAGAGTTTAAATTGGTCACAAATAACACTGCTCCTAGAGTTTAAAATGGCAAAAAAAAAAAAACAAAAAAACAAAAAAACAAAAACCAAAAAACAAAAAACTTACTTGTGAAAGTATATGAATTTTGTGGCCAAGATCTGTCAATGAACTTTTAAGCCATACATAGCTTCAAGATGGATGTGGCATTTGCACCATTTGATGGTAAAGGCAGTCTCACTCCTCCCATAGCATCTGTCTCAGTGCAGCTGTGTTCAGATTGGGAAATCTGTAGCAGGGGTGCCACATATGGCCCTGGTTTGCTCTTCTGGAGTCCAACTAACTACCTTGAGATAATTAGTTTCAAAAGATACTATTTATTTACTTACTTATGTGTATGTGTACATGTGAATATATGGTATGTGCACATGAGTGAAGGCACATGTGTCTATATGCATGTACAGGAGGGCACATGTGTCTGCATGCATGTATGCATGTGCAGAAGAACACATGTGTCTGTATGTATGAGCAGAAGGGCACATGTGTCTGTGTGCATGTGCAGAATGGCACATGTGTCTGCATTCATGTGCAGAAGGGCACATGAGTCTGTATGCATGTGCAGAGGGGCACATGTGTCTGCATGTATGCACAGAAGGGCACATGTGTCTGCATGCATGTGCAGAATGGCACATGTGTCTGCATGCATGTGCAGAAGGACACATGAGTCTGTATGCATGTGCAGAATGGCACATGTGTCTGCATGTATGCACAGAAGGGCACAAGTGTCTGTATGCATGTGCAGAAGCCAGAAGGCATCCAGTGTGCTCCATTGTCACTCTCCATATACTTCTTTGCGGGAAGGTCTTTGCCTGAGCCTGGGGTTCACAGTTTCTCCACTATAGTGGATGCCTGCAAGTCCTTGTGGATCTCCTGTCTCCAACCCCTTGGAGCTAGGGTTGTGGGCAGACACAGGATGCTTAGCTTGCCCTATGGGTTCTGGGACCTCAACTCCAGGCCTTCTGTACTGAACATGCCAGCTTGACAGCTCTCTCTCTCTCTCTCTCTCTCTCTCTCTCTCTCTCTCTGAGCTGTGCATAGCAACTTTAAGCAGTAGTTGGGTGTAAAAAAGAAAAGAAAATCTTTCAAGTATTTGAAGACTCTACTCTCCTTGATGCTTAGGAAGTGACTTTTTCTTTTTATAAAATTTAATTTCTGGGTTTGTTGGCTTTTTATTTATGTTATTTGCTTCTCCCCCTTTTATTCCCTGCACCCATCATTTGTTCAGCATGCCCTCCACTTATCTGAGACCACTTCTTCTAAGTATAGGTCAGACCTTATTACGTGCTGTCCCTCAAGGTTGGTCACTTAGGCATTAGACCTCATCTGTCTCTTGCACTCATTCCTCCCATGCTTTCTTTGTGTGTGGTCATTTTCTGCCTGTTTTCCTTTTCTGTTTTTCAGGAGAGGTTGCTTTCTTCTCCACTGACTATTTTTTTATATAATATTCTCTCTCTCTCTCTCTCTCTCTCTCTCTCTCTCTCTCTCTCTCTCTCTCTCTCTCCCCACATACACACACTCTGTGTGTGTGTGTGTGTGTGTAATGCTCACAGAGGCCAGAAGACTTATCAGATCCTTTGGAGCTAGAGTTACAGGATGTTGTGATCCACCCAGTCATAGGTGCGTTTCACCATAGCAAAAGCCAAAAAATACATGAGCACACACACACACACACACACACACACACACACACACACACATCTCAAAACCAACCCAACAACCCACCTGTGCCATCCTCACTGGCAGATGTAACTGGTTAACCCTGTACATCACTACAAGAGCACATTCAGAAGTGAATGTTATTGGTCATATTAAGTTACAAAATGTTGGCGAGGTTATTCTCAGAGTATTGTGTTTAAGTGGGTTTTAATTAGAATACTTTTCAAGTAAAAGATAGAGTTGATGCTTACATTTTTCTACATCTCTGGATCAAAATTGTGAGCACATCCTAAGAATTCTATGTCGTACATATATTTGCTCAGTTCTCCTTGCTCAGTTCTCCTGACTTTCTGTAGCTCTTAGGTATTTAAAAAGGATTCACTGATGTGACAACCACGCGGAAGTCTTTAAAATAATGTGTCTGGTGTTAACAAGAAGTCCCTGTGCTTGAAAAGTTTGGAAATTATTTCCCAGTACAAGCCTGATTATTTTCAGAACATGAATTCCTGACTGAAGCAAGACCTCAGATAACATTTGGATTCTCCCCAATGTTCTGACCACTTTTGCTTCCTCTGTTATTTTTGCTTTGTACATCAGAACTGAGTTCAATAAACAAGTTTCTATTCTTTCTTCTAATGTCTCAAATGAGGGCTTTTATTAAGACATGTCACGAATCTGCCAGATTTTAGCAAAAAGGCCATTTAAAGTCTCCTGTAATTATCATTTCCTGAGACCCTGCGTGTGAATCTGTAGTCTGATGGTTACCCCATGGATACAGAGCAAAGATAAACGTGTTTGTATTATTCATGTCCCTGTCCATGGCTGAATAGTCTCAAATTTCTTCTTAGATCTCTCCCCTGGCTTTCTAACTATAGTTCCACTGAAATACTGGTGTGTGTGTTTGTGTGTGTGTGTGACTTCACAGTGATGTTTGTGAGCCTTTCCCCACATCTAAACTGTGATACTATAATGTCCCATCCTCTAACCTGCCTCTTAGTAGACTGTGGGTCATAGATACAGAGGTTTGGAGTGTTGCATTTCATCTGCAAAGCTCAGAACTTATCCCATCCCATCCCATCCCATCCCATCCCATCCCATCCCATCCCATCCCATCCCATCCCATCCCATCCCACAGCTTTCCGTAAGCAATTGTTCAATAAGGAAACATTTGTTCCCTGTGTCAGAACCCTAAACTTACTGTTCACTGTGCTTTGTGGTCTAGGTATGTGAGACTATAGTCCTTGATTCTCCCTCTCCGTTATAGATGACGTGTCCTGGAAATTCCTGGATGCATGTCATTGTGAGTCTTCCAACATAGCTTCTCCATTTGCAAAGTCTTCACCCTCTCATTTTCACCCTCTCATACTTATTTACTATTTAACATCTTCCCCATCAAAGCTGTACATTTATGGGCAAATGTATTGATTCTTCCTGTTTTCATGGTTTGAATGTTTCAACATTGGCCATATCAAGAAATTTCAAGAACTTAAACCACATTCTGTAATTCACCATCAGTCATTCCCTTTACAATTTTCTTGGCAAACTCAATGTACTCGTGGAGGAAAAAATACCACCTGCCTCTGTCCTTTAAACCTTGAGTTTTCACTCAGCCAGATGGTTGTGGACAGTCCTTCAGTGTGTCTCTCTCTCTCTCTCTCTCTCTCTCTCTGGAAACACTGAGAGAAGACTAGTCATAGTTGAGGGTCCATGTGGGTCTAACTTATATCTGCTCCCCAGACTGCTTTCTGGCTGCACACACACACTCTGGCTGCACACACTCCCATGCTTGGCCTCTCATGTGGTTGTCCATAGCATGATGGGAATATCCTAGTAATTCTTCAAGGACGTTTTTCTTGAACTTTTAAGGTGGTGACTCACCTGAAGGGTATAGTGCAATACCTCAAATATTTGCTTTAACTCACTGAATCCTTCTCCCTGACATCTGCTCAACAATGACATTGATTCTAAGAGCCTCTCACTCTCCTTTCTCCACGTAGTTTTCTCACCTGAGGAGGAAGTGATCATTTTCCCTCCTGAGTAGGGGTGGTGAGCCTTGCCGTGCACTGTGTTTGTGTACTATCTGAGGCAAAGAAGACAGCGACTTATTACTAATTTAGAAGCCTGCTGAGAAGTTTCCACCAGACCTTTAAATGCTGCAGTCTCAAGAATCAGTTCTTGCATTTGTATGCTACATTGTATAGATGATTCACGTTTTTAAGTCAACAAAAGGAAAGAAAATAGGCATTCTGGGCTGTTTTTACAGCTTCAGCTGTAAAAGTTTAGAAATAACATGGACATGAGGTTCAGGTAGTGATTGAAATATCAACTTCCAGCACTCTTTGTTTTCTGCATAGTTATCTTTTTGTCCTGTTGTGCTGGAGCAGATAAGTGTAAGTGTTTATGAATATTAATATTCATATCAAAGGGATATGTCTGTAAACGGCTGCCATGTCAAGAGGTACGCATCGAGAGCCCCAGAATCCCCCTGGGACCCTTCCTGTCTCTCTTACTTTTCTAACATCACCAATTCCTATCAGGAGGGGTTATTTCTGCCCATTTTCTATGACCAAGAATTGAAGTTATAGAAGTGAGAACTGGAGCTTAGGAAGGTGGCCCAGGGGTGGTGTTCTTGTCTTAAGTGTGAGGACCTGAGTTTGCACTCCCAGCATCCCTGTGAAAGCCACGCAAGAGAGTGCAACGGCTGTCTGTCTCAGTGCTGGGGAGGCAGAGACAGGAGAGTACCTGGGGTTTGCTGGACAGCCAGTCTGGCTAAATCAGCAACATGTAAGCCATTAGTTGATGGAACCTATCTTAAGAAATAGGGTAGAGAGTGATTGAGGAAGACATTCATCCCCCGCCTTCAACCTGCATATACATGCGCACACACACACACACACACACACACACACATACATGCATGCACACATACATACATGTGAGCAATTTTTGTTTGTGCACTAAAGTACCCTGAGGTAAGGGAAAAACTTCAAATTAATAATTTTAATAAAAGCCTATTATACACATGCATGCATCAATATCTTTTTATCAACATAGAATTATAAAAATATGTCTAGTACTCACAAAGCTACTCATGTGGCTCAGCTGTCTCATGTAAATTGTCAGAAATGGTTCTTTAGAAGGAAAATGAGAAAGACTAGAACAGAAAGTTCTGTCTCTGTATTAAAATAAAAACGTGAACATACTGAGAAGCAGGGGCAGATTATAGCATAACTCTCCCTAAACTCTGTGTGGCTGCTCAAGTCTTCACGTCTTCAGTGTGTGCACACAATGGCAAAAGTCACTCACCTTTGCCTATTTTGGTGACCTAGTGTGGTGACCTAGTGTACCACCATGCTCTGCATCATGGTGGCTTGGCTGAACGTTACACTCCTATAATTTTTTTCTGGCCACTCCCACAGCCACAGCGACACACACACACACACACCTTTTAAAAAAAACTGACATAAACTGATGGCAGGCTGCTCACCTGTCTGTCTGTCTCATGGGAGAACTTGTTTTCTAAACAGACAATTGGAATGGGCCTGGCACTCCAGAGACTTGTGGGAGCTAATGCTGTCTCTGAAGAGAATGTCATTCCTGGACTGGGCTCCTGGGCTCTTCAGTAGAAAATGCTTAATATGCAACATCACTAAGGAGAAGAATTAATTCCTGTCACCCAAGAGGAGATGCTGTGGAGGCTGTGGGCCTTTTGTGCTTATTCTTGTGGCTGTGGCTGCGGCAATGATCAAAGCTATTGGCAATAATACCTTTTGGTCACCTAACAAATGTCACACGGTAGTTTTTAAATCTCACCGGATTCTCAGAGTTAACTGTGTCATGGGTGAGAAAACAATGAACCAGGGAAGGTAAGGAGAGTGGGTGCACCTGAGCTGACTGGGGACAGTTAGACAAAGTTGTTGGCTAAGCATGACCAGAACACCCTCCTAAATGTCCCAGCCGGGCTTGGACTACCACACTGCTTACACTTTGCATTTTTAAGCCAAAACACTATTTTGACTGTTTTAAAGGCAGGGCTTCTCTTTGAGTCAATGTGCAGGACCCAGGAAACTTAAGTTTCTTCCTTAAAAAGCAGAGGGCTAAGAATGTAGCTGAGGTCCCGAGTGTGCCTTCTGGCATCACGTGATGCCAGCCGTGGTGGCACACGCCTGTAAACCAGCACTGAGCAGGTAAAGTGAAGGGAACATCTTTGGTTATGTAGTTTGAGACCAGTGTAGGCTACGTGGGACTTGTTCTCAAGACGTACTAAAACTAATAACAGAGAGGCCGTATTTTATCTTTATCTTCTTTGTGCTTGATTAGTCTATAAGTGTCCACAGTGCAGCCAATGCCATACGTGACTAACTCCATGCCAGTTCACATTTCCCACAAGCCTGCATTTCAGTACCATGCTGAGTGCTAAAGGAAGGTCCTAAGATAAACACATGCTTGTGCGTGTGCGCGCACATTGCATTGTGTTCCTTGATGAGTGTTTTGCACATAGTAGCTCTGCTCTCGTGGGCGGTGGGAGACAGCACAGAATTTTGCCAGTTATTTGTTGTATTAAAATTGATTGCTCTTTCCTCCATTTCTTTATGCTGACAAAAACTATTGTTGGCACTCGCTGGGTTCCAGGCATTGATTGTCACATTGGAATTCAGGTCTTGGAATCCGTCCTGGGCATTATTTCACCACAAAGAACTTCAGGAACGCTGTTTTCATTGTATTGGAACAATCAGCCTTGTGGTTGTGACTCGAGCAGATTAATTTGGGGGCACACATGTGCCAGAGAGAAAGCAGGGCTTTAAGGAAAACTATAGAAGTTAATTATTTTGCTTAAAACACCCTCTGGCAATGCCGTTCTTTACTGGTAATTGCTGTCTCTCACACCTGAGGCTTTCGATTCTGAGAAGTCATCAGAGAAGCGTGACTTCTCAGAAAGAACCTTTGCCCAAGAACCAAGCGTCAGCTCTTTCAGATGTCTGTCAGTTTACTAATGAGTCTAACAAAACTGTCACAGTCTTCCTGGCCCACGAGGTTCAGTACTGCAAGATCCTCCTTCTGGTGGCATCGTTTGATCATCCTCCTTTCAATGTAGAGAGAAAACGGGCGGGAGAGTGCTTTGAACTTTACAGACTGCTTAGTGGACATGAAAGGATTGCCAGCATTATTGGTTATGTCTACCAGAGTTCTTCTCATAACGAAGGGAGGCTAACTTAAAAGGGAGGAGAGATCTTCCACCTTTAGATTGGCGCTAGCTGGGGGAATGTGAGCTGACAGGGAAATATCAGGTCTATTGTCTGTTGTTACTGCCTTTCAGGCTCCCAGCACTTGGCAAAAGGGAATGAAATTGAGGGACTGCAGAGGAGACAGGAGATAAGAGGGAAATAACACCTAGAAAGACTTTTGCTGAGACAGGCTGTGAAGATCGACACCTTGGCTCTATTCATCTGTGCTTACGTTATGTCTCATACTGTTCACTGGACCAGATTAAAATCTTGGACTTAATTAAATGCTCAAGAACCTGTCTCAGGATTGATATAAGCTACTGGCTTTCCGAGGTTTCTTTAACACTCTAAATTTGGGTCGGGTGAGGCAATGGAATCAAGAAAGGGCACGCTGGGAGGCTGCCTTGTCCCTAAACATGTCTGATAGGTCACAATATTGTCACGACAACCCCACAACGCAGGGCAGGTTCTCCTCAGTTTACACACAAGAACAAGGCAACATCAAGATTTAAAAGCATCAGTTTAGGGCAGGCCATACAGCTAAGGAAGCGGGGAGGCAGCACACAGGACTAAGTCCTAGCTCCCTCTGTTGCTCTTGGTACTGCACCTACCGTAGTGAATTCTCAGTGAGATGCTTATTGATTTGGTATCTTTGTTACCACAGTAATTTCCTCTGTTGTTGCCCATAATTGTGTTTATGAAAGATGAAAAATGATTAAACTTGTTTTTGCAAATGAGCATCAGAGTGTTTGTAACGTGTATAATATGTATTGTACATAGAACCCAAAATTACCCAATGACTCTAAGGTGTTTTATTTCTAATTCAAATAAAGTGAAGAAAAAAAAAATCAATGAAACCAAGCTAACCTCCTATTTCCAGCGGGGGAGGTTTGCTCTTCCCCAGCAGGCACTCCACTATCCAATTCCTCTATTTTTGTGGTCCTTCTATCGTAAACATGTATGATATAAGAGGTCCCACAAAGAAGAAGAAGGCCAGTGCGACATTTATTTCTCCTTTTCTGGAGTGTTGGCAGGGCCACCTGGTTGCAAGCCCTGAGAGCAGTGTTCTCTGACTGATGGAGTTACAGCTTCAGGAAGCTCTAACTCTGTCTTGCAGATTTCAGCCACAAGTGTTTTACCAAGTGCGCTGGCTAACTTTATGGCAGCATGACCGAAGCTAGAATCATCTGAAAGGGGCAGACCTCAGTTGAGAGAATGATACCATAATACCTGGCTATAGGGCATTCGCCTAATCAGTGATTGGGAGAGCCCAGCCCCTTGAGGGTGGTTCCATCCCTGGGCTAGTGGTCCGAGATTATATAAGAAAGTGGGCTGAGCAAGCCATGATGAGCAAGCCAGCAAGCAGTCAGTGTCCTTCTAAGGTCTCTGCATCAGCTCCTGTCTCCGGGTTCTTGCCCTGTTTGAGTTCTTGCCCTGACTTACTTCAGTGATGGACTATGATGTGGAAGTGTAAACCGACTAAACCATTTCTTCCCAACTTGCTTGTGGCTGTGATGTTCCAGCACAGCAATACAAACCCTGATTAGGATACCAAGTATGTTGCTACTGCGCACTCAGAACCCCATCCTCCCAGTCTCTGAAATTATTTCTCTGTGATATTCTTTTCTTCCTTCCTTCCTTCCTTCCTTCCTTCCTTCCTTCCTTCCTTCCTTCCTTCCTTCCTTCCTTCCTTCCTCTTTTTTTTTTTTCGAGACAGGGTTTCTCTGTATAGCCCTGGCTGTCCTGGAACTCACTCTGTAGACCAGGCTGGCCTCGAACTCAGAAATCCGCCTGCCTCTGCCTCCTGAGTGCTGGGATCAAAGGCGTGTGCCACCACACCCGGCTACTCTGAGATTTTCTACTTGGCCACAAACACCATATATTTATGATAGTCTGCTATATGTATTAAGTAAATATAAGTAAATATAAGAGTTTCCAAGGTTTATTTCTGGCCACTGCAATAGTAGTGTGGGTAAATATGTATTCTAGGGGTGGATAAAACCAAGTTCATGGAGTCTGGGCTCCATAGAGTCTCATCTAAGCATTTTGATGTCTGTCAGCCTGCGTTATCTGATAGATGGCTTCTCTGAGAACACCTGGCCACAGATCAGTAGCTGGGAGACTTTAACAGGCAGCATCTAGCAATGGTGAACATCACTCCTGCTCCTAGGGTACTACCTAGAACTGTATCATGTGACCACACCTAACAGCAAGGGGGCCATGGGGTGACATGTCTGATAAAGACAGGGATAATGGTTCCTAAATAGCTCATTGTTTTCTGCCTCAGTGAGGAATGCTTTTTACAATATGTTTATATTGGCCACATTTGTCCATTTGATAAATGACTAAGTGTGTTCAGTGAATTGCAAGAGTATTAAAAACTATCGCTGTAATCCTGTGGACAGTAAGAGGTAGATCTACAAAAAAAGCTGCTTGGCAATGGCTAAAAACTCCTGTGTACCATTTGAGTGTGTAAAATGTGCTTGCACATATGCAAAACTCGAGTTAAGCCTGATTTGATTATATCTGCTAAGAGCATGAATTTGACTTCCCGTGTGCTGTGTATAATTCTGTCGTTTGAAAGATGGTGTGTACTCGAAGCGCTCCCTCTGCTCTCTCATCCTGAAAATTATCCTTATTTGTAACTAGATAGAATTTGTTTCATGAAAAATTCACATACTCACCAACTTAGGAACACGGCTTAGATAATCTCAGCTTTCTTCCTCTAGGCCTGTCTGGCCTCAGTCCCTTTGCCCACAAAGACACAAACGGACTGCAAAGCTCTCATGGTCCTGTGAAATTAAAAGTATTTTTGAAGTCTAATTAAGAATAGCTATATTGGCTAGGAAATGCTAGCATTAAAGTTAAAGTCTGCTTCTATTTGAACAAAAGACGAGGAGGAGGGAGGGAGGAGGAGGAAGAGGAGGAGGAAAAAGGAAGGAAGGGAGGAAAGAAGGAAGGGAAGGGAAGGAAGGAAGGAAGGAAGGAAGGAAGGAAGGAAAGAAAACCTGTGTTGGTCTCACTACTTACAGTTACCAAGAGCCTGCAGAGCCGCATTTATATATCAAGTATTTCTGATGTTTTCAAACCTGTCAGGCCTGTGAAGAACAAATGTACAGTTATCATTCAATAAAACATGAATAACTCAATTTTCTGGGTGTTTATTGTGAATAATAATCTCAAAAGTTAAAACTATAGAAAGGGGCTGAAGGTAGTTCACTGGTTGAGCATATGTATACTGTGCACATAGCCCTGATATTCAATGCCTAGTGGACACACACACACACACATACACACACAGTGGGAGCCAGGCTATGGGATGGTATTACCACATTCAGAATGGGTCAGTTAAACCTGTCTGGAATCACATTCATAGACCCACCTAGAGGTGTGTTTCCATAATTATTCTAAATCCCTGCAAACTGACAATGAAGACTTGCCACTGCAATATCCTAAACCCAACTGTGCTCTAATTACTGTTACTCATGAGGGAAGTATAAAATAAGCAATAATTATGAGCTTCGGAGGTAGACAGCATAGAGAGTGGTGAAATTTTGCACAGAAGTTGACTGTTTTGTTTTGTTTTGTTTTGTTTTTTGGCTGGAGAAATGGTTCAGGTGGTTAAGGACACTTACTGCTCTTGCAGAGGACCCCAGTTCAGTTCCTGCACAAAGACATAGACAAACACAGAGATAAACACACACACAGACACACAGTCACATACAGACATACAGACACCCAGACACACAGACACACACACAGAGACATACAGACACACAGACACACAGACACACACACACCCAGACACCCAGACACCCAGACACACACACAGAGACATACAGACACACAGACACACAGACACACACACACCCAGACACACAGACACACACACAGACACACATACAGACATACAGACACACACACACACACACACACATGATCTTGGAGGCCTACTTCACTAACTTAGATGTTTAATGGCCTTCTCCCCATGTCAGGGACAGGATGTCAATCTGAGCATGACCTCAGACTCTCTTGGCAGCCTTGGATGGGCTAACTCCAACAGAGCCTTCCAAATTTACCTTTTCCTATTGTTGAAAATGTCTGATTTCACTCTTTCCTAACAAACAAACAAATATATATGGTTTTTTAAATAGAGTTTCCTTGGTGGTGACTTCCTCCAACACAGTCATTTTTATTTATTTTTTAAAGTGACATAATTAACTTGTATTTATATAATACATTTTTGCAAATTCCCCAAGATAAGAAAATGTAAGTAAACCTGCAAACATGGAGTAATATTTCATCTCTCTCATCTCTTAATTCTCTAGACATTTTAGCAATTCTTCAGTTCCAGGGCTTCCCCATTCCAATGGTTCTCAATAGATTTTTTTAAGGCCATGTCCAGAGCCCAACATTTCATCTTGTCTCAATTTAGGGCTTTTGCTTTTTAAGCTTTTTTCTTTTTTCTTAGATATTTTCTTTATTTACATTTTAAATGTTATCCACCCCCCCCCCTTTCTAAATCTTTTTAGGTCTACCACTCAATGGTCCCCCTGCCCTGTGAAGTCCTATTGATAAGTAACATACCCTGAGATACTCTGATACAGCTTGTGGGCTCATAGAACAAGCTATCTTTAAACTTGTTTTCAGTTCTAGAGCTCTGATATTAATAGAAGTAGTTTTAATAAAAGATATCTTTATTTTGGGGCCTGCAGGCTCCTCAGATCTACTGTTTTGTCTTGCTTCATCTTATTGGTTTGGTGACAGGGTCTTCTACGTAGCCCAGGCTGACCCAAACTCATTCTCTTTCTGCCAGAGTCCTAAGTCCCGGGAATGCAGCTTCCTACCAGGCCTGGCTGTCAACAGCTCATTGCTTAAGGCAGAGTAGTTGGTCTCCCTCCAGATAGCTTCTTGTTTGCTTCCAGATCAGCCTCGTTCTGTGCCGTTTTCCCTTGGTCCTGAGGCAGCAAGCTGTATCTCCTCTCTTTTCCTCACTCCTTCAAATGTGTAAAGACTGCTGATATAATCTACTATACCCAGCAGAGATCAGATTCTTAGAAAATATGAGTGGAATATCTTTAGCTTAAGTGCTTTCCCTCAGTCTTTCATCATCCCTGGCTGATCCACCTCACGCCTCTGTGAGCTCATGCCCATCTCAGCGTGCTAGGTCCTTTACTCTGTGAAAAGGTATTTCTTTACTGTCTCAGATTTTTCTATCCAATCAAGTAATAGAGAAATGACACACATCTGAGGCTGGAATGTCACTCATCTTTCATCTTTAAAGGAAGCATTTTAAGAGTCCATGGGCCACACTGCATGTCTATTTCTGTTTGCATCTTCCATGTCTTCTTCTGCACCAGTTAAGAACAATAATTCTAGGACTATTGCAGTCTTTGAACTAAAACAAATGGAAGGCTTGTATTGGGCCCACGTTCCTGGTCTTTTAGGGCCAGAAGAGGTTTTAAAGTGATTTAATCAAAATATCATTTTTCAGACAAGAAAATGAAAACACGATTGCTGCTGTTAGTACTATGTAGGTGTACACGTGTGTGTGTGTGTGTGTGTGTGTATGTGTGTGCTGTATTTGTATGTGAGTGTACATGTGTGTGCAGCTATGCTCACCTGTGTATGCATGTAGAGGTCAGAGGTCAGTTTCTGGTATCTTTGTTTATCAGTCTTCACCTTATTTATTAGAAATGGTCTCCCCCCTGAATCTGGAGTTTTCCCTTCTAATGAGAGTAGCTGGCAAGGGAGGCCCAGAGTCCACCTGTTTCAGGCACACTCCACCATGCTGGGCTTTGTACGTGTTTTCTGAAAATACAGACTTTACTCACTGGGCTATCTCCTCAGCCCGTTAGTTACTGCTTATGCATTGGCTTGCTCACTTTGGTCTCCTTGAGATGTGTTGTTCCTTTTGCCTTCATTACACAGCGGTAAATAAAAGCCCATGGAGGTAAAGTGGCTCCCACCTCATACAGCTTAGAGATGCTAACGTTGGGAAGTGGATCTATTTATTGTCCTCTCTGAGATGCCATGGTAGAACCATGTACTACCCAACCGATAGGGTGAAGATCTAATTAGATTAGGATTAGAGCCAAGGCCTGTGCATTAACACATTGTGGATGTTCTTGGAGATGTTCAGAGATGCTTAGTGTCTAAACTGTGACAACTGGATATCAGAGGATGGCTGGAGTAGTAGGGACAGATACAGAAAGGAAGCTGGTGAGACTGTAGTATGACAACAGCGTACAGGGACGTCCCAGGAGGTTGGATGGTGTGAGAGTCTATATGGATAACGAGGGTTCAGATGCCGAGAGACCTCTTTGTGCATCCAGAGGTGTGGCTCAAAGGCTTCCATCTTGCTACTGAATGAACTTTCTCTAAATGGATCAAAACAAGGGACCAGAGTGAAGCCCACCCCACTTCTGCTAGACCCCATCGTCCCTCTTCACGTCTCTAACTTCTGCTAAAGCTCCTCCTTGACCGCTGTGTGTTTTCTGAAAGATTTCCTCAGCGACTCTCAATGGCTGCCCAGAGAGAGGTAACAGTGCGATAGGACCACACTTCCGCTGGCCTCTGTTGAGCTCGGAGTATTTGAGAGACGTGATGTAAAGTCATTATTGACATTGTTTCCCTGATGAGTGACTCTCTTTGGAATAATGCAGAGGTTGAGCAGGAAAGGTATGGAGTTCAGGTTCCAGGGCAGCTTCTTGCTATGGTGTGAGCATCCTCCAGGTGATGTTTTTCCCAGGCAGTATGTCTCCTCTGTGGCCGTCATTCAATGAGCAGTTGACTTGTCACCTCTTACCCAGAGAAGAGCATAAGGCAAGTGTGTGTGCTAAGTAGAGAGAAAAAAGGTACAAAATTCTACCTAAAGGACTCTGCCTGGTGTTTCCCTCCTTCATCTCAGCTTCTTCTGGGACTGTCTGTAGTAGTGTGGAACTCTAAAACAGTTAAGAATCTTGTGGAATGCAGCTGGAATGTCTCACCTGCCTGACCATACGACAGAAGCAAGCACACTGTTACCTGTAAACTTACCTCAAGTTTTGCTCTATAGTGGTCAGCCGAGTGATGTCCACTCTGGTGGCCTGGATGGCCTGTCTACAAAATGGTAAAAACTGAGGAGGATCTTGCCCCATGGGTATGTCCTTAGAGGAAAGGGTTGGAACCATCAGCTTAGGTGTCATGTGTTCCGGCGAATCCACATGTGAGTGCCTAAAAAGCAGTGGGAGAAGTAAACTGTGTGGCAATGAAGCTGTTGAGTTTTCTGCTAGCTCTTCCCTTTTTCTCAGCTCCTGCCATGACCCTAGGCTGAGGACTTCCCCACCTGTGGCTGACTCAATGAAGGAGCGCTATATATTCAGTGCAGTGGCTTAACGTCTCAAACTTCTATTGCCACACAGCTCCGAAGAAACAAAGAGAGTCTAAAAGAAAGAGCTAGAATCTGAGACACAGGCACAGCACGTACCCTATTTCCTGGTGCTGGAGATACTTGGCTTGCTGAGGTCCTGTGACACAGTCACATGGCAGAGAGGTCAGGTGGCTGATCTGCTCATTGAGCTGTATATTCCACAGTCATGTGGGATAGACACGAGACAGTCTCAAGAGGCCACCTCTGAGGAAAACGACCGTCTTCTTATTAAAAACGTAAGAAAGGAAGATGATTTATAAAAACACAGGGATCACACAAGACCAAAAATAAATAAATAAAATGGAAAACTAAGAGTAGAGCCAAGAAAAAGAGGCCCTAAAACACAACTCTGGCTGTGGTGCTGCAATATGAGAGGCTGAAGGGGAGGTTTGATCTGTAAGTCATTCCTTGAAGTGAAAAGAGAAGGCTGGGGAGCTAGCCCAGCCATGAACTCTTCATCCCCAGAAGCTACCTGAGAGAGCCAGCTGTGTAGCCCCATCTGTAATTCCAGGTGGGCAGATACAAGAGGGTTCCCAGATACTATCTGACTGGCTAGCTCAGCCTGATAGGCCTAGGTGCTACTTTGAGACCATTGCAAAACAAGGCAGATAGCTCTTGAGAAATGTCACCCAAGGTTGTGCACATACATGTGCCTGTGCACATACATGTGCACTCGTGGGAACATGAACACACAAAATAAACACATTTAATAAAACCAAATAAAATAAACATGGGATTGTTCCCAACCAAGCAGGAAGGGATAGGAGGCATCTCTCTGACAACAGAGTTGGACTGGAACATGAAGTTGCTTTTAGCAAAGAGCATTAGAGGAGGAGCAATCACAAACTCCCTAAAAGGCAAACACCCAAACATCATTTTCTCTCCTGCCTTCCCAAAACTGTCAGGCCCAGGCTAAAGCAGTGCCCTTGATGGTGGTGAGTGCTTTGGGATCAGCCACAGTTCAGTCAAACTCTCAGATGCTTTCTTTTGGAAAAAAATCCCAACACAATTTCATTTTGAGAGCTGCCTCTTATTTTTTCCCCCCATAAACCAGAATTGTTTTTAAGTGCTTCATCCAATTCTTGCTCTTGGATATCCTTGAGGAGGTTTGTGAGGTTGTATGAAGCACTGTCTCCTTTGGAGGTTTGATAGGGGCCCAGGAGATGTTGGGAGCTGCTTGTAATTTTCATGCAGGTAGGACAGCCAACTGAACGCCAGACTGTAATTCCACCAGCAGGTTCAGATGGCATTCAGAGCTGGAAGGTATATTGTGAATGCTTTATGAATAACACCATATTGCCAACACTGAATTACAGCTATGTTTTTACAGGAGGGCTAGGAATACTAGGGACATAAAACAGTTTTATGGCCAGTTACCTTAGAGGTTGAGGGAGATGACGATTCGTCACTTCAAGGTCTTTAATGCGTGCCACAAAAACAGACCGTGCCGTGTCCAGGCATGATGGCCTGCCCCCATTTAGTGTGCTGGAAGAAGGACTGGAGAATAGAGGTCATAGCAGGCTGAGAGCATCATGGAGTTTGTGCAGTGGGGGCGGGATGTATGAGGCTTCCGAGAACCCTGCAGCTGCTGTGGAGACACAGCCCTAGTCCTTGTAAGTGCTACATTTATACTTTAATCATAAAACTTCTATTAAGACCAATCTTTCAGTGAGGGGCCATTATCTAAACAAAACACAGTCATTTCAGCTGCTAGATGAAAAACTTGTATTGTAAGAGCCTGAGAAGAAGCGATTTGAATGTTATCATAAGCTAACACACGGTCCTGAGGTGCCCGCTGCTATCTCCCATCCCAGAGCAAGCTTCAAAACTCCAGCCTGCCTGATAATTGTCAGAGTTATTATAATTTGAGCCATAACCAATTATGTATGCAAAAAACACTGTCAGAATGATCATTGGAGAGGAAGAACACAAAAATGTGATTTTTTTTTCAGGCTTGAGATTAATGAGCCCCCAACAATGTTATTAACTTTGCAGAATGGGCACCAAGCCTAAACAGCCACGTCTCACAATGGTTCCACTTTCATGTCAAGACAATGGATCCAGTGGATACTCTGTCTGGGTCAGGAAGGTGCCACTGCAAGTGCAGGGCACAGCCCTCCTGCGTTCTTGACCTGGATTTGCCACAAAGCGTTTCTCTTCCTTTTTCCTCTTCATATTAGCCTGGCATTGTGTGGGAGCTCTATTGCCAGTGGCACAAGAGGAGGGAAAAAATGTTCAGGTATCTTTATTTTTCTAAACATTGGAGTTGGATTGTTTTCTTGGGTGCTAGCCAGATCCCTGATAGAAGTGGAGATGCACACACATGTGTAGTGTGATTTAGCCTGGCCCTTGACCATGTACACACAGACACGATACTTGGCACAAAACATATTAGAAGTTGGAAAATAAGAATGACCAGGAAGAATGGCAGAGCAGTGGAGGGACCAGAGGTTTGGCTTAGGGATTACTGTTTTCTGGAAGCAAAACCTCCCCCTCCTGCATACTCTGAGTATGCGCTTCTCCTGCAGAGTCCCTATCTCAGTAGGCATCACACTGTGTAATGATTTAGATGTCTACTTACCAGGCCATAGCAGTCCTCGCTGGACCGTGAATTCTCTCTCTGGGTTCCACAGGACTGCGTATCCTATAGCGTTCGTGGAAGACTTGTTTCGTAGGGTCTCATTTTAGCTGTGATGGTGGGTGATCAGCAGAACTGCAGGCTTCCTTGTGTTCTCTGAAGCACCCACTCTCTTCTCTCCTGAGTGTGGTTTTCACTGTGGTTTTAAGCTAGAGACCAAGGGTGTTTGAAAACCAAAGCTTTAACTGCACTGGTGGATCTCATCCAGCTTTTTAAATATTGTTTTGAGGATTGCTTTGAGAGGTTTGTTGTTATCAAAATCTCTGATCCTTTCTGGTCACTCCTCATTGTTTTTACAGAAACATCTAAATCTGTAGAAGATCTTCATGTGGTGTCTCAGGAAATGATTGCTCATAAATAGTTGTGTGTAAAGGGTGTAAAGGAACTTTTTTTTTTTTTTTTTTTTAGAAATTCATAAGACATCCTTGAAGGCCCCTTTCTTTTTTGAAGGGCAATTCTTCACTCTAAGAGGCAGGACACATCGATTCTGCTTTTCATTTGTCTCATAAGCACAACATTTTTTTAGCCCAAAGGTGTAATATATTTTTCATTTTACACCATAATATTTTGCTATATCACGTGCCTTTTGGTTTCAGGGTGACATAAGACTAGGAAAAAAATAAATAAATTCTCTGTGTTTTGGCTGGGAGTGGATATCAATCTGCATTCAAATAGCCAGCATGGTGGGGCTGACTTCTCACCCAGTCTGTGCTGGCTTTGTTTAACTCTGGAATCTCGTCCATGAACCACTCACCAAGCCTTACTAACTATAGTGACTACGAATAGGTTGCTGCTCCTTAAAGAGTAGCTGACATAGGTGGCTGATAGTTTACCTCTGGACATTATGAGGATCTATCTAGTAATGGATGTGAAGGAAGTGGCTCCAAATACCGCTGTCTTGTTCCGAGATGGGAACGAGCAGAGCAAGCGTGTCTTCACAGGTTACACGGAGCAGTGATAGATGTTCTTAATCACCTGTCATAGCCTCAGAGGGACCCCATGTCTCTGTGAAAGCTTGGTGTGTGAGCAGTTCTCATATAGCTGCTTCCACTCCACTCTCAACCTTCAAAATGGTGCACAGTCTTTTATGCAATTAGCCTTGTAGCGTGTTCAATCATTCTGTTACTTTTGGATAGTGGAGTACTGCCATTTCCCCTACAATTCTTAACGTTGTTGTGATGGATAACTGGGAAACTGACCCCATATTTTGACTTTCCAAGGATGTCAACTTTTAGAGATGATGAGTTGTGTAAGAATGGAAAACGAATTCAGTTTTCTGCTCGACATTGAACAAATATCCAAGGACAAGGGAGTTGGCTACAAGCTGGGAAAGGGTGGGAAAGGTAAATAGGAAAAAGGCTTACTCAGGGTTGACATGAAATTTTTTCCCGTTGTGAGAATATTGGCGATATAAAATAATAATAATGATAATAATAATAATAATAAAAACAATAATAATACTCTGGGGGTTTGAATGAGAATATCCTCTGTAAGCTCATGTATATGAATACTTGATCCCCAGTTGGTAGAACTATTTTGGAAGGATTAGAAGGTATGACCTTGTTGGAGGAGGAGTGTCACTAGGGTCAGGCTTTGAGGCTTCAAAAGTCTCCTAGCAGACTCATGTGCCCTCTGTCTCCTGCTTGCGGATTAATAAGTGAGCGCTCAGCTGTTCCTTCTACTATGCCTCGGTTCTGCCATCATGGATTCTAAGGCCTCTGGAACTGTAAGCTCACGTAAATGCTTTCTTTTACAGGTTGCCTTGGTCATGGTGTTTGGTCAGAGTAGTAGGAAAGTAACTAACGGGTCAAGGCAACTTAGAAGAAAGAGTTTATTTGGGTTTACTTTTCCAGAAGCATAGAGTCCATCATTGGTGGGGAGGTATTACTAAGATCAGGAAGCTGAGGGAGAGAGAAAGACAGAGGGAGGGGGAGGGGGGCAGTCTGAACTGGAAACATAAAGGCAGAGAGGATGTGAACTGGAGTGGGGTGAGAGTACTTACTCTAACTCTTGTCCGGGTAAGACATTTCCTTCAGCAGGGCTGCAACTCCTAAACCTTGAAAACAGTGCCACTAACTGGGAACCAAGTGTTGTTTAAATACACGCGTCTCCATGCAGGGCATCGCTCATTTGAACCACCATAAAACCAACAGAGATTTGTGGACGATTGATTTCAGTTGCAGTGTCTAGATCAGTATGCATGTGCACATGTGCCACATGTGTTTATGGCTACAGAGGCTAGAAGGGGGTGTTGCACGTATACCTTTGAGCTTGCGTTTTAGTTATAGACAGTGATGAGCTACCCAGTTAGGGGGCTGGAAACTGAACATACTTGAATCCTTAGGAAGGGCAGAAGAGCTCTTAACAGCTGAACTGTTTTTTGTTTTTTGTTTTTAAAACAAAATCTCATTTGTTCAATTTTACCAATGAAGACACAGAAGGCAGATGCTAGGGTAGAAGCCTGACGCTGAGAGAGGCAGAGAAAGCACCAGGTGCCTTTCCTCCTCAGCTGACAACCCTGAAGGCATGCGCCTCTCTCACACTGTCTCAAAACACCCTCTTTTAAACTGAATGTCCCTCCTTTCTACTTCCTGTGCATCTCTGTCCTCCTGACTCCCTTACTCTCTCTTTTTTATTAACGATCCTTTGTTCACTTACAGTCAACTGGTTGCTTGTTCCATCACTTGACCCGTGGTTGGCTTTATTTAATCTCACTTACAACATTCAAGCAGAAAGCTCTTGGATTAAAGGTGTGTGCTAAGGCTGAGCCACATCTCAACTAGAAACAGGTTTTTCTGGCAAAGAACACAATCTCAGGGTTCACAGTGTGATCAAATATCCTGCAACAGCTATCTCCCCAGCCCTCCTTGCCCCCATTGAATAATTTATTAGAATTAGTTGAATGGACTCTAAAAGTGTCTAGGAGCTATACAGTCTCATACAAATGGCCAGTGTTATAGGTGAATTGATTAAATAAATATGCAGGGAATTGTGCGTTTATAAATTAGTTCAGATGTTCCAGTTCCATTAAAAAAATCTTGAAGGAAAGGGTTAGTTTTTTTTTTAAGATACTGAAGCCCTGAAAAGCTGAGTTTACATTTTGTGAATATGTTTATTGTTCTAACCACTTTTCAGCTACTGGCACTAGGCTACAAATTGCCACTCACTCTACATAAAGTTGGAAATAGACAGGCCACCCGGCAGCAATGCAGACTGCTTTAATGATTGTCTCTCTTACAATACCTCTTCTTATTAGCATAATATTACAGATACCATTTGTATCCAGAGTTCAAGAACAAAATGTTCTGAGCTTCTGCAGCAATGCTCCGCCCTGCGGACAGCACAGGGAATGTGTATTCAGTGCGGGTGACTCGTGTACAGGTCAGTAGTACTGCAGCTCCAGTCACTTGCCTATAGAAGCAGCTCATAGAGGAGCCATTCTTCACTTCTATGTGTTGGTTTTGAGAGGGCTGCTTTTGCACAGGGATGCTTCTAGATTACAGCTGCTATGTGTGTTAGTCTTGATTATCAGTTTGATAGACTGAGAAAAGCCTATAAGACTTTCTCTGACCTAATGAATGGGTTAATTCCTCTGGGAGTCATAAACCGATGGCCTTGTTGGGAGGTGATAGAAAGTGGAGTTAGAACATTTACATTTTAGAACTTTTATGTATATGAGTATTTTGCTTGCATGCATTTATGTGCCTGAAAAGGTTAGAAATGGGGTCAGATTTCTTGTGACTGGAGTTACAGGCAGTTGTGGGCCCCTGTGTACATGCTGGGAATAGCTCTTGCCTCCTAAACCCTCTCAAGGTTGCATCCGATTCTCTATCCATTTATTGTATCTTCATCTAAGCCACTGGAGTCTGCTGACTGTCCTCCATGCCTGTCTCCCTCAAATCTACCATTGGTGATGCTGTTATCAGTGATCAGCATTAAGTGTGTGCTCTTCTGACGGAAACTCTGCAGCATTTCGGAACTTGTATGGTGCTGGAGCTCTTAGGACACCAGTGCCCTCCAATATCTGTCTCTTCCATTCCCTTTGCTCTTGTGAACAAGACATTTGTTTCATGCTGGGTACCCAGCAAGTCCGGGACACTTGTTCTCAGGTAGATCACACACAACACACCTTTTCACCTGTGAGCTTTCACTTCTAGCTTCCCTCTTTGACCAGAAACACACTTCTGTTTACACCACCCTCTGCTTATTTCTTCCTTACTTCTCACGACTCCAGTGAGTTCTCCCCCAGCTAGAGTCCTCCATGATTGCACCTGACACATGATATTGAAGTTCTGTTTGTATTTTGGGCTCTCTTACCAGGTGGTAAGCTTACAGAGGGTAAGTAAGGACCAGGTCTGTGTCCCTGCATCCTTGGTGTTGGGTGCAGGGTAAGTGGTCAGCAAACGCTTCTTCAACTGACCTCAAGGATGTGCCCCTGACTTCCTTATAACCAGCCTCACCTAGCACCACAGGCCTCAGCCCATCAGGCAGCTCAGAGAACGTCTACAATTTCTTCAGTATTCCATGCTGACTTCCAAGGGCTTGCAGGAGGATGCTCTTCCAAGAGTCTGGGAATCCTTTCCTCCTTCCTTGCTGTGCAGTCAGTTACTAGCTACTCTTTTAGATGGTGGCTTGTCTGGGATGCATCTTCCTCTAAAAACTCAGTTCTTCCTTGACTGGTCAGACCAGGAAATGCAGATTATCTTCTTCAGGTATCTCCTGTGACCACAGCCCAGGTTAAACTGGTGGTCACTTGGGGGACTACTTATCTTTATTCCTAGACTGGGACTGTCACTGTCTGTTACTGGGTCTATGATATGGTAGAAATTTGAGAGGGAGGGAGGGAGGGGATGAAGGAAGGGCGGAGGGAGCAGGTAAAGAGGAAGGAGGACATAGTTTTTCTTCTTATTTTGAGAAGAGAAAGAATTAAAATCTTCCCGCCTCTATGTGCACACATGTGTGTGCAAGTGCATGTGTAAATGCATGTGCACACGTGTGAGTGCTGTGTGTGTGTGTGTGTGTGTGTGTGTGTGTGTGTTGGGTCTTTCTCAGTAGGCTCTCCCACTGGGACAAGAGGCCTGTTAGTTAGGCTAGACTGTGAGCCTCAGGGATCTGCTTTGCCTCTGCCTGTCCAGTGCTGGGACTGGAAGTGGTTGCTCCCTTGCCCGGCATTTTATGTGGTTGCTGGGGATCAAACTCAGGTCTTGTGATTGTGTGGTAGGCACTTTATTAACTGAGCTGTCTCTGACTTCCAAGAACTAAACTTTTGAGAACCTAGGAGGAGGCTCTCACTGAGTGCTAGGTGTTGATCTGGGTAGTATTGGAGAAGAAAGCAGTCAGACACAAGAGGCTTGGAAAAGAGGAAACACTCAAAGTTCACAGTGTGGGATCTGTGCTTACTCAGGCTTAGCGGATGTGTTATTTCCCCATGTGTTCTATAAAAGCTTGTTTCTCTCATTAGAAAATTTGTTGACCTATTGGAGTAGCCCACAGACAGTTTATTTGGTAATATCCTTTGCTTTATTGGGGAGGGTATTCTGCTTAAGGGGGCTGTACGATGCCTCTTAAGCTGGGGCACACATTCTCTGGGGGCTGTGATGCCAGCGAATAAGCAGAAGCATCCTCCTGTGTCTGAGGATTTACTCTCAGCTGCAGAGCTTCTATTTAAGCATGACATAATGAAGTCATTACCTTTCCTACAGATTTGTAAAAATAATAAAGCAGAGAAACATCTCCCAAATGAATAAAAGTGCAAGAACCTTTTATATTCAAGTGAGAACAGGGATGAGAGGGGAAAAAAGGGAAAATAACAGCTTATAAACTATAGTGAAATTTAGGTTACATACGAGAGGCTGCCCAGACTCAGTAAATCTTTGCAGTTTCGATCACGAATGCTGCAGGTCTGAAAAGATACAGAAGTAGGGAATATTCTTATAGAGTACAAATTCCATGCCCAAGACTCCAGTGAAATGGCACCAAAGGGGGAGACGCTGGCCATTCTCCTTCTCTGTGACTTAGATTCTTGACGAGGAAGGTTGCTGGAGGAACTACAGAAGGAAGCCAATGTTTAGGTCCTTTGCTAGAAGCTGATCCAGTCGCATGTTTAAGGCCAGAAGGAGATGAGACACGAGGGAAATGGGCAACACTCATATGAAGGTGAGCGCTGAGGTGCTCATGGCCCCAGCTGACATAACCACAAAAGCAAACGCTCAGTTACTAACAGTGACAAAGCGACGTTGCTGGGGCAGTGTAGGGCAGGACGTTGACTGATCCCCAGAACCCATGAAAAGGTAGAAGGAGAGAATTGACTCTGTAAGACTTTCCTGCGCACACACACACACACACACACACACACACACACAATGTGAACACACACAACAAGACGTTTAAAAAGGAGCTGTATTTTCAAAATAGGGACCACATAATATTTTAAAAATTTATAAAAAACTGAAACACTTCATTGATTTTTTTTCTAAACTTGATAGGAAATTTTCATAAAATTCCAAGCAAGCTTAACACACATGATATAATATAAGGTTAACTTTTATAACCATGACCACTTATGTTACCTAAATTCTCACTTCTAATATTTTGGAAACAACTTCCCAATGGTTAAATAACACAAGAAATAGTTTAAGTTTGCCATGAAGGTACCGAACTAAACAAGCGTCTTTGGAATGTGCAGACGTCTCTCTCTTCTGATCTTCCAAAGAGAAGGGCATGGATTCTGAATGTTGAGTGTGGCTTCTATTCTGAATTATGAAGTGGGCATTAAGTAGACAGCACAGCAACTCATCAAGTTGACAGTGATGGCTTCCCAGGTACTAACAGGGAAACACTTCCCGACCCTCTGCCCCTCTCCTCCAAGGTCTCACTGTAGACACAGGCTCTCCTTGAATTCATGATCTTGCTGTCTCTCTCTTCCAAGTACAGAGGTTGTGGATATGAGCCACTGCGGTCAGCTATAATAAAATCACTTCTTAAATAGGTTTCCCAATGCTTAAAGTAACATGGGAGGATTTGGAAATAGGGAGTCTACAGTAACGAACATTTAGATGCAATTATCTCATTCGACAGACTCTTTTCCAATAGATTACAGTACTTCCTAATTTGATAATGAGCTTGCATTTACCGTTAGAACAGTTCAAGGCCTCTGGGAAGTGCCCTGAACTGACCGGTAAATGCTTTACTTAGTCTTTGATTAGAATATAAACTCAATTCTGCTGCCTCATCTCCTGACAGGAACCGGTTCCCAAAGAAACCTTCAGTGAATTATCCAACCTCCCGGGTCCATTCCGACATCTCCATGAGAATGATCAAGCTCTTGGAGCCTCCTTCGGGCTTGCTCTTTTTTGGTTTGCCTCTGCAGAGGAATGGTCTGTGGCATCTTCCCTCACCAGCGGTCTGAAACCTCTTTCATAAGCTATGCCAAAGACCTAGCAGCTCCTTGGCTACTACAGGCTTGACCACTTCTGACAGTTGTCATCAGTCTGACCGAAGTCTAGATTTTGTTTCTCTCCTCTCTCTCATATGAACTGTTTGTACACAAGTCATCCTTCAGATGTGTAAATCAGGTTGTGAGCTGGACAGAGCTCTTTATCTCCCCCAGCGTGACAACTCACTACCTGCTGGTCACCCGGAGGTACCGTGTGGTCCAGCTCTTCCTTCCCTCCAGCTTTGTTTGCTTCTCCTCTCTCATCCTCCTCCTCCATCATCCTTGCTGATCCTGAGCAGCGGTCTCGAGCTGCCTCATGGCCTCTCCACTTGCCTGGTTTCTGTTCCCAGCTAAGCCACTTAGCATCCTCTCTAATGCCTTCAGGCTTTGGTACAGACATTACCTGACCTTCTCAGATCCACTGTGGTGTTGGACATTTCACTTTCCCTCTGTTGGTTCGGCCATCTGACCTGTCTTTTGCCCTTGTCTGTAACAGACTTAACTGACTTATTTTTCCCCATCACTATGATGACAGTTTTATCAAGGTGATGATTTTTTTATGTTGTTTCCGACACACAGTAGCTTCTAGATAAATGTAAACGAGAGCATTCATGATCATGTGCTGACTGTTAACTTGGAGGGACGCTTCTCCCTGCTTGCCCCCATGCTCTGACCTCCAGCTTGCAGCACACTTTACATGCACTGGTTTTCTTGCTGGTTTATTTGACTGTGTCACTGTTTACATTCATTTAGTTGCACTGCGCGTTGGTATAGCTTTGCTTTTTAATTTTAGGATATTTTCTGCCATTACTATTGCACAGATCATCAACTCTACTCTTCCTTCCCTGGGGCCTTGAACCCTGAATTCTTGTGAAAGAATTCAGATAGATGTTTATCACAAAGCAAGGTAGAGGTGGGAGGCTGGATAGCACCCAGTGATTGCATTCTGAAATCTCCAGAGTGAGGAATTTCCTCTCGGGTCTCTGTTGTGTTCATGCTGTCTACATCCAATCTTTAAGACAGCACTGAAGACCTTGCATGGAGGAAACCTGCAGTAGTGGCCATTTGGATGCAGCTTTCTCATTCACGGTATTTCCTAATAGATTACAATGTCTCCTAATTTGATAATGAACTTTCATTTACTTCCGGGAGGGGCTCAGTGGTCCATATCCTGGAAGAGTCTGCCTCTGTTTCCCTCCAGAAACCTTCTGCTATGCTGTGATTTCATGAGGTTTAGAGCATCTGATTCCTATATAGGAACCCTATACAGCACATAGGAACCCTATACAGCACATAGGAACCCTATACAGCACGTAGGAACCCTATACAGCACGTAGGAACCCTATACAGCACGTAGGAACCCTATACAGCACGTAGGAACCCTATACAGCACGTAGGAACCCTATACAGCACGTAGGAACCCTATACAGCACGTAGGAACCCTATACAGCACGTAGGAACCCTATACAGCACGTAGGAACCCTATACAGCACGTAGGAACCCTATACAGCACGTAGGAACCCTATACAGCACGTAGGAACCCTATACAGCACGTAGGAACCCTATACAGCACGTAGGAACCCTATACAGCACGTAGGAACCCTATACAGCACATAGGAATTCTATACAGCACATAGGAACTCTATACAGCACATAGGAACCCTATACAGCACATAGGAACCCTATACAGCACATAGGAACCCTATACAGCACATAGGAACCCTATACAGCACATAGGAACCCTATACAGCACATAGGAACCCTATACAGCACATAGGAACCCTATACAGCACATAGGAACCCTATACAGCACCTAGGAACCCTATACAGCACATAGGAATTCTATATAGCACATACCTAGGCAGGTATGTACTCATGGTCTTATAGATAATCAGGATGTCATGGCTCCTTCCAGACCCAGAAACATGATCCAGGTCCCAGCCTCTCTACCAGTAATTAAAGTCTGTGGTTCCAGTCCTCTGCCAACCATGAGGGAAGGGTCCAGCCTCAACGTTTTCTAAGCCTTGAGATACCTGACTAACTGTCTAACATTACTACTTCAGTCCTTCTTATCATCTGCTCCCTGCTGGGATGTTGACTAGGGGACCTGTGTAGCTTTTCATTATTCCTGTGTGTCCCTTTAATTGTTCAAATTTTGTTGTTCTGCACTGCATCTGTACAATTAATTTATGAATTGTCTTCTAACCATGGAGTCCATCTTCAGCTTTGCTAACACATTATGAAGCCACCCACGAAGATGAATTAGTGCAATGACCTTCTTGTGTTATCCCAGAGCATAGTAGGCCAGAGAGTTTAGAGAGGAAGAGGAAGCTGAACTTGGTTGGGTCTTTATTAGGGCCCTCTTCTCAGAATAACCAACCCCTTCCCATCATAGCAGCACAGAGCCATCTGACCATCACCCAGGCTCTCCCTAGAGGTTCCCCCTTCAACACAGCTGTGTGGCACACACAGGTCAGGGCTCCAGCTTGTGACACTGGCAAGCACATTGAAACCTACTTTATGCTCTTGATTGAGAGTGATGGCTTTCTTTTCCCCACCATTAGGCTTTTGTTTTATTTTTAGCTGTTAACTTTGACACATGAACTCTTAGAATAGCTTTAAGTCTGCAGCTTGTTGTTTGGTCTGTATTCATGTTAGGCTTAGTTTTTGTTTTAGTTTTGTTTTGTTTTAAGTATAGGGTCATATGTTTCTTATATTAATCTACGGGGTTGCTGTGGGTCTATATTAGGGGTACATTTTATCATAATGAGCTAGTGTTTACCTTCTGTTCTGACAACCTGGGATGCTATCAATCACTCTGTGGTTTATTTGGATTAATATAAAGGTCTTAAGTTCCACTCCCACCATTATGACTAGCTGGAGCGTAGTCTTAGCTGTAGGACAGCATAATCTGTTTGCTTTTGACCCATTCCTTCCTTCCATCCAAACTCTACTTTTCACTTTTAGCAAGCCTTAGTGGAGATCCTATTCAGACCAGAAGCTCTATAAACCAATGCCTTATTCCTGATCTGCTATTCAGTGAAGGGCTCTTTCAGGAAATTTGCCAGAACAGACTGTTCTGTGGAAGTCAACAGTCTGCCTCAAAGCTACTCCAGCCAGGCTTTCTTCCTATCATTTCATTCATAAAATTACACTTGTCAAGGACACCAGCAGCTTTCCGACTGCTGAACCCCACGATCGATTTCTCCTTCCTAAAACCTTAGCACACTTCCTCTCTACCTTGTACATGACAACATATGCAATGCTCCTCACCACAGCCTGGTGAGCAGAAGTGCTTGACTTTCATATTAGATGAGTGCAGTCCACTCCGAAAGCCGGGCTCAGAGTCACTGCTGCACAGAGATTAAGAATGGAAATGAGCAAATGCAGTCTGACATAAATAAGGAAGCAGGCACTGAGGAGCGCCCACTGTGCTCACATGCAGCATCTTTCCCTCACTTAGCTAGCACTGTCTCTTCTCCAGGAGGGTGGTCCTGAAGCTGTAAGGCTGAGATGGTTACAAAGCAGTTACTACTGCTGTTGGATGGCAGGTTGGTGCTGTGGCAGTCCTGCTCTTGTTGCCTTGTTTCTTGGTGACATAGCGTCTCTCAGGTCCCTCCCCACTGTAAACCGTATTAGCTCACTGCTAAGGACCAAAACTGCCCTGGATGAAATTCTGCAGTTCCCACAAATAGGGCACTCTCAATAAACATTCGTAAAGACTAAATGCTGCCATTACAGGTTAAAGTGTTTGCCCTGTAGGTGCTTGTAGTCAGGATGGAAACGTGGAGAATGGCCCTTTGAGCCTCCCAGTTGGATTAGCAGGCTGAGGGTACAAGGTCAAGGCAGTCTATTGGGACCTTCAATAGCATCCTGTGGGTTGCCTCAATTTTCCATCTAATCCGAATCCTATTCCCCACCCCTCATTCTTAGCCCAGTAACAATGGGAGGGACAGATTTTAATTTGTTGTCTTAAAATGTACCAAGTATCTGCCTTTGGGGAAGAAGTCTAGGACAGAGTCAAGGGAGAGACATAAGGCTTGGGCTTTATCTCCCAGTCAGTAAAACTGAAAACTGAAAACCTATTCTCCTTCATCCTCTCTTCTGTTTCCTTTTAAAATTGGTTAATATTTTTATGTATATATACAATATAATCAATTATTTAAATGTTCAACTTTGGGGCTGGTAAGATGGCTCAGTGGGTAAGAGCACCCAACTGCTCTTCTGAAGGTCCAGAGTTCAAATCCCAGCAACCACATGGTGGCTCACAACCATCCGTAACGAGATCTGGCGCCCTCTTCTGGAGTGTCTGAAGACAGCTACAGTGTACTTACATATAATAAATAAATAAATCTTAAAAAAAAATGTTCAACTTTATGACCTAATGAACATACAGGTCTCATGCTGGTGGTGTGGCTCAATGTTAGAGAGTTCACTGATCAACTCACTAGATCTCTAGCAGGGGCGGAGAATGAGTATGGAAGATGGTTTCAGTAAGCGTGGATAAGACCAATCCTGATATACCACAGATGTAAGCAACCCAGAGTGTTTACTAGAAATAAGTAGAGGGAGTGACGAGGGTTGTGGCTAGACACTTTAGGGCCAGTTGTGAGTCTCCTTAAACATTCTCTGGAAGACTGATGATGTAGCTCAATAGATAGAGCGCTTGCCCAACCCGCAGAAAGACTTGGATTCCCTAGCACCACATAAAAGCCAGGCATGGTGGCACATGCTCCCAGAACTTGGGAGGGGAGACAAGAAGATGAGAAGTTTAAGATGATCCTCAGCTACATATGTTGTTCAAGTCTAGACTGGGATGCGTGAGACTTGTTAATATATTTTAAAGTCACTCTTAAACTTCTGGCTGAAATTGGAAGGGCAATGCTGCTATTTGTTACCATGAGAATACAGAAGAAAGACAGGCTGGGGGATGAGGGAGGCAGGCTGGGGGATGTGGGGGAGGCAGGATGGGGCTAGGGGAAGGCAGGCTGGGGGATGGGGGAGAGGCAGGATGGGGGTAGGGGAAGGCAGGCTGGGGAGATGAAGGGGATGGAGGGAGGCAGGCTGGGGGGATGGAGGGAGGGCAATTTGTATTGTTTTATAGACAGTGGTGCCAGCATAAGAGCAGGTGAAAGGGGAATTTAGAAAGGTGGAGGAAGATGAGCACCCAAACTATAAATTGTCAAGAGGCTGAGCTTTCCTGCCAGGGTGTGGTGCAGTAAGAGGGGGTGAGTAAAGCTATCATGGCTTTGGGGAGAACCTCTGCTGTGTGCCTTAGAACAGTCTGAGAAAACTCAAAAAAGAGAGCGTTAATAACTAGGCTCGGCTAGCAATGCAGAATGCTGTGTGGAGGTCAACTAGAATGAAGGGTAGGGAGAGCTCATGGAGCTTTTAAATTAGAAAATTCTTGGCCACCTCTGGAGACCAGCTGTGAATGGAGGAGGGGCTGTCAGTCTCCTTGGGCTGTGGTGGAATGAGGAGTGCTTCTGAGATAGAGTGACAGAGAGACACACGTTTCCTCACCCGTTTAATCCATAAATATTTATTGAGTATTTGCCTCTCGTTTGTGAAGTAAGATGGAATAATTATATAACGGAGAAATTGGGGTCAGAGAAAGATTTCTTTTGATGGGGAGGATGGGGCTTTAGCTTTGGGGGAAGAGCAATGCAGAGGAGGGGAGGCTGAACAGCTGAGGTGCTTTCCCAGAGACTAGAAGGCCTGTGGAGGGGAGGAAGGCCTGCTGGACCAGAAGGAGATGGACGGGGCTGATCAGAGGCTAACCCAGCTCGGGGTTTCAGTCCACACTGACAGTTGGTGTATGATTGTGGTAAAGTTCATGAAATGATACCATTGAGGTACTTTTCTTCTGAGAGGATGAACTTAAATTTTATTTATTTTTATTTTTAAGGTAAAGAGAGCTCTCTACAAGCTGCACACTATTTGGGATCTGCAGTGTTGTATCTGCAGAGTTCCTTAAAAAATATTACAAAATGGACTTGGGCATATTCTATGGGTATGTAGGCACACAGAAAGGTGTTACCAGGCAATAATTAATCTCCTTCAAGGCTTATCATGGCCATTTTCTGCAGTGAGTCCTACTGGAGTCAGTTGGTGATTTTCTAAAATGATAACACTGAACCCCTGGATCTGGAATGATATAAATAAGATTTTAAATTTTATTTCTCGATAAGGTCATATATAGCCCAGGTTAGCCTTGAACTTACTGTACAACTGTGGGATGATTGTTGTGTTGGTTGCTTTTGGTTAAATTGATACAAATTCTGGATGTACCTGGGAAGAGAAAATCTGGATTGGGGAGTTGCTTCCATCCCATTGGCTTGTGGGCATTACTATGAGACATTTTTCTTGATGGCTAATTGTTGCAGTAAGTCTCAGGCTGCTGTGGGCAGTGCCATTCCTAGGCAGGTGGGCCTGGGTTTTATAGGAAAGCAAGCTGAGCGAGCCACAAGGAACAAAGCGGTAAGCAGCACCATTCCATGCTCTCCACTTCAGTTCCTGCCTTCAGACTCCTGTTTTGAGTCCCTGCCTTATCTTTACTGATGACCTTAGTTTGGTGTTTATAACAGCAACAGAGAACAATCTAGAACAACCTTGAATTCCTGATCACTTTTATCCCTACCTCCTGGGTGTTTGAAATTATAGATAGAGCTGCGTCACCATGTGTAGCCCTTGGGATGGAACCCAGGGCTCCAGGCATAAGAGGCCAATTAAATGTGCTACACCTGTAACCTGACTTCCAATACTGAGAGCCTAATGAACAGCTTAGCTCCTAATTGCTGTGGGTTTGGAGCACGTGTGAGTCCAGCAATAGAGACTAGGCAGAACAGGCTTTCTTCTGCTCACGCTCTATCACACTCTATTCACCATGTGAGTTGCCAAAGATACTTAAGGGGCTAACTGAGACACTTTCATTGTGGGGTAAGGAAACTGGGTGGGTTGCAAGAATATTGTTTCAGTTCAGTTTGAGTCAAAATTACTTTGTGAAGACATTCCTTAATAAAGCCTCATCTTGGGGAGGTCCAACAGACAGCACGGGGAACAGGGTTCATAAAGGGCTTAGAGCGATTGAGTTGATGAAAAATTTAACCTTGATTTAATGCAAATTGCTCAGAAAAAATGGAGGAGGAGGAGTGGGGAGGGAATTCTGTTTTTAATATTGACGTGAACTTGGTTGACATTCACGAAGCCCAAGTGGGGACTGTCTGCACTCAGGCAAGAATAAAATAATGGGAAGAATGTTCTAAAAACTCCGCCCTGTAAAATAAGTGGAGCCTGAGACACGTACGTCCCTGTCCTGGCTCGTCTTTGAGTTACAGATTCTCATCTTAGGGGCTGACCAGTTCCTCCCTTCTCTTCAGACATTGCTTAGTGTTATTGCTTGGTTTCTGCTATGTCATCAAAAACTCTTGTATATTTCTCAATGGACATGAATTAATAATGCTTTACCTGCAACACCAAGAACTATTAAAGTGGTAAAAAAGACAACGAATCTATTTCAGCTCGCCAATAAAAAAACAATCAAAGACCCCACTCCTCCTCCCCCCGACTGGCCTACTAGTAAATGCAGAAAACCCTGCAGGATTTCTGCAAGGGTCACATTAAGAGTCTATTAAATAAGTAAGTTAATTAAGCCTTGACATTCTGAAACAATCCTGAAAAGTTCTAATTAATTTTTAAACGTGACGTGAGCCCTCAACACTCTCCTAAAATATCATCCCCCAATCAATCCCAGATCACACTGTGCAGTGAGCTGCTGGCTTCTTTGCTGTTAGAAACATAAATCTTTGGTCTGGACAGAAAGTGTTGTAGCCTGAAGGGAAAAGCCCACTGAGGTTTTAAAAGAGTGGCCAGAATTGTTAATAGTTTTTATTGACTGTTGGTTATTTCGTTGCCTTTGCCTTGATTGTACACCAAGAGAAGGAAACTAATGTATTTAACTGTATACTTTGTATTGAGCTGTTTACCAAAGGTTGTAGGATTGACTTTTTTGATTGGGTAGATTTTTTTTTTCAATTCAGTATGAAGGTTTGGATATTCATCCCAATAGCACTCTTAAAGTCTGTCCTTTCGGAATTCTACAGCACTGATGAATAGGAACCTCCTCATCCCTGCTGAGGACTCAGACAGTCTCTTTCTTGCTACTCCTGTCGTGGTCACATGTGTGGGTATGGGAGTTACAATATCAGAATAAGAGGCAAGCTTTGAGGATAGGAGCGAGGAGCTGAGAGGCCTGGTCATGGTGCTGGTGAGTTTCTGAAGTGAGTAACTGCCCTCCAGACAATTCTGCCTCATCTGCCAGTGAGAGATTTCTTGACCTGCTTATTAAAAAGGCAAATCCATGAGGGTCCATTCAATTGACTGAATCAAATTCTCTGGAGATGGTGTCTGGAGTTTGCATTTTTAAAAAACAAGGTGCAGAATTCCATATTAAACCCTAAGTCTCAGTTGGCTGATGTGGTAGAGAGTCATCCCTGAAGAGATCTCTCATCTGTCAACATCTAACAGTTATTAGTGGAGACACATGAATTCTCTTCAGATCTGGACCAGCTAGTCTTTGTTCATAACCGTCTTAGGACCTTTCTGCTGCTACAACAAAGCACTACAGACTGAACAGCTTATAAAGAAGAGGAGGTTCGCATCCCTCACATTTCCAGAGGCAGGAGCACGTTTAGGGATACAGTGAGCTTGGTGTTAGGAGAAGTGATGCTGTGTCCTCATGTGGCAAAAGAAAAAAACTGGCCAGATTTCCTCCATCAAGCCTTGTCAAAAAGACATCAGCCATGAGATCTAATTACTTAGACCTAAACACTTCACTTCTCAGCAGTGTTGTGGGCTAAGTTCCTAACTTGAATTTTAGGTTACCCCTTAGGCCATAGCAAGGGCTTATCCAGAGTTATTCACATGCTAATTCGTGTGGGCCAGAGCCTCTTGCAATTACTGTACTTGAGGCCCCTTTTTGGTTGGAAAAATTTCTGTAGGACTCCAAAAATGTGTGTATAAGAAATAGGTATACAGATAAAAATTTGGCTGATAATAAATAATAAATACATTGAAGACAAGTTTAGTATACATATAATTTTACCATTTATTAAAGACAACAAATTTTCATAATGAGATGAGTGTGCTTGTTTAGTTTACATAGAGTTAAATCTTGGCTGAATATTTAATGCAATGGGGCATGGGGTGTCTTCAAAGTTTCATGATTCAACTGATAGTTTGAGTTCATAACAGAGCTGAGAATATTAAATGGAAATATGTAGTGCACGTGGCAGAAATATCTTCAGAACCATTTCAGAACCTGTGGATGTTCTATCCTAATCCCAAAACAAAATTTTCAGAACAGTTTTCTTAATAAGACTCAAGACAGCAATTTTAAAAATAAATCATCCAAACACAATATAATCTAATGATCTAGTAGTTTGTTAGGAATGATAATAGGAAAATATTGTCTTTTCTGTAGTTAAATCATTATGTTTCTACAAGAGAGAGAGAGAGAGAGAGAGAGAGAGAGAGAGAGAGAGAGAGAGAACTTAGTGTGGACAGTGAGATACTGCAATTCATCTCTAACCTAGCAGAATGTTTCAGGCAGTTATTTGGTGTCAAGTGGCAGTCCGACACACACAGTGCAAAGCACATGTTTTATGCTCAGAACCCCCCGATGCAACGGGGTTTCCGGGTGCCCATGGGCAAGCACTTCAAGAAGCACCATGTTTGCTCTGCGTTTGGTTTGGAATGAGCTTTTGGTTGCTGTGCACGGAGAGATTCTTTACTCTTGCCAACGTTTTTGTGACCTATGTCTATATTCAGCCACAAAATCGCACCAGTGTCTGTTAGGTCAAAACCTTCTACTTAACTTGCAGGAGGTGTAAAGGGAATCTGCTGGCATCTTAACTACCTCTTTAATACCTATGTTCTTAATTCATCTATCTATCTATCTATCTATCTATCTATCTATCTATCTATCATCTATCTATCTATCTATCTATCTATATCTGTCTCTGCCTTTCTCTCTACATATACATATGTACACACACACATACACATACATACATACATACATACATACATACATACATATGATGTATGTATATAATTGTTTGTAACAATGGACCAGTACTGGGAACATTTATTAAAGAAACATGTCTTCTGTTTTGGTATGCTTTGGAATTTACTGTGTAACTGCATCCCTGTGGGAAGCTCTAATTTAGATTGATTTGTTTAGAAGCAGCAAATGATCATTTATTTATAGAGATCAACATGCAGTCTGAGTCTAAAACATGTTTGTTTAGAGATTAATGAAGGTAGCAGGGTGGGCTGTTAACTTTTACTGATGAGAACTAATGAGGGTGTAGGCTCAGCTGGGGGGAAATTTGGTATGGTCCCTCAAAGAATTTTGCAAGCCCTGTGCTTCAGTGAAGGTGTGTGTGGGGGGGGGCAGGGGGCAGCCAGGGATTTCTGCTGGTGTGTGTGAGGAATGGAATCTGCACAGCTAAGGGTATTTATCGGATGTTCAAGCTTGTGGTCTAGCAGACGAAAACCATGGAGCTGTGCCAAGACATGGCTGGTTCATCCCCTTGCACTGGCTATAGATGCTGGAAGCTGTATTGCTACTGTCCTCCGTGTTACCAGAACAGATTCCCCTCTATTGTGCCACTTGTGCTGGGACCTCAAGCCAAATCTCTAGTGACTTAAGCTTTCATTCAGGCAGACATTTGGTCCCTTAATGTAAGGAATCATCCAAATATAGGAAAGGAATTCAGATGGGGGCCAGCCAGTGGTGGAAGGCAAGGTAGAGATGTGGTTTCTGCACCGACAGTTCAATGACTGTGCAGGAAATACTCACTCTCTTGTCTCTTGGTGATTTCTTTTCAGAAATTTACCTAAAAGATTTTTTAAAACTTTGTCTATATTTATATAGTTAAAAGTAAACACTGATTTGCTAAAATCACTTATTCTAGGTAGGTACTGAAAGTTATAGAACAAAGAGGCGTGGAGTTTTCTCTCCGGTTGCTCAGGTAGAGTACAGTCTGATTAAGAAAATCCTATTTCTATCTGGTCAGTATGGTAAGAAACGAGGTTCCCAATGAAGTGCTGACTGCAGAGAGCCCTTGGGAGAGCAATGAGTGGATATTGGAGCAGCCCTTTCCTGACTCTCACACTACACCACACACCACATAGCTACGAGCTGAACAAGAGGCCCACTGTTTATAGCTGAGGATGAGCTACAAGGCTGAGAGGGTGGGTGGCCCTGGCAGTGTTCACTCCCCACTAGAGAAGAGAACGGTGTATGTAGATCTAACACAAGTTTCCTAATTAAACTGGCCTATCTGCTCAAAAGCAATTGCGTTCTGGAGAAGATAATCGTCTGTGCTTCCTCTGTCTTCCCTTAGGTCCCGTCCCATGATTGCTGAAGGAATTCCTTCAGAATGAAATACTTCTGCAGATTTATAGACTCTAGGACTCTGCCTCTCGATCTACCATCTGCCACTTCCCGCAATTAATTCACCCTTTCTCTCTATTAATTGTTTTAGCTTACAGGGTTCTTTGCTATTCAGAAATCTTTTATTGTTCTACGAACCCATCAACTAGCAAATGTTATTGACACCCCTCTTCTCTGCCTGGTGCTGGGGATGTGGAGAGACCGTGGCTTGCTCATCCCAGCTCAGCCTTGCTTGCTTCTTGTGTCATACACTCTCCTCGATCTGCTCTGCTTGCTCCTTGTGTCACACGCTCTCCTTGCTCTGCTCTTGTCTGACCGTCCACCTGCTTGGTACAGCAAAGTTGCTATCTAGTCTCAACTTTGGGACATGGTATGCTAAAAGAGATATGGGACATAAAATTTTAACAACCTGGAAAGAAGGTGAAATGTTATTTGAAACAGTGAGCTTGTTAGGTATGGTGGCCCATATCTGTCATCCCACCATGTGGGACATGGGGGTAGGAGGATTCAGTTCCAAGCCACCTTTGGTTATATAGCATCTTTGATGCCAGCCTGAACAACAGGAAACATTGTCTTAAAACAAACAAAACCAGCAAGCTAATAAAAACTAATTAATTAAATTTATTAAGTGTGCTTAGTGGGACAGTATTATTATTTTCAGTGTTTCTTGCCACCAAAGACTTTCAGTTTTGGGAGTGTGTGTTTTCCTGCTTGTACTTTTCCAGTGCATTGAGAAGACTTACGTTGTCTCTGAGTTGGGTAATGAGTGTGCTTCCTGCACAACGACACCTCTGCCCCTCGCTGTTGTGATTGCTACTTACACCCTGGGTAACAAACCGTAGGAAGCTAATGGTGTTTTAAATGGAAAACAGCACTTCATTAGGACTGGCTAAAGGGTTCTTGGCAAAAATTCAACCTAATAAGTATGCAAGTGTGTGTGTGTGTGTGTGTGTGTGTGTGTGTGCTCAGCAAAGTCTGTCCCAAGCTTTCAGGGGTGTCACTTGTCAGTGCAAATCCCCTTTGACAGCTGATAAACAGTAGGGAGCAGGGCATAGAGAGCTGGAGGCAACTCTGAAAGGTGAGGCTGGTAGACCAGTAGACCGGCAGTAGAAATGGTCAAACCCCACACAGGTTGCTTCTTCTTTACAACCTTATTCCATAGACCCTTGTTAGGAACCTGAGTCTAGAAATAGGCTAACAAGGGAAACCAGGGAAATACCTCAGTCTGTCCAGTGCCACCTTGCAAGTATGAGGACATACACTTCATCCCCAGCACCCATGAAATAGCCAAGCCTGGGCAGTGTTACCTGCGGGTCTCTGGGGTTCATAGGCCAGCCAGCCTAATCTAACCAGTGAACAGCAGTGAGCCCTGATTCAACAAACAAGATGAGGAATACCACCCATGATTGACCTCTGGCCTCATATACACATACATACTAACCCACAGACATGCATACTCTTCCCAATAGAAATAGGACAGTGGAAATATATGCTTTGGAGGGAATAACCAAGGGTTAAACAGTAGGTTGAAGATATTGGCTTTCTTGTTTGTGCCAGATCAATATTTAGGATGGCCACAGCTGAGGTAAAAAACTCACTAACCAAGCAGACACCCACCTAATTTAATTCCAGTGGGCATCCCACACCTGGAGAATACTTAGATCCTGCTGTTTTCTGAGGAAGCCTGAGCTTACTATGCAGATTGCTAAGCATTGTTTTACAGGGAGTGCATGAGATTACCCCGGGCCTGGCTGTAAGAAATTGCTGCAGGTGTTCATTACAGAGAAGATACTGTAGCTTTCTGCTTTCTCAGGCAGCCAGAATAACCCAGCACTCTCCAGAGAATGCTTTGAGAAAGAAATCAGGATTTAATTTCAAATAGTTCAAGACTTGAGGATTTTCAGAGCAGAGCCAACAGAAGGGAAGGTTCTACTGCTTGGCTTTGCTTGCTTGTTCTTAGCACATAGGCTTCAGAGATGGGATAAGGCATTTCTCATAGGTGGGTCTACAGTAGAACATGGTTGTGGTTACTGGAAAGACTCAGAGTCAATATCTAGACTCAAGTTCCTGCTGTGCTAGTCAGTCTTTCTGCCCCTGGAGAGATTCTCCTAGTCTCTGAGCCAGCTCCTTGTCTGAAATCAGAACAAATAAGGCTTCCTTCCTACACTGTCAGACATTCTAATAACTAGTGTGTGTGTGTGTGTGTGTGTGCATGTGTGCAATAATGCATCTGCAGATGCGTTCACTTCTGTGTGGAGGCCATGAGTCAAGTATCACTCTAATGTACTGCCCACCTTGAAACAGCATCTCTCACTGGCCAGAAACTCATCAAATAGGCTCTATTGGCTGGGTAGCAAGCTCGGGATCCACATCCATCTATCTCTGCTTCTCCAGCTCTAGAATCTCAACTGTGTGCTACCATGCCTGGATGTTTCACACGGACTCGGGAGATTAAACTCAAACCTTCATGTTTGTGCAATAAACACCGACTGAACCCTTTACCCAGACCTAATAGCTTATCACTTCATATTCCATAAATGAGTTTTCTATGTTTGTCAGTGACAAAGACATGTCTCCAAGCCCAAGGCTCTGCAATTCCATCTGTTGCATATGGGCCAGTTGGTTTGAAATTTTGCTCATTGACCTAAAGTAAATACGTTGAAGTTTTCTTCTCTCAAGTTTATCCACACTAGTGTTTTTAGGTGGAACAAAGCTAACTTGTTGTGAGACTATTCTATTTTCAGCCATTGTTGCCATTCACCAAAGATCTTTCTCAGGCAAGATTTCTTCATAGTCTGAGAGACTGGCTGAGAACATGACAGTGTCTGGGTTATAGCCATGGGAAAGGTTGGGATGTCTTAAGACTGATCTGATTCAAAGCCATACCTCCTTGGGCCACTCATTTGGGCCACTCATGTCAGTTCATTCCAAAGGGCATTGGCTTTTCTACACTGGCTTTCCAAATTTTACACTACATGTCTCTGGGCTAAAATCCTAGTATGTTATTCAAAGCACAAACACACACACACACACACACACACGTTCACTAAATTATCTTTGACTAAATACTTCCTTTATATTTTTTAATTTTTAATGTGTGTGTGTGTGTGAGAGAGAGAGAGAGAGAGAGAACATCAGAAGACATCTTTGTGGATTTAATTCTCTCTCTCTATGCTCCATGTGTCCCTGGGATAGAACTCAGGCTTATACAGCAAGTGCCTTTATTTCCTGAGCTTTTTGCTGGTGGTCACTGAGAACTTCTTGAGTTCAGAGATTTTGTAGAGTGCCTTGGAGTCATAAGCCACCATAACCACTCAACAGCTTTCTGTTTGAACCCTGCTCCGGTGACATGGTTGAGACTTCCATGGTAATCCTTGTGAACGTGCGCACACCTCACATGATTCTCCAGGGAACTCTATGCCCATCCAAAGAACAGTATTTTTATAAAGTGACTTCCGATGAGTAGGATATCTACCTTTTTGATCCCCAAGCCTTTGTGAACTGGGTGTTTCTATGCATTGAATCACTCTCTCCCCAGCAATGCAACAGAGAAAGACTCACATATGTGTAAGTGGCCATCTGGAGTTTGTTACAGAGTGGCTGCCTTTAAATTTTTCTTTAACTGTGTGTTTGTACATATCTGTATGTGCCTTGTGCACTTCGGTGATTGTGTTCATCTATGAAGTTACCATAGCCATGATTGTCTTTTCTTGACTTAAGGCCTGGAAAAACTTTTAATAGTATTTATATTTGGGGGGTGGATAATAAATTTCTCAGCTTTTGCTGGCTTGAAATATCTTTATTTCACCTTTGTTTTGAAGAATATTTCTGCCTGTAGAAGCTATCTGCTCCTTCTCCCCCATGCTTGCAGGGTATGATCTTTGCATTGGATCTCTGCCAAGAAACTCCATCACCTACCTTGCAAATCAGCATCTTTTCCCAGGTGCTCTGTAGATTATATTCTCTTCTCTGCTGTTCTTGACCAGTCAGTCAGAATAAGTATGAGATTCCTGGCATGTCCTGATCTTCCTCATTCCCCACATATTTTTCTGCCTGTGGTTGTTGAGATTCTCAGTTTTGTGGGTTTTAATTTTTTTCAAATTTGGAAATCTTTTGTACATTATTGCTTTTTTTTAAATTTGGAAAGCTTGCTAATTGTGTGTTAACTTGAAGATACACATGCTATTTTAACTGACCTATGAGGCCACAAACACTATTTATAGTGTATCCTAAGCACCATCTTTATAGTGTTCCTGTAATATTCTCAGGAACATATACATTGTGTAATATCTAAATAGGTCCAAGATGTCTTTTTGTCCCTCCCGCCCAATTTTTAAGAGTCCTTGGTGTGTGAATCAGATCAGGTGGTTTTGCAACAGTGTCAATAATTTGTTGATTGATTTTAAGAACCATGAAATCTGTGTTCTTCCTCTGTGGCTCTCCCTCTGTGGTCTGGAAAGTTCCAGGCTGTGCTCAGGGACACTGGAAGGCTCACCTGGCTTGTTCCACTTAAGGAAATCCAGGGCTCTGAGAACTGGGTCTGGCTCTGCTTCTCCTTTATAGGTGCATTCTCTTCTTTTAAAAAATAAATCTCAGTGTGTTTGTGAGTTTATGTGGTAGTGCAGATGCCCTTGCCACAGTGTGCATGTGGAAGTCATGGCTTAAATGTACCGTCCATCATGGTAAGGGTGTCATGTGTCATGCTGGTGCCAGGAGTGTGGGGTTCCTTGCTTACATCCCAGCAATCCAGAAAGCAGAACCTAGGAACAGGGGCCAGGTTATAAAGCCTCAGGACCACATCTAGTGACCCATGTGCTCTACTGAGGCTCCACCTTCTAAGTTTCCATAGTAACCCAAAATAGTGCTACCAGCTGGGGACCAAATGTTCAAAAACACAAACCTCCAGGACAATTCACATTCAAACCATGACAATTGGCTAATTATACGCTGTCGTGGCATCTGCAGGTTTTCTTCACAAGCACTGGGCACAATTTGTAATTATATTTTTATTTGTGTGCTTATTTTCCATTGCCCGTCTGTTTGGCAGCCTGTAACCTCAAAGAGGACAGGAATTGTGCCTGTTTTGAACATCTTTGCATTCCTAAGCTCTGGCAGATGGTAGATACCTAATGAATATTTGCTGGCTAGTTATTGTGTAGGGCTGGGTGAGGTTGAAATGTATACACTATAGCAAACAGGATACAGATCAAGCATTAATGTTAGTAAAATGCCCAATACAAGAATGTTAAAGAATGTTCCAGCTTCTCTACTGTGTTTTCAGTGAAGTAAGTTTAATGTGAGGGGCAGACACAGTGGCAGGTCTGAGCTAAGCTCACCATTGCTGTAGTACTTTAGAGAGTGTAGTTTAGGGACTCAGTCATTATCTCAGTTCAAAAATGAATGAACAGGGTGCACTGGGTCACACTCACAGTGCAAGCACTTAGAGCTAAGGCAGGAGGATTGTCTCCAGTCCCAGAACAGCCTGGGCTACAGATTAAGACCTTGTCTCTAAAATTTACACAACAACAAAAATACATATACATACTTTTTTTTTTCATTGTGAAATTTGAAAAACAGAGACATTTCTCAGCAATCTTTACATCCTCCTTCTCCTAATGTCTTTCTGCTGAGGGCTTAGGATTTCATCCTTGGACTCCTCTCTCTTTGTAGATGTTGTGTGAGTTAATCCTCACATCTCCTTTCAGCTCTAGCTCCCTTCAGTGTTCAGTGCCCTTAGAGCACATGAAGACTTCACTCAGAAATCTCATCTCTGTCTAGAAGCACTCAACACAGGTCTTCCAGGCTGGTTGGTCAGGATGGTGAGCGTAGTGGGCACCCTTGTGTGGTCATCTCCGGCTCCCTCCCCTGGCATTTCCTTGACTGAGTTTTTGTCTTGCCTCACAATGAGGCTACTTTAGTTCACCAAATGAACCCCTACATCTTTCCAATTATCCACCATGCTGCAGCCAGATTGATTTTTGAAAAACATACATGTTTTCCTTGGTTAGATTTTTAAAAACTGTGTCCCTCTGGTATTACAGTTAAAAAAAAATCCACCCAGCCTTCACAATTCCAAATAAGTCTCTTTCCTATCCTTTCTGCCTCCCTATCCTTCCTGCCTTCCCCTGTCCTCCCTGCCTCCCCATCCTCCCTTCCTCCCACTTTCCTGGAACAATCTTTTTCAGCTTCATTTTTTTTCCACCTCAGAAGCTTCTCATGTTTTATAGTTTTGTCTTGTGCACTAACCCTTCTATCCTTCATCTACTTGATTCCTGTCTGTTGTCAGCTCATGAATTTTTTCCTACCCACAAAGCTGAGTCAGGTTTCCTTATTCATACTTTTGTGGGACCTCCTCTCTATGGTGCCTCAACATACTAATTCAATAATGACTCAAATTTAGTTGACTGCATCCTTCTCTTAAACTCCAAGAGAGCAAGGCCTGTGTCTGTCTTATTCCTTTATTGACTCTGATGCCTGAATGGTGTCGAATACAGTAAGAATTCCATAAATATTTCTGTATTTGACAAACATTTGTAAGGTTTCCTGGCACACAAATGCATCCGTGAAGAGGAAACAGGCATCTGAAAAATGATTAAGTTAATAAATTAATAGATCCAAACATACTACAAAGAATCACACTTGACCTTGCTTCTGTCATTGTTCGATGGCAGCCTTCTATAGGAAAAAATAAACAAGATTATGGACTATGAAATGAAGACTGTTTGGAATATTGGGTATTTTTGGCAACTCTATAAGTTTATGTTAAATTCCAGAAGGGCAAGTGAGTCATGGGCCAATACAGATGCCAGATGAAGGGAACGAATTGAGGTTCCCTTCTGATGCAAGATGAGAAGCAGGGGAGGTTGAGCTTAGGAGGAGAACTACAACAGGAGATGTGGGGCAAGGCTGGTCCCCATGGTGGATTGCTGGGATGGAGTAGCTTGCGGTTCATGGTAAGATCCTGGACTGTCTACCCCTGGTGTATGCAGCAGCAGAGTCTTCACAAAGTCATGAGAAATTTCTAAAATTTATACCACTGAACACAGATTCTTGGCTCAAAGGGACAAGGAAAGGAAGGAAGGAAGGAAGGAAGGAAGGGAGGGAGGGAGGGAGGGAGGGAAGGAAGGGAGGGAGAGGAGGAAGGGAGGGAGGGAGGGAGAGAGAGGGAGGGAGGGAAGGAGAGAGAGAGAGAGAGAGAGAGAGAGAGAGAGAGAGAGAGAGAGAGAGAGAGAACCAAGGGACCCACAGTTCCTTTTATGATCATATCCCAAAGGACCAAAAACCTGTGTAGCCACACCTCTGAAAAGTTCCATCATCTTCCATCAGTACCAAGAGCATCATCATCTTCCATCAGTACCAAGAGCATCATCACCTTCCATCAGTACCAAGAGCATCATCATCTTCCATCAGTACCAAGAGCATCATCATCTTCCATCAGTACCATGAGCATCATCATCTTCCATCAGTACCAAGAGCATCATCATCTTCCATCAATACCATGAGCATCATCATCTTCCATCAGTACCACTGCCCATGAGTATCACTGTAGTGAGCAAGCCCTTAGCTCTTTGGTCTTTGGAGGTCATTCCAGATCTAAATGATAACATGTTATTAATCACTCCTGAGGGACCCTGGAAGTACCTCATAGCACTTTCCAATGTGACCACAATAGAGACTGCATTTCTATATGAATTTTGGTGGTAACAAACCTAATTTTGCAGGATAAGTTGTGCCTTGTCAAAGACAAGCTTGGTATGCATCTTCATGGATATGCTAAGTGTATGAATTGTTAATATGCATGTTCATGCCAGAACAACAATTTTGGAGGCATACTTTTGGCTTGTGGTCTACCTGACAGAAGCCCAAGTGGGGAGACATGAAATAAATTTCAGGCAGAATGCCAACTTGGAATTGATTTTCCTTGCTATATATAGAAGGATTTCTGTTTGTGTTTAAACTCAAAGTGTCAAGTAAGGTGCATGCCTTTAATCCCAGCACTTGGGAGGCAGAGGCAGACAAATTTCTGAGTTCGAGGCCAGCCTGGTCTACAGAGTGAGTTCCAGGACAGCCAGGGCTATACAGAGAAACCCTGTCTCAGAAAAACAAACAAACAAAACAAAACAAAAAAACAAAGTGTCAAGTGGGAAAACCAAAATTTTTTAAAGAACCTAGGATTTAATCATGGAAGAAGTTGATCACCGACTTATCCCTACCTTGTCCTATAAGGTCACAGAACTTAAACTTTTTTTCATTGAAATGTGATTTTCTCTTCTATTGCTGTGTTCAACAAACATTTACAGAATCTTTAGATAGAAGATGAAGGCCATGGTTCTTGCACTGAAAGCCAAGTAAAACCAAAGTGACAATATTATTGTGTGAAAAATTAACAAACAAACAAATAGATACTTTTTTTCCTCTTCAAAACTTAGAGCATAAAATCTGTTCTGTTTAAGACTGTCATTCAATCACTTGGAGTTCAGGTTGAAAACTCACATAGTGAGCTGCCTATCATTCAGCAGAGTCTACTGTTGTCTGAGGATGTGGGTGACATTGAGGTGACAGTTGTACTTTGGCATATTGTAGGGTTATAGGTCCTGCATCTGCTCCACCACAGCACAGGGCTTGGCCGTTCAGGGAGGTAGGACGTTTGAAACTGACAGGGCTTACCTCATGCTGTTGCTGGGCTGCTGTTGAGCCATAGGGAAGCCCCGGGGGAAACACAGTCTGAGGTATTTAAGACAGCCAGAGCTGGCTCTGGGGTCCTAAGGCCTTTGAATAGTCTGGGACCATCTGCTTCTCAGGCTCTTGGACACCCAGACCCCGCTGGAAGCCACAGAAGAGCTGAGAACTTAGTGGAGCCCTTGCCCCTAGGCTGGATCTGGTCTGGGGCAGAGGCGTGGGGGGCGTGGTTATGAGCACAGAGAGGCCTTCTAAGAGTGGCGTTGTAGGGGAAGACCTTCTCAATGTTTCCTCATGGCAGATCCTGATGAAAAGAGGCAGTCCATGGTTTTAAGGCATTTATTATCATGGTGGAGAGTGGATGAGTAAAACAGTACCCCACTTCTCAGGGCGGGCTTGAGGTTAAATACCTTTTGTAGGGAGGAGTGTCTGGGAAGGAAAGCGTAATTAGCTAAGCCCTTCAGGCATCTAGGTAACTCATTAAAATGGAGATCTGTCTTGAGCCTACATTACCACAGGTCATGTCCTCTACCTATGGAGGGACTTGGGGCATTGCCCTTATGTGACTGATGGCCACCAATCTATGGGGGGCTGCGGTAGTGACAGGGGCCTGATGCCTGGGAACAGGCAAAGCGCCTACTGTCTCTTCAGGATCTCTGGGGCTTTGAGCCTTAGCTCAACTGGGGACCAAGCTCCCTTTCACAATCCTACAGCATATGTCCCCTTTCCTGCGTTCCCCTCCGAAAACCCTCTGTCCCCTCCCCTCTTCCCCTGCTCACCAACCCACCCACACCCGCTTGCTGGTCCTGGCATTTCCCTATACTGGGGCATAGAACCTTCACATGACCAATGGCCTCTCCTCCCATTGATGACCGACTAGGCCATCCTCTGTATGCTGTAGCAGAGGATGTATATGCAGCTGGAGCCATGGGTCCCTCCATGTGTACTCTTTGGTTGGTGCTTTAGTCCCTGGGAGCTCTGGGGATACTGGTTGGTTCATATTATTGTTCCTTCTATGGGGCTGCAAACCCCTTCAGATCCTTGGGTACTTTCTTTAGCTCCTTCATTCGGTACCCGGTGTTCACTCCAATGGTAGGCTGTGAGGATCCACCTTTGTATTTGTCAGGGATTGGTAGAGCCTCTCAGGAGACAGCTATAACAGGCTCCTGTCAGTAAGCTCTTGTTGGCATCCACAAAAGTGTCTAGGTTTGGTAATTGTAAATGGGATGGATCCCCAGGTAGGACAGTCACTGCTCCACACTTTGTCTCTGTAACTCCTTCCATGTATGGAATTTTGTTCCCCATTCTAAGAAGGATCAAAGTATCCACACTTTGGTCTTCCTTCTTCTTGAGTTTCATGTAGTTTGTGAGATATTCTAATATCCATGTAAACCAGCAACGAAACCACAAACTGTATTGTTTAAGCACAGCAGCTATTCAGAGGGAAGGTGGGAGAATAAACCAGAGAGTTGTATTGCATGTCTACGAAAGGGGCCAGAGGGAGAATGGAGAGAAACGGTCATGATGCGTTATTAGACATGGATAAAGTGCTTCAACTAGTCCGTGTGCTTTGGACAATCAATATATGCTAATATTTTAAGGAGTACACACATGAGCACCTCATCCCCATCTTCCTCCTCTCTCCCTCTCTCTCCCATTCCAGACCTTGAGTACCCAGTCTCCTTGACTTTCCTTTTGCCTTGAGGGATGTGCTTTGTTCTGTGTGGGTTGAGACGGGCTTTGCCATGGTTCAGTGACTGTGAATGAAGGAGGCCCTGATTCTCTACTTGCGGCTGCTTAATCCTCCCTTATCTTCCTCTCTCTGGATGCTCCAGTGCTCCTGCTCCTTCAGCTGTGAACCTTTTCTTTTCTTTGCCCCACCCCCCCCACCCCCAGACTGAAGCGTGGCTATTGTTTCGCCTCTGACCTTTAAAGGGGAGCTATAGTTAGTTAGCTGAGGCTGAAGTATATGTGCGAAATGATCTTTAACTTTCAGGTTTTTCTTTAGGGGCCGGAAACTGACATAGTGTCTTGACAACTCTCAAATGTGCAGTGTCTGCCTGTGCCAGTTAGCTCTTCCTGTCTCTTGCTCTTGGGATTCCTTTCTCTTCTGCTTATTCTTAAGACAGTATTTGGGATGGGTAAATGGTACAGAAGGCTCTCTTTATGTAATTTGCTCCTTTCTCTAGCCACAGGACCTGGATAAGCTGGTATTAACTGTGCTTCTGAGGAGGCATTGAAAGTAGGGACATGCCATTACGCCAGCAGTTCGGCTTGAGTCCCCAGGCTGGTGGTTTCACACTGTGAACTTAGATCACACACTCCATCATCCTTTTCGGCATCTTTACTGTGATGACCTTCCTATGCATGCCTGTTGTCTAAGAGATTCTGTGGGACTGAATTCCTCCCCATCACTGGGCATGACTGTGGGGAGTTTGACTGTGCTTATCCCACACCATGGCTGGGTGGGTGCTGGGCTTCAGGGAAGTGCCAAGACACTGTTCTGGGGGGTGGGAAAATGCAGTCTAAGATGTGGGAAAGACAGAAGCTTGTGGTCTCTGGCTTCCAGGCCCCCGAGTCACTGCTGGAGAACTGCACAGAGAGGTCGGAAACAAAGTGTCAGGAGTCCCTGGGCCTGAGATGAGGCTGAGGCCCTGGTGGTTCTCAGACTCTTGGACATCCGGGCTGGGAGGGGAGCTCTGGCTTAGCTCTATGGTGATTGTCCTTAGCTTGGTGATGGTTGTCTGGAGTGGGAGTCTTAAGCTGTGGCTCGGTAGTTGAAGCCCCGCCCCCACGCTCCCCATGATGGTTCTTGATGAAAGAGACAGTCCATGGCTCTAAACTGTCTATTGACTGTTCACTGTGGAAAATGGATGCTCGCTGACATCTTAGGGTGGACCTGAGATTAAGTACCTTCTGCAGGGAGGAATGCCTGGGAAGGGAAGCTTATTGGCTAAACCCCCAGGACCTCTAGGTACCTCATTAGCATGGAGAACTCTGTTCTGGGCCTACCTGACCACAGGTCACATGTCTTTACGAGGGAAGTGTGGCACGTGTTCCAGACCAGGAATCTCGGGTGTATACCTGAGTTTCCAGTGACTCTGACCCACTCTACTCACCAAACTCCCCAGCATGGTTTACCGTCCCGCAGGATTCCACTGTGTCCTTTCTCACCAGGCTGCAAGCTGCCCAGAGCAGAGAGAGGGTCTTGCTATTTCTCTGTCCTTGGATCCAAACTGTGTGCCCAGAGAAGCAACACAGAAGCTTCGCATGCAAGGAATACAAATGTGGTTTCCTCCAACATAGCAAACAAATCTAAGAAGTATAGGTTGGTTCATCTCGGTTGTGTCAGGTTTATGAGATCCGGGGTCACCCTGGAGGGCCCCTGGGCATGTCTGTGGGGATTATCTTCATTATGTTAACTGAGATGGGAAGACCCTGGACTGTGTGTGTGTGTGAGAGAGAGAGAGAACCAAGTGCAGGCTTTCATCTCCTTTGCTTCCTGACGTGACCAGTTCTCTCAAGAACCTACCCATATCTTCCCGGCCATGATGGACTGTTCCCTGGAACCCTGGTGCGAAAGAAAGCTGCTGTCTTTTAACTTGCTTTTATTGGCAATCACTTTTAAGTTTGGGGTTCCCTGTGTGGCTGATGGAGTCCATTTCCTGGTCATTTTCTACTTCCGTTCTCACCCTTGCTACAGGTCATAGTGGGGAGTTAGAGGCATGCGGGGAGACTGTACTTCCTCATTCCAGAGAAATGCTGGTCCTGATAGAGGAGGTGGTCTTGAGCATTGAGTTCTTCAGGATGGTGTGACTGAGGGACATCTGTCTTGGACTGGGCACAGAGAAACTGGCATTTTTTTGCTGTTGTTAAGTTGCAAGTGAAAATAAACAGTGCTTTGTTAGGAAATCTGCACTGCCTTACATACCAGCTTAGCGGTAATTGCTTGTTTGAAATTTATTTGCAGCATGGCACATTTATTGTCAAATATGTCTTTTTATTTACTTCCTCTTGTCTACCACCCATTGCCTCGATGTCAGAGCTTCTGCAAAGAATTGGTTTATTATGTTTATCTCCTTTGAGATGTCTTTTAAATGTAGTTGACATCAATGTGGGTAAAATTCCCACTGACATCCTAAAATTCAGAGAACGGTATGCATACACTATTGTGTCAAAGGCATCTAGGGCAAATTAGACTTGGACTTTTGAACCAGGGATAAATTAATGAAAATGAGGAACATTAAAATATGGGGTGAGGAACTGTACTGCATGTCTGCATTATGTGCATGTCAGTATTGTCATAGGGTATTAGCCATAGCAGGGAAAGCTACACTGAGCGATCTTGAAATGGACCTTGGTGCGGGTTCTAAGGTGGTACTGGGTATTCCTGAGCACTTTCCACAAGTAACGTTGTATCAGCAAATTGTGTTTTGTGAAAGATATTTTAATGTCTTTCACAAATCTGCTTGATGATTCAGGTCAGTCCCTGAAGTAGCGATGCTTTTTAGAGATAATTTTTAATTGCTTCAGCAAATATTTAAAATAGCTTTGTGTTGTATTCATTTATTTAACTCAAATGTTTTTGAACGATCGCTGCCAGCTAACAATGTGGTATTATGAGAGGAAGCGATTGAGGAAAAGTGGGGGAGGGGTGAACGGAAGGAAGAAAGCAGAGTCCAGGGGAGAAGAGAGGGAGGGAGAAAAGAGATGGAAGACCCCACCTCCTCTACACCAGTGCCTTCTTCTGCTTGACTTTGATGCCCTGTGTTGGAGGATCTTGTGTTATCAGGGAAAAGCGTTCACGTTGATAAAGGCTGCTGTTGTGGTGAACACATCCCCCACTTTTTACGGCAACCTGTGACAGATCTATCTTCAGCCTGGCTTACAGAGTGGGGACAGATTCATCATTGGCACCCAGTGTCCTCAGAGAATGAGAGGTAGAGCTAGCTTGGCGCCTTCTGATTTGCAGAAATTGATCTCACCTATCCTACACGTATCTCTTTCCAGACTGAAAGTGTTCAAACTGGTCGAATTCCACAAGACATCTGTTATTTCTCAGTACTAATGCACAGTGTTCATTTCTTCTTTCCCATGGTGACTGTGTGGCTTTTTTATCCTGTAGACACCAGCCGCCCTCACGACCATCTTGTCTCGTCTTTCAAGTGCTCTTCACATGTGGAACACACTGTCTGGCTCCTTCTCCACCTTACTCTGGGCTCTAGTATCACTGTAGTTTGTTTTTGCTTTTATTTAATCGTGTGTGTGTGTGTGTGTGTACACATGAGTGAGCACATACATGTGTACATGTGTTCATATGTGAAGGTCAGAGAACCATCGACAGCTGTCATTTCTCAGGTAATATCCACCATGACCAGAGAACTCGTTCTTTGCCTCCCTGGTATAGAAATTACAAGGCTGTACACCTTGAGATGGTTAGTTTCAGCTGTCAACTTGACACGACCTAGAATCGTGTGGAAAAGGAGTCTATTTGAGGCATTATCTAGATCAAATGGAGCATCTATGCGAGATAATCTGGAACTGGCTTACTGGGGTGGGAAGCCCCCTCTGAATGAGTGAGGCCACATTTCTTGGCTTGGGTCCAGAGAAGGAATGATCCAGGAGAGAGGAAGCTGAGCAGCGTTCCCCCTCCAGATGGTGGATACATTGTGACCACGGGCATCAAGCACCTGCCATCTAGGTCGGTCTCCCTGCGCTGATGCCTGGAACTGCGAGCCAAATTAGCTCGTAAGTTGCTTCTGCAGGGTGCTTTATCACAGCACCAGGAAGAGAAACTAAAACACCTGCTGTCCAAGTTGGAGTTTCTGTTGCTGAGATTAAAAACCCCATGACCAAAAGCAACCTGAAAAGGGCTCATTTCATCTCACAACTCTCTGCTTCCACTCCATTCTTGAGGGAAGTTGGAACAAGAACTCAGGGATGGAACCTGGAGGCAGAAACCAAAGCAAAGGCCACAAGAAACACTGCTTACCTGCTTGCTCCTCATGCTTGCTGACACGTTAAGTATTTTTTGTTGTTGTTGTTTTTTGTTTGTTTTGTTTTTTTCAGTTGAGGTTCCCTCTTTCTGAAGGACTCTAGCTTGTCTTAAGTTCACAAAACACTATCTGGCACAGCCACTATGCAGGCTTTTTCACACGGGTGTTGAGGATTGATCTCAGCCATCTCTTTAAGCCTAGATGGAAATCGTTTTTCTTCTACCACATTTTCTGTAAATTACTAGAATTACAAAACAGATCACTTACTGAAGCAAAGGACAGGATCAGTGCCTGATCGTGATGCCCAGAATAGTTAGGCATTGGCTTCTGGGGATTTCTCATTTGAGAACACAGCTTCATGTTTTCATACACTTGGTAACCGTAGGTTCATTTTGGACCTGAGTGCACCAGGATGTTTTCATAGGAGCATCCAGGTGGGAAACACCAGGGTCTTCTGTGTGGTAGTCACTGTGTCCATTTGTCCACACATTTCTCAGCCTAATGTTCTCCAGTCCTCCTGGCCTTGTTTCAGCTCCTCACAGCTGCTAGGCTCCTTCCTTCCTAACATGGGCTCTCTGCCCATGCTTGCCCTTTGATGAGTCCATGCTGTCTCTGTGCCTTGTGCCTCGTCTGCACAGCACACACTACCACCTTTGCAAGTAAATATTAGCACGTTTATTGCTCACAACCTGTCAACCTAATGATTAAAACCGACCCCCGAGGACCCGTGTGGACACCCAGGCATTGAAACCCAGCCTGAGGTCAGTACATGCTATTTGTGTGGATGAGGAAATCAAGGAGGGAAGGAAGGAAGGGAGGGAGGAAGGAAGGAAGGAAGGAAGGAAGGAAGGAAGGAAGGAAGGAAGGAAATAACGAATGTGTGGTAACTGATGTGCCCATGTCTCATTCAGTTCTTTCCTCCAGTAATGAGCTCACAACCACCCATTCTGCAACTGATGCGGGCCGAGTATCATTTCAGTTGCGAATGCAGATCTCTATCAAGCATCAGTCAGCAAAGGTGGAAGCCAGGACTTGATAGGGAGGGAAGTTGGGCTGACTGTGGAAGGGCAGCTGTGTGATCTATTTCTGTAAAATGTGCATGGAAAGATAAGGTAGAGGGTGAGCAGCCAGTAGCAGCTGAAGAGAGTCTGCCCTGACAGACTGGGCACAGCAAAGGCAGCTCCTGACAGAATAATTTGCTGGAAGCCCATGGAGGCTTTGGGTGATCTGTCTCCTTGAAGAGAGACCCAAGCCCAAGAACTGGAATTCAGAGGCCCAGACCAGGCACCAGGGTTGGCAGAAGTGAGGGAGGTCCTCAGGACGAACCCCGTGGAACTGGATTCATGGACACGGACACTGAGGCAGACACACCTCTGTCATTGAGAATGACAGCAAGGTGAGGACATTTCAAGGCCAGGTGCATGCTGGGATTCATATCTCCCTCAGGCCAGGTGCTTGCTGGGATTCATCCCCCCCCAGGCCAGGTGCTTGGAATTCATTCCCCCCCCACGCCCCAGGCCAGGTGCTTGCTGGGATTCATCCCCCCCACCCCCCAGGCCAGGTGCATGCTGGGATTCATCCCCCCCCAGGCCAGGTGCTTGCTGGGATTCATCCCCCCCACCCCCCAGGCCAGGTGCATGCTGGGATTCATCCCCCCCCCCCCCCCGGCCAGGTGCTTGCTGGGATTCATCCCCCCCACCCCCCAGGCCAGGTGCATGCTGGGATTCATCCCCCCCCAGGCCAGGTGCATGCTGGGATTCATCCCCCCCCAGGCCAGGTGCTTGCTGGGATTCATCCCCCCCACCCCCCCAGGCCAGGTGCATGCTGGGATTCATCCCCCCCCCAGGCCAGGTGCTTGCTGGGATTCATCCCCCCCCCACCCCCCAGGCCAGGTGCATGCTGGGATTCATCCCCAGCACCTGAATCACAGGCATGAGCTGACATTAGGGCTATGCTGAAAACAGCAGCCTTGGGTCTTAATTTTGAACATTCTAAACAGTAACATACAGTATGCTTACCAAAAATTGACCCTATGGGAAGCATTTTGTTTTTCTTTCAATATCTATTCATTTTCAGTTAAAATAATTGTTACTATAAAATGGTTTGTGACTATTACAGAAATACATCATAGCAAAATGAAACTGAACAGAGACACCCATGCCGGTCATCTATAGATGGTGCTGGTCAGATTTCCTCTCAGGTCTGTCACTTTTCATACGAATAAGCTTTTGTAACAGCCAGATGTGTTGCCGCACATCTGTAACCCAGTATCATGGAGTATGTGATAGGTGGATCCCTAGGGCTTGCTGGACAACCGTTCTGGCTGAATTTATGAGTTCCTGGTTCCCTGAGAAACCCTGTCTCAAAACGAGAAGAAAGGTGGTGAAATTGAGGGAGGCACACGTCAACCTCTGGCCTCCACATGTGAACATTCATACACATACTTGTATACATACAAGTTCACATGTACACACACATGCACGTGCACACACAAACGTACACACACATTCACATGTACACATACATACATGGATAGACACTCATATGCATGTGCACACAGACACACACATGCATAGGCACATAGATAGACACACTCATGTACACATAGATAAACACACACATGCATGTGCACATGCTCATATAAGAATAAAATGTTGCTTGGCATGCTTTTTGCTAACTTCTTTTTTGCTTTTATATCAGTTTCTTAAGAATTATTCGTGTGTGTGTGTGTGTGTATGTATGTATGATGTGGATGTGGGTGTTGCTTTACATAGTGTGTGGAGGTCAAAGGACAATTTTATGGGCTTGGGTCTCTTTCTACCTTTGTGTGGCTTCTGGGAATTGAAAAAATTTATCAGGTCTGTGAAGCAGGAACTTTAACCTGCTGAGCTGTCTCATGAACATGTTAATGTCCAAATCTCCAACTGTTCATTTTCCCTGACGTCGACCCTGTCTTCAGATTCCCCCAGTTGCTCTCCAGTCTCCATGCAGAATTCTGTCCAAATCAGAATCTAATCCAGGGCCAGACTTTGCATCTGGTGGTTTGGTTTCCAGATTCAGTTCTGATGGGCAGTTTCTTGTTTCTGTGTTATTGTGGAGATGATCTCATTTTCTGGACCTGCGTTCTTACAGGGTGTCATGTAGCATCTTTTCTGCCTGCCTTCCCATCAAGTGCAGACGAAACCTAGGGGACTGGTTCCCACATTTGAGGCTGGGGTACATTGAGGCATGATGCATTCTTTTTGTGTGTTTGTGTGCATGTGCACGTGTGTGTGAAGGCCAGTGGACATGTTCCTAGTTTGTGTGTTTGTGTGCATGTGTGTGTGAAGGCCAGTGGACATGTTCCTTTGAGGCCATTCTCCTTGGGTTTTGCTTTTGTTTTGTTGCCAAGATGGCCTCTCTTAATGGCTAGGCTAGGCTGGCTGGCCAGGGAGCCCTCGGGGTCTGCTCCAGTTCCTCAATTACAGATGTATACCAACTTGCCTGGCTTTGTGTGTGTGTGTGTGTGTGTGTGTGTGTGTGTGTGTGAGAGAGAGAGAGAGAGAGAGAGAGAGAGAGAGAGAGAGAGAGAGTGTTAAGATGCACGTGAGCACAGTGTGTGGATGAGTGTGAATGTGTTCATGGGCAGAGGCCTGAGGTTAATGGCCAAGTGTCTTCTTTTATCCCTCTCCACCTCTTATATGGAGGAAAGCCCCTGGCTGAACTTGGGCATCACTGTTGTCTCTGCTTCCCAGCTGCTGGGGTTAAGAGTGGAACATCACACTCAAATGGCTTTGTTGTAGGTTCTAGGGACCTAAACTCCAGTTCTCACTCTTGAGCACCAAGTCCTTTACCCAGCAGGCCGTCTCGCCAGTTGCATGTTTGTGAGTTTGTTGGCTATCAGTGGGCACCAGGGCCTCTCAGACTCTAATGTTAAATTCCAGATCCCTGATTACAGCAGAATAACCCGAGTAAGATCTGCAGTGTCCACAACTTTTGTGAGGAGTGTGATTTTATCAAGAGAGATGTGTGAACAAATCCTTTCTCGTGGCCATAGGAGGTTTTCAGAATCTAATCTTTTCTTATTGGTATTGTTTCTCCACCAGTCATAGTTTACAGTTTTAACTGGGATCTCTTTAAATATTGTAATTTTTGAGACATGGTTCCTTTGTGTAGTCCAGTTTGGCCTCAACTCTTGGCAGTCTACCTGCCTTCTCTCCCTAGTCCTGGAATATAGGCCCGTATCACCATGCCTGGATTCTTGATTTTTTTGTGTATGTTCATGTTCACATGTATACTGGTGTGTGTGAATGTGTGCATGCATGCATATGAATGCCAGGGTACCACTCTGTTGTTCTTTAGATATAACCTTTTTCTGGGTCAGGTCTTGCCTGGAACTCAGAGATTTGGGAAGGGAAGCTGCCAGCAAGCTCTAGGAATCCTCCTGTCTCTGCCTCTTCACACAGAGGTTACCGATGTGGTTACAGATGCACATTACCACACCTGGCTGTTTCACGTGAGTTCTAGGGATTGGACCCAGGTTTTTAACCTTGCTTGCAAGGCAAGTGCATTTACACGGATCCATCTACACAACCCCTCCCTGGAATCGTCGTCCTGACTTGGGCCCTCAATTATTTGTTCCTGTGAGTCAGTTTGATAAGAAGCATCAGGACTGAGAACAGTTGTAATTTATGCTCAGCAGCTTTATGGAGATAATTATGTTTTTAAAATTATTACTTATTTGACAGTTTCATAATTATATCTCGCCATCTTCACCCCTCCCAGATTTCGACTTTCCTACTCACCCAACTTTGTTCTCTCATCCTCTTTTATTTAGTTATTATCGATACATGTGTATATAGATATAAGTATATAAATACAGCCTATTGAGTCCACTTAACATTGCTTTATGAATATGTTTTCAGGGCTGACCACCTGGTTCTATATAACCTATCAAGAGTCTCATCCCGGGGAGAGACTGATTCTTTCTCTTAGCAGTCATTATTGCCTGCAGCTCTTCATCCAGGGTAGGGGCTTGTCAGACTTTACTCATGTATGTTGGCATATCCACCAGTGTTGCCATTGTTTGTGTCTTGTGTAGGCAACCAGATTGCTCACATTTCATGGGTACAGCTTTCCTGTCCAACTAGAAGACAGATGTATGCAATGAATCTCCTGGACCTTTCTCTGGCACTTGCAGTTTTTCAGTTCCTTCTCTTACGTCTCTGAGCTTTTGTTGTAGGGGTTGTATGTAGATGTTGTGTGTAGATGTGTAATTCTCATTGAACACACTACCCGTGGTTTCTTCTCTGCATTCTGACCGATGCTGGCTTTTTGTAAGCCAGTTCCTATCTGTGCCAAAAGGAGCTTCTTTGATGAGGGGGAGAGAGCTGCCCTCACCTGTGGGTTATAAGAAAGTAGGTTTGGGGAAGTGGCAGTGAGTTAGTTCTACTCTCCCCAATCACTTTAATGGGCTGGTAGGCCAGCTAAGGCACCAGAGAGGAGGGATTCATGGAAGGGTAGCTCCCCTCCCACACACAATCAAAGCTTGCACCCTTGGATGTGTGGGTTGCCCTCAGAGGTAAGGGAGGTTTCTGAAAGCTGAAGACAGCACTTAGCAGGATTAAAGCGGCTCTGCTGCTCTTCAGTCACAGCTCTGTAGCCCCCACCCACGCTACCTATTCTGTATGTAATTAGAGGATTTGAGGAATATTAAGGTTTTGTGTGTGTGTGTGTGTGTGTGTGTGTGTGTGTGTGTGTGTGTGAAATGAATGAATCTTCTGACGTTTAAACAGTAACAAGTGAAAAACGAAAGGCCTTGTTTTCTGGTGATAAATTTTGGGACATGTGTGATCAACTTTTTTTGAGTCTGTCCAAATCATTCATTAGGAGCTAGGCATGATGAAAGTGAGGACATTCACGACTTCATTTCCCCACTCCCAAACCTCTTCCTACTCTCTGAACCCTGTGTTCCTTACCCCTAGCAGAGTCAACCAAACAGAAGATCTTAGCACATTGCTCATGTGCACTGTATAGTGAGGCCTCCACGGCTTGTGCATATCCCTTGCTCCAATTAAGAGAATTACTGCTACTTCAGAAGACCGGAGTTTGAAACCCAACAATCATGTCAGCTGTCCATAACTCTAGCCCAAACCAGAATCTCTGCGGGTGCTTAAACCCATGTGCATATACATTTACACATAATTAAAAATAATTAATAAAAAAAGTCGGGCATGGTGGCGCACACCTTTAATCCCAGCACTCGGGAGGCAGAGGCAGGCGGATTTCTGAGTTCGAGGCCAGCCTGGTCTACAAAGTGAGTTCCAGAACAGCCAGGGCTATACAGAGAAACCCTGTCTCGAAAAAAAAAAACAATAAAATAAATAAGTAAATAAATAAATAAAAATAAAAAATAAAATAAGAATAATTTAAAAAATGAATCTTTAAAAAAATCTGTCATAGAATAGAATGTTCATGTGGTATTTACACCGTTATTTCCTTGATATCTCACTGGTATTATAAGTAACCTATGTGCATAGATTATGTTTAGGGGACAATACATATATATCACATACAGATTATGCAGTTTTCTCTGAGACCTGATGCTACGGGTTTGAGTACTGCATGGAGTACTGGAACCAGCCTCTGGAGGATGCTGAAGAAGAGCTGTAGGTCAGCTGACCCACTGACCCACTGACCCACTGACCCATTGTTGTGTGTTAACATTCATGGGCTGGGATTTCTTAGGGCAGGAGAGGTGGTGTAGAGTACTAGCCATTAAGCTCTGAACATAAATATTTGTTTGCCCTTTGTGCTTTTTCCTAGAAATAACAGAGTCTGAGGATCAAGATGTGGGTGAGTCAATCTACGTTAGTCTAGGAATCCTCCATGACAGTTTCTCCAGTTATAGACATGTCTTTTCCCCCAAAATCTGGGGATAACGAAATGCTCATTCAGAGAAAGGAATCCTTTTCTGGCTTTTCTTTGAAGTGAAGTCTCTCACTGTGGAACTGTAAATATTTTCACCAGGAAGAGCATCCCACAGCCACCATGATTATGTGACTCTACTCCCCTCCCTGCATCTTCCAATTTCCATTTTAGTTTAGGGCTTTGGCATGCAAGGAGTTCCGTTCAAATCTCTTTCCAACAGTGATCTCCACCGTCAGACTGTGAAGACCCTGGAAGTATCTCAGTCCTTTGTGTGACAAGCTGGCTATCATCATAATTGGCCACATAGACCTGGGACTTGTACTTGAAGTGTGGGTTTGGATATTGTCAGCTGGGTGGCTGCCAGCCTATGAAATACAGAGGCCTGTCCCAGACTAACCGAGTCAGAACCTCTATCCTCGTAAGATTTTCAGAGGCTAACGTGCCCCTGGAAGTCTGAGCAACACTGAATTCAGGAATGCATCTCTCCTGTACACTCCTACTGCCCTGAGATGCAGAGATGGAAACTTGCTGTGTCTTCTGACATTTACTTGGACCCCAAATTCTTAACTAGAAGTTTGTGTATGGAGTCACAAGGTTAAAATTTATTCTGTCAGTAATCTGGAAATAATAAATGTGTTCACTATGGAAATAAATATATTAAATAATAACTAAATTAATTAATTTCACTTATTTTTGATGTACTAATAAGCTAAAACTTCACATTGTACCTGAGAAATACACACAATTATTATTTATCTGTTAAAATCATTACAATTCTAAAATATGATTATATATGCATTTCTGCCTGTTATCAAAGTTCCTTTGTTATCTGTTGTGCACTTTATCTATCTAGAGTCTAAATTTTGTTCTCACACTTAAATACCACTTACACCTTCAAATTTTCTTTTCTTAAACTTCTTAATTTGATCCCGTATGATTCTGCAAGGCAGGGGATCAAAACAAAGGCTATTCTGTAAAATTCCAGACATTGAGATTGGAGATAAAAAAGATGAGAGATGATAATGTGAAAAGAAGTAGATGCCAACATTGTCACCAGACGCTTACCATTATTCTAACTTAAAATGGGCCACGAGGCAAAACATTTCACTTTTCAATAAAGGCTGGAGTTCTGCTTTCATTCATAAATCAGCCTCGCAATTAGGAGAAAGCAATTAGGTCTGTAATAAAATCCTCATCTTTCTGACAAGGTTTTTGAGATAAATGAACCAAGGACGAAGAAGCATCGTATCTTGGTTATAAAATCGTCTAGGGATAGAGGGACCCTTGAGTGAGGAGTCTCCTTGGACAGTCAGGAGTCCAAGGGCAAGGCCAGCAGAGGTGTTGCCCCGAAGCTCTGCCTCTTTCTCCCAGAGAAGGGATGCAGGAGCTGCCCGCCCACCATAAGCTCCTAGGAACAGAGCTGTGGCTGGGGAACCATCCTGAGAGCATGAAGCCTAGAAGTCAGGGTGTGCCTGTGTGGCATGGCACTGACTGACATTTGTCTTTTCTTTTTAATTGTTCCTTCGATATTTGCATGTCTTTTTAAGACTATGATTTTAAAGCGTAAGTGTGTTAACAATGTGAGTGAAATTAACTCAAACAAATCAATGGCCTTTCTCTACACAAAGAATAAACAGGCTGAGAAAGAAATTAGGGAAACAACACCCTTCTCAATAGTCACAAATAATATAAAATATCTTGGCGTGACTCTAACTAAGGAAGTGAAAGATCTGTATAATAAAAACTTCAAGTCTCTGAAGAAAGAAATTATAGAAGATCTCAGAAGATGGAAAGATCTCCCATGCTCATGGATTGGCAGGATCAACATTGTAAAAATGGCTATCTTGCCAAAAGCAATCTACAGATTCAATGCAATCCCCATCAAAATTCCAACTCAATTCTTCAACGAATTAGAAAGTGCAATCTGCAAATTCATCTGGAATAACAAAAAACCTAGGATAGCAAAAACTCTTCTCAAGGATAAAAGAACCTCTGGTGGAATCACCATGCCGGACCTAAAACTCTACTACAGAGCAATTGTGATAAAAACTGCATGGTACTGGTATAGTGACAGACAAATAGACCAATGGAATAGAATTGAAGACCCAGAAATGAACCCACACACCTATGGTCACTTGATCTTCGACAAGGGAGCTAAAACCATCCAGTGAAAGAAAGACAGCATTTTCAACAAATGGTGCTGGCACAACTGGTTGTTAACATGTAGAAGAATGCAAATTGATCCATTCCTATCTCCTTGTACTAAGGTCAAGTCTAAGTGGATCAAGGAACTTCACATAAAACCAGAGACACTGAAACTTATAGAGGAGAAAGTGGGGAAAAGCCTTGAAGATATGGGCACAGGGGAAAAATTCCTGAATAGAACAGTAATGGCTTGTGCTGTAAGATCGAGAATTGACAAGTGGGACCTCATGAAACTACAAAGCTTCTGCAAGGCTAAAGACACCATCGATAAGACAAAAAAACCACCAACAGATTGGGAAAGGATCTTCACCTATCCTAAATCAGATAAGGGACTAATATCCAATATATATAAAGAACTCAAGAAGGTGGACTCCAGAAAGTCAAATAACCCCATTAAAAAATGGGGCTCAGAACTGAACAAAGAATTCTCACCTGAGGAATACCGAATGGCAGAGAAACACCTGAAAAAATGTTCAACATCCTTAATCATCAGGGAAATGCAAATCAAAACAACCCTGAGATTCCACCTCACACCAGTCAGAATGGCTAAGATCAAAAATTCAGGTGACAGCAGATGCTGGCGAGGATGTGGAGAAAGAGGAACACTCCTCCATTGTTGGTGGGATTGCAAGCTTGTACAACCACTCTGGAAATCAGTCTGGCGGTTCCTCAGAAAATTGGACATAGTACTACCGGAGGATCCAGCAATACCTCTCCTGGGCATATATCCAGAAGATGTCCCAACCGGTAAAAAGGACACATGCTCCACTATGTTCATAGCAGCCCTATTTATAATAGCCAGAAGCTGGAAAGAACCCAGATGTCCCTCAACAGAGGAATGGATACAGAAATTATGGTACATTTACACAATGGAGTACTACTCAGCTATTAAAAAGAATGAATTTATGAAATTCCTAGCCAAATGGATGGACCTGGAGGGCATCATCTTGAGTGAAGTAACACAATCACAAAAGAACTCACACAATATGTATTCATTGATAAGTGGATATTAGCCCAAAACTTAGGATACCCAAGATATAAGATACAATTTGCTAAACGCATGAAACTCAAGAAGAATGAAGACCAAAGTGTGGACACTGTGCACCTTCTTAGAATTGGGAACAAAACACCCAGGGAAGGAGTTACAGAGACAAAGTTTGTAGCTGTGATGAAAGGATGGACCATTTAGAGACTGCTGTATCCAGGGATCCATCCCATAATCAGCTTCTAAACGCTGACACCATTGCATACACTAGCAAGATTTTGCTGAAAGGACCCAAATATAGCTGTCTCTTGTGAGACGATGCCGGGGCCTAGCAAACACAGGAGTGGATGTTCACAGTCAGCTATTGGATGTATCACAGGGCTCCCAATGGAGAAGCTAGAGAAAGTACCCAAGGAGCTAAAGGGATCTGCAACCCTATTGTTGGAACAACATGATGTACTAACCAGAACCCCGGAGCTCTTGTCTCTAGCTGCATATGTATCGAAAGATGGCCTAGTCGGCCATCACTGGAAAGAGAGGCCCATTGGACTTGCAAACTTTATATGCCCCAATATAGGGGAATGCCAGGGCCAAAAGAATGGGAATGGGTGGGTAGGGAAGTGGGGGGCGCTATGGGGGACTTTTGGGATAGCATTGGAAATGTAATTGAGGAAAATATGTAATAAAAATATTAAAAATCAAAAAAAAAAACCAATGTGAGTGAATTTAGGTAAATCAAAGTATTGAACATCTGTCAGTTGAGCTTAACCAATAGGAACATTTCCATGGATACACTGGTAGCCTTCCTGGCCACTTTTTAAATCAATCTCTCTCTCTCTCTCTCTCTCTCTCTCTCTCTCTCTCTCTCTCTCTCTCTCTCTCTCTCTCCCTCCCTCCCTCCCTCTCTCTCCTCCTCTCCATCCCCCATCCCTCCTTTCCTTACCTCCTTCCTTACCTCCCTCCCTTCTTTCTTCACAAGTTCTCATGTAGCCCAGGCAGGCCTTGAACTTAGTATATAGACAAGGCTGTCCTTGAACTCCTGATCCTTCTGACTCTACCTCCCAAGCACTGGGATTACAGGTATGTGTCATGTTCCAGATTTCTTTTGTCCTCCTAAAAGAGAGGGAAACTCTCATCCTCTCTAAGACTGCACAGGTTGTCCCACTACCTTCTCAGCATAAACTTGCCGTCGTTGGCCACTTAACACTGGAAAGGCATCAGCCCTCAGTCCTGGGAGGGGAGTACCTCTCCCTCCTGACCATATTATCCCATTTCTAAACTGAGGTTGCTTTGTGGCCTGACCTCTCCTTCCCTTCAGGTCTCTCTCTAGTGCTTACTGGTGTGATGTGTGCCCCTTCATGGAACAGACCTCTGTGTTATTTCACTGCTCCAGAATCTTCTTTCTCACTCTAAGTTTAGGACCATTAACACAGTCAGCCAGTCTTTGAGAAGTATATTTCTGTGGCTACCCACATATCATGCCCTGGTTCTTCCTCTCTTTATGATGCCTCCTCCTCTGTCTGGCATCTTGTCTGTAGCGTCTTGAGTACTGAGAGACTTCAGAATGTATAATTTCTCTGTAATGTCTGAGTACTGAGAGACCTCAGGATGTATCCTTTCTCTGTAGCTCTGAGTACTGAGAGACCTCAGGAAGTATCCTTTCTCTGTAGCTCTGAGTACTGAGAGACCTCAGGAAGTATCCTTTCTCTGTAGCTCTGAGTACTGAGAGACCTCAGGATGTATCCTTTCTCTGTAACTCTGAGTAGGAGAGACCTCAGGATGTATCCTTTCTCTGTAGCTCTGAGTACTGAGAGACCTCAGGATGTATCCTTTCTCTGTAACTCTGAGTAGGAGAGACCTCAGGATGTATCCTTTCTCTGTAGCTCTGAGTACTGAGAGACCTCAGGATGTATCCTTTCTCTGTAGCTCTGAGTACTGAGAGACCTCAGGATGTATCCTTTCTCTGTAACTCTGAGTAGGAGAGACCTCAGGATGTATCCTTTCTCTGTAGCTCTGAGTACTGAGAGACCTCAGGATGTATCCTTTCTCTGTAGCTCTGAGTACTGAGAGACCTCAGGATGTATCCTTTCTCTGTAACTCTGAGTAGGAGAGACCTCAGGATGTATCCTTTCTCTGTAGCTCTGAGTACTGAGAGACCTCAGGATGTATCCTTTCTCTGTAGCTCTGAGTACTGAGAGACCTCAGGATGTATCCTTTCTCTGTAACTCTGAGTAGGAGAGACCTCAGGATGTATCTTTTCTCTGTAGCTCTGAGTACTGAGAGACCTCAGGATGTATCCTATCTCTGTAACTCTGAGTAGGAGAGACCTTAGGATGTATGCAGCATGTATCCTATCTCTTTCCTACAAGACTCTCTCTGGTCACTTAACATTAACTCCCAAATGTTCCCCTCCAGACCAGTTTCTCTTTCTTGATCTGGACTTCTTTATTGACTGTCCTGACCCATGGGAACTTATGCCATCTCTGAGCTACCATTTCTCACAAACTCTGCATCAGAGCCAAAACCTTGATACCACTGGCTGGTGTCCACAGTCTCTTGCCTTAATGTTTTAGATGCGGCAATTATCTGGAGCCCATTTTCCTTAGAGCAATCAGAGGACTACTGAAGTCAGGGTGAGGACAAAGCAAATGCTGAACTGCTATTTAAATGTTCACAGCCCAAATGGGAATGGTTTAACATTACTTTTCCCTTTAATTACACTTTAATTAATTTAGCCAATTTTAGTCTGTTAGTACATAAATATCACCACTCACAAGACTAAATATATTAGCCTAGCATAGAATATGTCATCTTAACATATTGGCTGTTGACCTTATACCTCAATACTGATCCTTTATAGCTGTTTCAACTTTAAAATATTCTGACCTTGTTTCTGTCTGCATATGAATATTACCAGATTTGTAGCACCATTTTTAATGAGTAAAAGAAGAAAAACTGACTAGATCATTTGTATCTTTAGTATTGTTAATTTATGACACCATAATTTTATCTAACTAGACTAATTTTATGTGGATTGAATGGTATTTTGTGATGTGTCCTCATTACCAAAATGCCAAGGTTAAAATATTCTATAATTTTAATTGCTCTTCTGTCCCACTCAATCATGATGTCAGTGTTAGCCGTAACTGTGCCAATAAAAAATTATTGTAAAAATAGATTTGACTTCAAGTGTGGCCCCATCTCCAGGAGTTAGTGTAAATGTTAAGGAAAAGGACATATTTCCTGAGGCGAAATCTGTTATGTGAGGCTGACTTCTGGTTCATTAGGAAAGTTCTCTGCCTTTACCGTTGAGCGTATACTCCATATGCAATACAGTATGTTTTTCTCTCTCAGAGAGGGAGGGCTGCCTGTTGGCAGAAAATATAGCGATCAGCGATTCCTCCTGTGTGTGATAAGGAGCTGTTAGAAGGCTTAACTAATGAGAACACAGTTTCCTGCAACTGTGTTATTAGTTTTTTTACAACTACACTCACTCTCTTCACTTCTTATGGGTTAAGTCATTGAAGAGTACAAACCCCTATTGGTTCATTTTTAAAATGGTTTGGTCTAGTGCCTAATGCTTTAAAATTATTAAAATCAGATAAAATAAGGCCAGGTGTTGGGGCAGGGGGACTTCTAATTCAAGCATTCGGGAGGCAGGAGCAGGGGCAGAGGTAAATCTGTGTGAATTTGAGCCCAGCCTGGTCTACAGAAGCCAGTTCCAGCCCAGCCAGGGTGACCTAGAGAGACTTTGTCTTAAAAAACAGACAGACAGACAGACAGACAGACAGACACAAAACCCCCAAACCAGAACAAGTGGCTACTCTAGAATGGAACTGTCTTTCCTTCTGGATGTTTTTAAATCTATATCTTCTTGTGGAAAGGGAGCCATGGAGATGCTCCAGACGTATTTATGACAAGAATAAAAGAGCTGCAGCCAGACCACTGAGGACTGCCATTGTTCATGTGAGGATGCTGTTCATCTACCCGGCAGCCTTTTGGGGATGGTTCTGCATTCCTTACTTTATGGAGAAGAAAACTAAGCCAGAGAGAGGTCATATGCTTGCAATTAAACACAATAATAATCAGACACAAACTTCAAAAACTTTTAAGAGTTCATACCTTGTTTTTAATTCAAAATGATTATTTTATTCCCTGACTTAGGAATCGGGACAAACATAACTTTTGCACACATATCCGTACTAAATAGAGAGAACAGAGATGAAGTTTGAGGTATTTCATTGAAATGGGCCTTAGCCACACTGATCTACTGTGTGACCAACCAAATCCAGCATGAAAACAAAAATATTTTCTCTCTATCACAGAGGCCCGGTCCTAATCCTTCACCTGTGAGCAACATGTATGTAACTAACATGTAACCAATGTGAGAAACCAATATGTAACCAACAAGACTACAGGTTCACTAATGGCCCTGAGAGCAGTCTGCATTCGGAGTGCCCAGAGCTCTGCTTCCTATCATTTGAAAGCAGATCTTGGCTGCCCTTCCCTCCCTCCCTTTCTTCCCCTCTCTCTGACATCTTGGATTCTTCTATTTCGATTCCAGCCCACTCTTCTCAAATGTTCTCTTGGGCGATATCCAGCTTCCTGCTTGAGCTCTGCTAGGAGACCCAGATCTGTGAATCTTCTGAGTATAACTTGTGTGGAGACGCTCTGGCTTTTGTCTCTAGAGTTCCACTTGGTCAGTCTCTGCCCAGCCACTGAGAGCTGGGCTCTGTAGCTCTCTTCTTTGACTCTCATACAAAATGGTGAGCATCTATGCAGCCCTTCCTAAAGACAAGAGTTTAGAGGAACAGGGCGGAGGGCTTCTCCTTGTCTGCTACTTCTGTGGATCATGACTGAAACTCAGATGCTGAAGAGCTCACACACAAGCCTTTCTGATGATTAACTCCAGGGCTGGACGAGGCTCAGGTCCTGAGGCTGAGCTCATTCTATCCCATCCTCTTGGATTTCACTTTCCATTTCATTTTGGCATAACACTCCTAAAAATGTTTCAGTGTCCTAGAGCTGTTGTAACAGACAATAAAAAATGCCATTTGTGCAAAAGGGACCCAAGGCCCTACCTCTTTTTTTTTTTTTCCATCTGAAATTCGGGATACAGACGTAGATCAACAGATGACTTTATTTACATGTCTTCTTATGTCCTTTATCACAGTTTGAATTTGCTCTGATTAGGAACAGAACATTTTATCGCAACACTCAGAGGTCAGGAATCCGTTTGCGTGAAAAAGAGGGGACTGGATGGCGTTAAGTGAAATAAGCCAGGCTTAAAAAGACATATAGTATGTTATCTCACCTGGGGCATAGGTATAAACATATATATGCCTATATCTGTGTGTATAGTGTACATGAAAGAATACAGAGACTGAGGTGAGAAAGAGCGGTCAAAAGGAGGGGCCAAACAAGGGTAACAGCCTGTGTGTGGTGAAAGAAGAAGGAAGGAGAGTTGAGGGGCAAGAAAATGGGCCAGAAACGGGGATTGAGAAAATTGAGGTTGTGAGGGTAAATACAAACAAATTATGATCATGTACATGTATGAACAAACAACTTATGATCTGTACATGTATGAAAATAGCATGCAATTGATCTCTTTGTATGCTAGTAAAATAATCTTTAGAATTTAGGTCAAGAACTTGAATATACATATTTACATTCTGTAGGAGAAATTACCTATAGATTTTCCAACATGAACCTTTGGCTGCCTTTGCAACAGGAAAACGTGCTATCCTGATAAGCTTGCTATCCCAGCCTGAGTCAGACCCAGCAGGAGGGGACATAAGAGTGCTATAAAGGAGATCTGATTAAGTAGAGAAGTTCCAACAAGTACATGAGTAAACTGATATTCCTTCTGTAGACGTCATTCAGCTATAGATGGGTGAAGCTGATGTTCTGGCCTGAATACCGAGAGCCTGCATTTCTTTCCTTTGCCAAGCACTAAAGCATTGTCCATAACTTTAACTTCAGCAGCCTTGCCTGCTTTGGGCTTCCAGCCTTGCTTTAAGTTCCAGGAAGGGCCACGGAGGAGCAGAATTTGCTGCACACTGAATGATGTCAGTCAGAAAAACTCTAACCTATTCAAGTAGTTCTATGTTTTTATTTATTCTATTGTTAATAAACACAGTAATGAACTCACTGTGTTACTCTCACAGATATGGATCACTCCACTTTGTCCCACCTATCTTGATCTGCAATATGCTCCCTCCATTCATTCGTTTTCTTTATTTGTTTATTTAATCTCTTTATTTATCTATTTATTTGCTCTGTGTGTGTGCACATGCATGTACAATGTGTGCATATATGTGCATGTGCATGTACAAGTATGCATGTATGTGCATGTATGTGTACAAGTGTGTGTGCATCTCTGTGTGTACATGTGTGTATCCATGTGTGTGTACATGTGTATGCAGGTGTGCATGCATGTGTGTACATGTGTATATAAGTGTGTGCGTGTGCATGCATGTGTACATGTGTCTGCATGTGTCCATATGTGTGTATAATTGTGTGCATGTGTTTATGTGTGAGCATGTGTGTATGCATGTGTGCATGTATGTGTTTGTATGTGTACATGCACACTCATGTCACTATTCATTTGTGGGATGACCTGGACCCACAAATGGTTGTTCTTCAGTGACAGGTCCCTGAGGGAGAGGAAGGGGGAATGAGAAAAAGAAAGAAAATAGGAAAGTTAGGACTTGGAGGTCTTGCAAGAGCTGATGGCTTATGCCAAGCAAGCTTATTGATAACTGCAGCATTTTATGTCCTATTTGCAGTGGGGAAATGGATCAGAGTCAGCAGAAAACTATCACATAATGGGATGAAGTCAGTAGGAAGCGAATCAAGCAATGTCACACAAAGGGAGCTCAGGGCATCTCAAGTGCATCACAGACAGCGCATGCAGAGACCTTCAGACTGATAACTTCAGTCTCTTCAGAGGCAGGGATGTCAGGTTCTCAAGAACCAAAACCTTAACTCCTTCAAAGCCCTGGCCCCAGCCCCAGATTGAACCTGGCTACTCTACTCCATGGGCAAGAACAGAGAACTAGGTTCCTTTTGTCCTTCAATCAAGGCCTCTGAGAAAGCCTGGGACTGGCCTGGCTCCCAACAGTGGAGGTAAGAAGGCAGTTTGCAAGAGTCAGTTCTCTCCTTTCACCATGTGGGTCCTGGGTATTGGACGGAGGCCATCAAGCTTTGTGTTGTGAGCCTTTACTCACTGAACTATCTCACAAGAATTGCTCAAGCATGGGTGAATAGTATCCTAGTGTCCAAAGCCTGCCAAGGAAGCTGGATGGTTTACATGTAAGTGTTGACCTGGGGACTCAGAAGCAAGACTGAAAGTGTGTCACAGGGGTTAAAGATGGAACAACTTGACCTAGCAATTTGAACGTTGATTGATCTAGTTCAAACTTCAAATTTTTTAGCAAGTTTTTTCTTTCCCTTAAAACTTAGCTATTTTTCCTTAGTTACTGAGAAAGGAAGCTCTTTATTTTATAGTAGTGAGCAAGTTATATTTAATTGGAAATATGAGAAAGATGTAATACATTCTGATATTTATTTTTGAAAAAAAGTTAACTGAGTAAAATTCATGATTAAACTGTTAATACTTAAATTACTTTGTTTGTGGAAGAACAGCAGCATACCATCAGAAAGAACACTGCTGTCATGGCAACCCAGAGAGCACAGCTTTCCACAAAGCACTGGCTTCCTTTCAATTTAACCATTACAGTCAAAAGAACATCTCACTTCTTTCTCTTCTGTGCCTGCAGAACTCTGAAGAGATTTAATCTTTCTAAAAATAATAAAGCCACGGGGGCTAGAGAGGTGACTTTACGGTTGAGAACGTTCACTGCTCTGGCAGGTTAGCCATGCTCAGTTCCCAGCACCCGTGTCCGGCAGCCCACAGATACCTGTAACTCCAGCTCCAGGGGACCCCACACTGTCTTCTGGACTCTACAGGTACTTGGACTCACATATGCACAAAGGCACACACACAGCACACACATGAGCACATAATTAAGGTTTCATAAAAAAATAAGTAAATAATAGAGGCTGAGTGTAGCAAAATTGGAAGAGTGCTGCCTGACATGCACAGAGCCCTGTATTTGATCATTGGCACCACATTTGTGGGAAAGGGCAGTGCACACCGCAATCTCAGCTCTTAGTGGTAGAGGCAGGAGGACCCGAAGTTCAAGGTTGTCCTTGGACACACAGTGAATCTGAGACCAATTTCCACCTATATGAGGCCTTGTCTCAAAAATCAGCTAATCGAAAAACAAATAACAAATAAAAAAAAACTAATGAAGAACATTAAGATATTTTTAATATAGTATTATGGATTCTTTCCTATATGAAGGGGTAGTGGTATTAACGGTGGAAAAATGAATACTTTGGGTTTACTTTGGAGCTGTGCCAGATAGTTTTAAATCTTAACATGCCACAGCCTAGAATTATTTGAGAAGAGAATCTCAATTGAGGAATTGCCTACATCAGAGTAGCGTGTTGGCACATCAGTGAGGGTTGGGGGAGGTTTGTCTTAACTTTCCTTTAGTGTGGTAGGGCCTGGCCCACTGTGGGTGGCACTATTCATTCCTAAAATGTTCCTAATCAGCTGAACATAAGTCTTCCTGTCAAGCAATAGCAGCACCCTCTGTGGTTCTTACCGTGACTCTTTGGCTGTGTTGTGAATTCTTTAGTTGATGGTAACACTGTGTAGCCTGCCATCCAGTTCCTGTGTTAATGTTCTTGCATCAGTGAGTGACTATGACACAGAACTATAAGCCCTGTCCTCCCCTACATTGCTTCTAGTCAGAATGTTTTATCACAAACAAACAATAGAAATGAACCTAGAACATAATCATCTTGACTTTATCAAAGGTAGAATTGATTACCAAGAAATCACAGCACATATGTGTCAAACCATATTGGATATACATGAAACCATATTGTATATACTTGAAATTTATAGTAATGAATTATTATATATTTTAACATATTTTTCAAATAAGCATATTAAAACATCACATTATATATATATATAATGAAATATGCATTATATACACACACATCTTATTTTTACATTTGTAATAAATTTTAAGAAGCTAGTAAAGTTCAAATAATAGTCAAAATTCAATGCAAAATTTGACTTTTTTATAAAACAAAAATGGCAAGCTGAGTCCTAAAATGTGTAAAATGTGCTATTGTCATAATAGCTGGGGATAACTTATGTCTACCAAGAACAGCACGGCATGGACATGCACTAAGCATCAGAAACTCATATCTTCCCCCAACTCCCGCCCCCATGTTTCACATTTATGCTGTATCCTGATTGACATCAGGTACTTCTTCACGGGGAAACTTGGCTGTTGTTTACCTATTTTTTGTTTTGTTCTTAGTCTATTAAGTTTGCTAACTATGAGTCAGATAAATTTCCAAGTATAAATAGGGAAGTTTATAAAGTAATCTATATTTTAGAATAGCTTTCTGAGCAATAGTCTAGGCATGTGTTTCCCTCTCCAAGCATGTCTCTGTGATGCCGAGGGAGCACAGAAATGAAGACAGGCTAATGCAACCTTCAAACTGAGATTCAAAGGCACGCTTTTCCCCAACGTTCCTTATGTTCTGGTACAGGTTTCCTAGCAGTGATACATGACATATAAATGTGTGTCACACAGCTTGTCTCATGACATTTGAGAGCAAAATTACAGTCAAATATGAAGGTAAAACTCTCTGATTTGAAACAACTTAAATTATCTTCAGCCATAACTATATTCCATTGACACGTGGGATTTCTCCATCTAATTTGTGCTTCTTTCCCCCCATGGCACAGCTTTCCCCAGTCTTCTGCCTTCCCTGGCAATCCACCTCTTTGTGATGGTCTACCTAGTTTTACAGCTAAGTGGGGAGCTCGCATGTCCCCTGTCACCTCTCAACACTCAGCTCTTTCTCATTACATGCACACTGCATATTCCTGCTTCTGCCATGAATCTTTCTCACAGAGGTTCTGTTTCTTACATATGTTTGTGCTGTTAGTAAGTAGACAATTTAGACATTGATGGGGACTGTAAGGAAAGAGTTTGGTCAGAATCCATCTGTATTATAAGCGTTCTCTATCATTGAGGATTGTTAGAAACTACCCAAGTTTCCAAGTTCATAAACTCTTGGGGCTAAATACGTAGAAAACCTTTAGTTCACTTTAGAGGCTGAGAACCCTCCAGAAAGTAAGGCCAAGAAAGGAATCATAAGGATGATTCCCAGAGGCAAGACAGCAGAAGACAGAGTGGGATGGTGTAGGTGTGAAAGCAAACTCAACTAGAGTCCTTAGCACAGAGGTGTGGCGAGAAGGAGAATCAGTCTCATTAAGGGCCAATCATGTGTGTGTGGCTCAGAGTTACATCTTACCTGCGGTGACAGTGTTTCCCTTTCATGAATGTACTTCCTCTATTTACATTTATCTTAATTGTCGGCAAATTCGAGTTCATGTACACCTCCACTCCTTACATTGCTGTTACATAATGGCACAGATTGGATGGGCGACATGGTAGAAATAAATTTCTCCAGAGTCAGGCAAGTTCAAGACCAAGGTGTGAGGGAATTAAGATTTCTACAGAGTGTCTTGTTCCTGTCTTGAACATGGCTGTTGTCTTTCTGTGAAGGTCATTAATCTTCTTATGAGGTCATTAATCCCCCCAGGGACAACCCTTTTCCTGACCTCATTGCCATCAAACCTCCCAAAGCACTATCAGAGCACCAGCTGCATCCATCTGCCTAACTTTTCTAGTAGGTGGAGTCTGCTTGCAGGTCTGTGCGATAAGGAGGTGTCCTGTGAGGCTGGAAGAGTGGCAGCAGATATCTCTAAAATAATTACTGTCACGGCTCTTATTCCTGGTGCTTTGTTGAGCAATAAAATATAAATATGACTAGAAAAGAATATTAGAACACCTGAGGGTGGATAACCTTCAAACTCAATTCATGCTCTTTCTTGATTCTAGACTCCCTTTTAAAATGGACATTGATCCAGGATTTTATTTATTGTGAGAGGATGTGTAATTATCCAATAATTCATGGCTCTTCTATGGAACGAATCCACTGCTTTGTCACAATGCTCAAAAAAGTCATTTATTCAAAACTCCATTTCCAGTGCCCCCAGATGCTCATCTTCAGCTCTGCCTATAAAATCAGTCTGCTCAGGTCTGTGTGCTCTGTGTCTGTTTCTTCTTGCCATCCCCATGGAGGTGAACGTTGCTTTAGCCCTTTTACTTATTAATTGTACGTTGCAATAGGTTTTTCTTTAATCGTTGATGTTTTATATATGTATACAATATACTGTGGGCATTATTTTTGCCCCACTACACTTTTTTTCTCACCCCAATCTATAAAGCCCCATCTTCCCTCTAGCCCTGCCTCCTACTTTGTCTTAGACTTTTGCTCAGTTTTAAAGTACCAGATATGAATTTCTTCCTGTGGCACAATCCTCAAATCCAATCAAAAGTGTTTGGATATCCCCGAAACAATTATGCTAGGTTGCACCAGCGAGAACATCTTGACTGGCAGGTTGGTACCCAAGTCTGCAGGATCCACATTTGGATGAAGCTGTTCATGTGTTTCCTCTCCTGTCAGCCTTCACAGCACTGTGAGGGGTGGAGGCTTCAAGCATTGTACCGGCTTGGTTGATCTGAGAGCTGTCACTCCAGCATATGGTACCTTCAGCAATAGAGTCTTACCATCTGATCCTGGCAGCTTCTACTTTTAAGGTTCTAACGGACTTGCTTACGCTTTGTGCCCATGTAGAGCAACTTATTTTAAATGTGAATGTGGAGTATTTGAAAACCATCCTTGTAATTAAAGAAATCTTTCTTAAACCAGGATATTTGCCATTTTTGGTATAATACAAGATGGCTCAGGACCCCATGTAGTTACTCAAATGAAGAGACAAACTCCCATCAGAAGGTTAGGTGTCTCTGTACTCGGTTGAAGTGAGTCTTGTGTTTCTACTCATGTTTCCTGTGTGGCATGGGGTCGTGTTTAGGCTTGAGGTAGGTTCCTACAATCTGCATCATTTCTTCCTGGGGTATTGCCATTAGGTGCCACCGTGTGTCTCCATGTCACTCCGAATCTCATCGCTCTCGGATACATGCTTCTGTAAGGCTTCTGGAATTGCCTTCCCCCACCCTCACCACTGTGACTGAAGTCAGCATTCTCCATCCCATGTCAGACAGGCAGCAACCTTGATGGTTCATCTGCATTAACCTTTCTGTGTCTTCCATGGCTTGCAGAGTACATAAGTGAGTTGTTTTTCCTGAGGATCCTAGGGGCTTTGTAAATCTTAGTCTGACATGCACGATTCCTCTGCCCTAGTTGAGCCTCTCATCCATGTGTCTCCATCATGTATCTTTCCCCTTACGTGACTTAAAGTTCCTTTCCTAAAAGTTCTCCCCAAAAGGTTACCATTAATGCCCACGTGTTAACACACTCAAATATCTACACGGATCAACTTTGGTTGTTAGCATAATAGACACACACACATGATTTCCATACTAGATCTGGCCCTGGATGTAGAAATTGTATCCCACCTCTTTTTTTTTTTTCTCCTATTACTGTTTATATGGATAACAAAAGATGGAAGGCCTGGAAAAGAATAATTCTCTCACGATCTTACACCCTATAGGTTCTAGAGATACTGGTTGATCTGGTGCCCAGCTGTGACTCAGTGCACAGGGCAGCTTTCCTCCCCTGTGCCTTTTGTTAACCCTTGCAGACCCAGGATGTCATTACAGATTAGTGGTAGGATTAGTGTTGGTGGAGGTATGGCAATGACTGTCAGTGCAATCTTGGACTATATCTGTGTGCTTTTTATCTATGCTGAAACCTACTTAAATGGTTAGGTAATGCTTGCCAGGACCAATTCTCTATTTAAATTCATAACTGCAAGTAAACATGAATATTCAAATGATATTGGCATTCTTTTTAGAAACATATTCTTAAACATTTATTGATTGCCTTGTGTTTGAGTGTGTATATGTGTGTATCTATGTATCTATGTGTATGTTTCTTTGTGTGTCTATGTGTCTGTGTATATTGTGTGTGTGTGAGAAAGAGTGTGCTGGGCAGTAATATGTGAAATAGGAACAGAATAACTAAATTCTAGAGTCTGCCCTAAAGGGCCATTCACTAACCTGGTTGGATAAGTGGTCTTGTAAATTAACTTTCCGCTGCTGCAGTATTGAACTACCACCTGTGTGGCTGAAAATAATGTAAATTCATTATCTTATCATTCTGGTAACAGAAATCCAAAGGAGATCTCAATAGGCTAAGGTTCAGGGGTCCCAGGGAACATTCCTTCTGAGGCTCAGCATGGAGGAGGGACCACTGTCTCTGACCTAGCATTTGCAGGCTGCTAGCTTCATGGTTGCCTCACTCACCTTCAAAGCTAGCACCTGGCAGTGAGATTTTGGATGTCATGTGGTTCTAACCTTGCTTCCGTTGTCCCATTCCCATCCTTTTGACTCTTGTCTTCTCCTCCCCCATTTGAGGACCCTGTGAGTCACACTGGCTTCATGAAGATGCTCCAGAACAACCTTCCACCATCTTGTCAAACTACACCAGCAAACTCTGCTTCCCCTTACCAAGGATCGTCTTCACAGTGTCTGAGGCTGCAGATGTGACCCTCTGGAGGAGGACACTATCTTTACCATATCACACCTTGAGATGCAGTGTGTAAATGATAGATAGGTATTTCAGAGTTGGATGGAAGCAGCCTTTTCAGAGGGGAGATAAGTACAAGCTCTAAGCACTGGTCTCCAAAAAGCAGGCTCCATACTTTAGCACAGTGGCTATAGAATGTCAGTTCTTTCTTGTCCTTGAAAAGGAATGGATGTTCTGTGAGAGGAGACAGGCACTTTCCTAACCGCTCTTGTTATCAGGATTACCCTCAGGCTTCCCCTAGACTTTGACATTCATAATCTCTGTCATATGAGTTTGTAAATGACACAACACCATGGCAAAGCCAGACTGCGTTTATTACAGAATAGCATGAGGCAATTAGAAGAATGAGAATAGGCAATGGCTGAAGAGATTGTTGCAGAGAAAACACTCTTGTGAGTCAAGAGTTAACAGTAGCCAAAGGAACTGCTGGGCTGGTTTGTGTGTTTACTGTGGCTTTATACAGTTCTTAAGGTTTCTGGAAAGTTTCCTGGCGTTCCTGCCCTTGTGATTGACAGGCCCATTTGGATAATCTCATGAGGGAAGGAACAGTGGATGTTTGTTCCTTACCAGAAAATTCCAGATAGATGGGTAATCTTACAATCTTTTAAGTAGTTCAGAATGTCATGTCTCCACCCAGCATGAGAATCAACCGAGGTTCCATTTTTATTACAATTAATCAAAATCCCACAAATGCCATATCTCCATCCAGGGTGAGGTTTAACAGAGGTTCCATTTTATAACCATTAATCAAAATCTTACCGTTTTATTCTTGGTTTTACTGATTATTGGGGAAGGGCATTCTCAATGTCCTCTAAGCATGCTCATATGAATAGCCGCCCAACATGCGCAAAGGAACAAGAGGGGAAAGCCTCACTAGCCAGAGGGACTGGGACTGCCAAACATCTGTTTGTGGAGAGAGCCACAAGCCACACAGAATTCCTAGAAGGTCAAGTTTAAAGTGAGGCAGTAAGAGGAAAAGGCCTTGAGATGGTATGGATCCTGAGAGGCCATGTGTGCAGGGCTGAGAGAGGGAATATCCTGTAAGAAACAATAGCAAAACATGATTCCTTCTTCATCAGCTTGAGGTGGGGGGGCTTTCCTTTGGTGAAGTGATAGGACCTCTCATAGACATAGCTCCATGAACATTTAAGAAATAGGACAAGAAACTGTGCATTAACAGTTATCCACCAGCTCTTGGTGAGCATTGGATTTGATTTCATGATTCCCCATTTTTCTATTCTTGTTGGAAGATGGTCTGACCTTCCTACCCCTTAAAATACTGAGGCACCTGATGAGATTCTCCATACATTAATATCCCTGAAGCAATCAAATTAATTCTTTAGATTTTCCATTTAAATTTTTTTTTTTCAGAAACAACTGTAACTCAATCATTGGGTGTAGCAACTAAAATCCTAATCTTGTAAGCCTTATTAAATCTAAATCCTCCAGTGGCAAATCCTGACAGATCCGCCATTGAAACTGGGAGATACTCGTAGCTACATCTTATCCTCATGCTATCCCTGTCCAAAAAGGACCTAACTCTCTCCTGCTTCCTCTCTTCCTCCATCCAACCCGGAAGTCCTGCCTACCCACCCAGTGATTGACTTCTTTATTCATTAGGAGAAGGTTCACAAGAAGTCACCTGAGTATGTGACTCATTCCTTGTTCACAACCCCTCCCAGGAGAGCAGAATTAACATCAAAATACAAGCAACCCCAGGGCTATTCACAGCACTTTTACTTTCTGTCCACTTAAAGACTGTTTTATCTCAGATATAAATTGAGCACAAGTATTACCATTTTGTAATTTATAAAGTACAACAAGAGAGACCTAACACCCAGTCCATCATTTATGTCATTAAGATAGAAGATTGTCATCTATCCTAAATTAAAAGATTCTACCTTGACTTATGTACTGGCTTTAGATAGTATGCCATCTGAAAGCCATCCTCTCAGATCTATTCTCTCAAAGTAAATAGCCTGGGTTGGCTATGAGACTATAAGTAATTTTTAAACCCCATCAGAAATCTGAGAATGACCAACATTAACTGAAAATATATAGGAAGCCTAACACAGCTTCCAGAACTGAGACAAATTGTAGAGATAGCTGCCTACCTATACAGCTCCAGTAAGTCAGGGAGATAGAGCATGTCTTCTGCCTTCTGGCCCAGGATCATCTGACAGACCTTAGAGATACAGGAATATTAAGGACTAGTCTATTCTGTCTCAGCAGAACTAAGCTGTCCTAACCTGTAAATTGTGTCCCTTCAAGTACAGTACAGGTCTGCAGGAGCGATTGGCAATTTTCTGCTCAGTGGTGGCATAGCCACAAATGTACAGCCTACCTGGTGGTAAGATGCTCAGTTTCCTCTTTGAATCCATGAATGGGAATCTGTTAGGAGCAGATTTGTTTCAATAACAAGTGAATAAATAACATTAAATGTCACATTCTGTGGATTTCTGATGTTTTTGAAAACAAACTATCTATGTAAAGTAATCTGGACTGTTCTCTGTTAACTACTCTCAGCTATTTCTAATTAAAAATTTTGAAAATACCCTAACAATAAACTCAGAGCCATGAATTTGCTATCTGGCCTTTAAATCACGGGATTAATCATCTCAGATCAGTTTATAATAACAGTAATAGAAGGACTGGATCTAAGCCCTGCACTTTTAAGATTTTAGTATCAATAGAAGAAATTTATACCAATGAAAACCTTGATTTTTGCATCAAAATAAATTATGTATCAAAATAAGATACTATGACTTCAACTTAGTAACAGTTAAAAAGGTTTCTACCAAATGAGATTATGGCTATGCAATCAATGCTGGCTATTCCTCCCTGTTCCAATTATGACCATTTCTACATTCCCTAGAAAGACAGCCTATCATTATCCCCTTCAGCCCCCAAACCCACGGAACTGGGTCGATAACTCTTCATAACTTCTTCAAGCTGAATATGGACATTGAGATATTTTGAAGAGAGGGGAAAGAGTAGGGAAAATAGGAAAGTTGATTGGCCTTAAGAAGGCCGCACCAATAATTGCTTTAGTCTCTGATGTCTATGTCCTGACTGGATCTGGCTGAAACTCCAAGATCCAGAGTTCAGGTAGAGACTTTCCAAGGCTGTATATTCTGTAATATACAAATATCAAAACGATATTTTAGTGTCATCAAGATAACCTTTTTTTTTTTGATTCTCTGAAATCCAGTTCTTCAGGGGGTCTCCCTCCATGAAATCTGATAGAAGTGTAAAATCAATCATTTTAAAGATGATATAAAGATATATTGCTCTTATATGCCTCACAGGATACTCAAATTCTGTCTAATGTGGTCTGATTACACTGGAAGGTGTATAGACAGACACTAATCACCTTTCCTAAAAACTCAGATAAAGCCTTTTTCCAAAATCAGCATACCCTTGAACCAGTAACCAGAAAAACCTTTATTTTGACCTCTTTCCCAGAGGAATAATATAACCATAAAACTCAAGGTCAAACCCACTTCGAAAATTAAAACAATCCAAAACAAATGAAGTAAACTAAAATATTGTAAATGTCCATTCTTAGGCCTTTTCTATTTTGCTATGCAAGATAATAACCCAGAATTCCCATGGAGACCACGTTAGACAGAATTTGAGTATCCTGTGAAGTGTATTAGAGCAATATATCTTTATACCATCTTTAAAACAATTGAGTCACACTTCTATCTGTACCTGCTTCGAAGCAGGCAGCTAGTCAAAGCAGGATGTAAACCCAGAATTCACCTGGAGCCCATGTTAGGCAGAATTTGAGTATCTTGTAAGACACATTAGAGCAATATATCTTTATACCATCTATCTGTTCAGCTCTCTGCCTGGAGCCACAGACATTATTAATGAATACCTGTTCACTGCCCTCTCTACTTGAAGTCAGTGACTAATTTTCCTTATTCTAGTTCCGAACTGCAGGCGAAATTCCCCACGTGATTTGGACAAAATCTGTATATAAATCTATCCTAAAAGCAAATAACCCCAATTTTATAAATTCACAGTTCAATCAATCTCTGCCCCAAGAAGTAGGCAACTTCCATTCTACAGCTCTCTGACTTAGAGCAGCCTACATTCCCCACAGCAGGGGGACCTCAGAGCCTGCCAGCAGTTTCTTTGTTTCAAGGTTCCCAGGCTGTGAGTCCACTGTGACTCCCCCCAGTGCTACCCAACTACTCACTTAAAAAACAAAACAAAACAAAACAAAACAAAACAAAACAAAACAAAACAAAACAAAAAAACCCCTCTAACTCTCAGGCTAATAATCTTACATTTCTAGTGGATTCCTGCCCAACACATTAGACTTTGAGCAGACAAGTTCCCACACTTCACCCTGCTACTCTCAGCCCTGGTGGTCTGGTGGTCTGGCCAGCCTGTTCTTAAGTGGAGACTCTCTGTCCTGGAGCTCCCAAAAGGTCTCCACCCTTGACAGCCTGGTGCTTCAGATCCCCCACAGCCTGTGTGGTGCACATCAGGCAAACCCACACTTTGCTGCCGTACCTTTCTCTCTTGAACCCAGACGAGCTGCAATGTGAAGGAAAACACAACACAAACTTAGTTCAGAAATGACAATAACTCAATCGCTGGGCGCAGCAACTAAAATCCTAATCATAGCTACATCTTGTCCTCATGCTATCCTTGTCCAAAAAGCCATTTCAAATATTTTTTGCATTAAATAATGGTACTATTTATTTTGTGTGTGAACAAGCACACATATGGAGGTCAGAGGGCAACCTATGAGAGTTGATTTCTCCCTCCACCATGTGGGTCCTAGGGATCAAACTAAGGTTGTCAGATTCAGAGGTAAGTAGGTGCTTCTACCCACCAGCCCTTCCTGTCAGCCCCTAGATTTCTTCATTCGTTCACTCATCCATCCATCCATTCATTCATTCACTTTACACCCTGATTGCAGCTTCCCTTCCTTCCTCTCCTCAGTTCCTCCTTCTCATCACTCCTCCCCTTATTTCCTTCATCACTTTTCCTCAGAGAAGGGGAGCCCTCTCATAGATATCCACCTGCCTTCTTAAATCAAGTTGCAGTAGGACTGGGCACTCTTCTCCTTTTGAGGCTAGATAAGGCAGCTCAGTGAAAGGAAAGTCAGAGACAGCTCCTGCTCCTGCTGTGAGGAGTCCCACAAGACCCAGCTACACAACTGTTACATATGTGCAGAGGACTGAGGTCTGACCCATGCAGGCTCTCTGTTTGGCAGTTAAGTCACTGTAGTCCCCTACAGGCCCAGGTTAGTTGGTTCCGTGGATTTTCTTGTGGTGTTCTTGACCTCTGGCTTCTTCAATCCTTCCCCTCTTCCACAGGATTCCCAAGCTCTGCCTAATGTTTGGCTGTGGGTCTGTGCATCTGTTCTATCAGTTGCTGATTGAAGCCTCTCTGATGACAGTTATGCTAGGCTCCTGTCTGCAAGTAGAACAGAATATCATTAATAGCTTCAGGGGTGATCTCACTCTCATGGGAGAGCTCTCTCTCGATGTGAGCTAGTCATTGGTTAGCCATTACCTCAATTTCTGCTTCACCTTTACTCTCACAAGATGTGTAAGCGGGACAAATTGTGGGTCTAAGGTTTTATGTCTGGGTCGGCATCCTGATTCCTCCATTGGCAATCTCACTCAGTTACAGGAGAGTTATGGTTGTTTCAGTTGCCATTTCCCCACTGTTAGGAGTCTTAGCTAGGGTCACCCTCATAGATTCCTGGGAGTTTCCATTTTTGTAGGTTTCTAGCTCATCCCAAAAATTCCTATTCCTTGACTCCACAGATTCTAGTACTCCCCCTTCATCCACCCCTCACCGATTCCTCCTGTTCCCCTCCCTCCATCCACCCTGATGTCTATACTATTTCCTTCTACCAGTGAGGTTCAAGCAGCTCCCCTTGGCCCTCGTTGCTACTTAGACTCTATGGATCTGTGGTTTGTAGCATGGTTATCCTGTACTTTATGACTAATATCCTCTTATAAGTACTCACATACTGAAAGACCCACAACGTGAGGACTCCCCTACGTTCTGACTCAGGAGAGGCGACACCCCAAAATCACCCACAAGAAACGGTCTTGCTGCAAATTGCAAGAGGATTTTTATTCAAGAGCGCTCTCGGGCCCATGGTCATACACCACGCAGGGGTAGAGGACCTTGACACCCCAGTAGCTGAGTAAGGGGGTATTTAAAGGAAGAAACCACAACTCAAGGAAGTGGGGAGGGCGTTGTTGGAAAATACCAAAGGTACCAGTTAAGAGTCACAAGGAAGTGCAAAGTCACAAGTGTTACAAGCACTACCTGGTAATTGTTCCGGTTAACTCTCAACACAGTTTCTAAGAGCCCCTAACAAAAGCACAGTTGCATAGTGGGTTCCGGAGGCATTGGTCAGGGTGACTTTCTTTGAATGAACACTCTTTGAACCCAGGAAGCAGGTGGGTGGAGAAAGGAATGTCGCTATCAAGGTATGATTAGCATACCTTGGAGCAATGAGTCACAAAGGTCACATTCCCAAGCCTCGACCTAAAGGCCTAGAATTTTGTTTTTACTTTGCTATACTTTCATTACCATATTTTTCTTTCTGGGTCTATGTTACCTCACTCAGGATGATCTTTTCTAGCTCCACTCATTAGCCTGCACATTTCATGATGTCATTATTTTTAATGGCTGAGTAATACTCCATTGTGTAGATGTACCACATTTTGTTTACCCATTCTTCAGTTGAGAAACATGTAGGTTGTTTCCAGTTTCTGGCTATTAAGAATAAAGCTTCTTTATTGAGCAAGTGTCCTTTTGGTATAGTAGAGCATCTTTTTGCCCAGGAGTGGTAGAACTGGATCTCGAGGTAGAAGTATTCTCAATTTTCTGAGAAATTGCCAAATTTATTTCCAAAATGGTTGTACATATTTGCACTTCCACCAGCAATGGAGTAGTATTCCTCATTGCTCCACATCCTCATCGCTGTGAGCTGTTGCTTGAGTTTTTGATCTTAGCCATTCTGAGGGGTGTAAGACAGAATCTCAGAGTAATTTTGATTTGCATTTCCCTGATGACTAAGAATATTGAACATTTCTTTAAGTGCTTTCCAGGCATTAGAGATTCTTCTGTTGAGAAGTCTTTGTTTAGCTCTCTATCCCATTTTTTAAATGGGTTATTTGGTTTGTTATCAACTTTCTTGATTTCTTTATATATTTTGGATATCATCCCTCTGTTGGATTGAGGGTTGGAGAAGATCTTTTCCCAATCTGTAGGCTGTTGTTTTGGCCTATTGTTGGCGTACATTGCCTTACAGACGCCTTTTAGTTTCATGAGGTTCCATTCATCAATTGTTAATCTTAGTGCCTGAGCTGCTGGTGTTCTGTTCAGGAAGGTGTCTCCTGTGTTAATGAATTCAAGGCTATTCTCCACTTTCTCTTCTATCAAAATAAGTGCATCCAGTTTTACGTTGAGGTCTTTGATCTACTTGGACTTGAGTTTTGTGCAGGGTGATAGATAAAGATCTATTTGCACTCTTCTACATGCAAACATCCAGCTATACCAGCAACATCTGTTGAAGATGCTTTCTTTTTTTCCATTATATAGTTTTGGCTTCTTTGTCAAAACTCAATTCCAATTCTGGGTCTTGGATTCTATTCCATTCATCAACCCGTCTGCTTTTATACCTATACCATTTGGTTTTTATTACTATTGCTCTGTAGTACAGCTTGAACTCAGGAATGGTGATACCACAAGAAGTTCTTTGATTGTATAGGATCATTTAGCTATCTTGGTTTTTGTTTGTTTGTTTGTTTTTCCATATGACGTTAAGAATTGTTCTTTTAAGGTCTGAAAAGAATTGTGTTGGAATTCTGATGGTAATTGCATTGAATATAAAGATTGCTTTTGGTAAGATGGCCATTTTTACTATATTAAGCCTACCTATCCATGAACATAGAAGATCTTTCCATCTTCTGATATCTTCTTTAATTTCTTTCTTCAAATGCTTGAACTTCTTGTCATACAGGTCTTTCATTTGCTTAACGAGAGTTACACCAAGATATTTTATATTGTTTGTGGCTATTATAAAGGGTGTATGTCCATAATTTCTTTCTCAGCCTGTTTATCATTAAGATATAGGGCAGCTACGTTTTTGTTGTTAAATTTGTTTCCATCCACTTTGCTGAAGGTATTTATCAGCTGTGGGAGTTCTCTGGGAGATTTTTTGGGGTCACTTATGTATATCAACTGTGACTATCAATACTTTGACCTCTTCCTTTCTAATTTGTATCCCCTTGATCTCCTTTAGTTGTCTTGTTTCTCTAACTAAAACTTCCAGTATGTATTGAATAGATAATAGAGAGAGTGAGCAGCCTTGTCTTGTCCCTGATTTTAGTGGAATTGCTTTAAGTTTCTTTCTATTTAATTTGATATTGGCTATTGGCTTGCTATATGTTGCCTTTAGTTTTAGGTATGTGCCCAGTTTCCCCCATCTCTCCAAGACTTTTATCATGAAGGGGTGTTGAATTTTGTCAGAGGCTTTTTCAGCATCTAATGAGATGATCATGTGATTTCTTTTCTTTCAGTTTGTTTATATGGTGGATTACATTGATTTATTTTTGTATGTTAAACCATCCCTGCATCTTGGGGTGACGCCTACTTGATCAAGGTAGATGATGTTTTTTATGTGTTCTTGGATTCATTTTGCAAGTATTTTATTGACTATTTTTGCATCAGTGTTTATTAGATAAGTCGGTCTGAAATTCTCTTTCTTTGTTCAGTCATTGTGTGGTTATGTATCAGGGTGACGGTGGGCCTCATAAAATGAATTTCACAGTGTTCTTTCTGTTTTTGTTTTGTGGAATAATTTGAGGAGTATTGGTGTTAACTTTTCTTTGAAAGTCTTGTAGAATTCTGCACTAAGACCATCTAGCCCTGGGCTTTTTTTGGTTGGGAGACTTATAATGACTGCTTGTATTTCCTTGGGGGTTATAGGTATATTTAGATCGTTTATCTGATCTTGATTTAATTTCAATAACTGATATCTCTCAAGAAATCATCAATTTCATTTAGATTTTCCAATTTTGTGGAGTACAGGTTTTTAAAGTAAGACCCAATGATTCTTTGGATTTCCTTGGTGTCTTTTGCTATATTTCCCTTTTCATTTCTGATTTTTTTAATTCAGATATTGTCTCTGCCTTTTAGTTAGTTTTGTCAAAGGCTTGTCTATATTTTAAAATTTTCTTAATGAACTACTTCTTGGTTTCATTGATTCTTAGTATCATTCTTTTTGTTTTTAATTTATTGATTTCAATCCTGAGTTTGAATTTTTCCTGCCATCTGTTCCTCTTGTGTTTTTGCTTCTTTTTGTTCTAGAACTTTCAGGTGTGCTGTTAAGTCACTAGTATGAGATCCTACTAATTTCTTTATGAAGACATTGCTATGAAGTTTACTTTTAGAACTGCTTTTATTGTGTCCTATAAGTTTGGATATGTTGTGCCTTCATTTTCATTTTATTCTACAAATTTTTTAATTTCTTTTTTTATTTCTTCCTTGACCCAATAATGATTGAGTAGAGAGTTGTTCAGTTCCCATGAGTTGGTAGACTTTGTTGTTTGTGTTGTTGTTGAGGTCCATCCAGTTTTAATCCATGGTGGTCTGATAAGACACAGAAGATTATTTTAATTTTCTTGTATCCGTTGAGACTTGCTTTGTGACCGAGTATATGGCCAGTTTTGGAGAAGGTTTTATGAAGTCCCAAGAAGAAGGTATATTCTTTTGTGTTTGGATGTAATGTTCTGTAGATATTTATTAGATCCATTTGATCCAAAATGTCTATTATTTTCATTATTTCTGTTGAGTTTCTGTTTTGATGACCTGTCCATTGGTGGTGTGTTGAAGTCTTTCACTACTAATGTGTGGGGTTTGATGTGTGATTTAAGATTTAGTAATCTTTCTTTTACAAATGTGAATGCCCTTCATTTGGGACATAAATGTTCAGAATTGGGGGTCATACTGGTGGACTATTCCTTTGCTGAATATGAAGTATCGTTTTCCATCTCTTTTTGTTATGTTTTGGTTGAAAGTCTATTTTATTAGATATTAGAATGGTTACTCCAGCTTGCTTCTTAGGTCTACTGCCTTGTAAAATCTTTTTCCAGCCCTTTACTCTGAGGTAACATCTATGTTTGTTGCTAAGCTGTATTTCTTGTATGCAGCAGAATGATGGATTCTGTTTTTGTATCTATTCTGTTAGCCTGTGTCTTTTTATTGGTGAATTGAGTCCATTGATATTGAGAGATGTTCAGGACCAATGATTGTTAATTCCTGTTATTTTAATGTTGCTGATGGTAGGTATGTGTGTGAGTGTGTATGCGTACCCGCATGCATGCCCATACACTTCCCTTCTTTTAGTTTTGCTGGTGTGGAATTATTTCCTATATTTTCTTGGATCTAATTAACCTCCTTGGTTGTAGTTTTTTTTTCCTGATATCTTCTGTATGTCTGGATTTGTGGATAGATATTGTTTATATTTGGTTTTGTCATGGGATATCTTGTTTTATTGTTCTATGGTGACAGAAGTTTTGCTGGGTATAGCAGTCTAGGTTTGCATCTGTGATCTCTTCAACACTGCATGACACCTGTCCAGGCCCTTCTGGATTTTAGATTCTCTGTTGCGAAGTTGGGTATAATTCTGATAAGTCTATCATTGTATGTTATTTGGCCTTTCTCCTTGTAGTTTTTAATATTCTTTGTTCTGTGAATTTAATGCCTTGATTATTATGTGGCAGGAGGATTTTTTTTTTTCTGGCCTAATCTATTTGGTGTTTTGTAAGCTTCTTGTATGTTCATAGGGATCTCTTTCTTTAGGTTAGGGATTTTCTCCTATGATTTTGTTGAAAATGTTTTCTGGACCTTTGTGCTGAGAATCTTTTCCTTCTTCTCTTGTTGTTGTTGGGTTTGGTCTTTTCATAGTGTCCCAGATTTCCTGGATATTTTGTGTCTGGTACTTTTTGGATTTGATGTTCTCCTTTACCTATGAACTGATTTCTCTATCGTATCTTTCATGCCTGAGAGTCTCTCATTACTCTTTTGTATTCTGTTCATCTGTAGTTCCTTTCTTAACTAGGTTTTTCATCTCGAGGATTACCTCAGTTTATGTTTCTTTTATTGCTTCTATTTCCATTTTCAGGTCTTCAATGGTTTCATTCATTTCCTTTACCTGTTTGATTTTATTCTCCTGTATTTCCTTAATGAACTTATTCAGTTCCTCTTTAAAGGCTTCTATCATCTTCATAAGATTGAATTTAAGGTAATTTTCTTATGTTTTAGCCATGTTAGAATATTCAAGACTTGTTGCAGTAGAATAACTAAGCTCTAATCGTGCCATATTTCCCTGGCTGTTGTTGATTCTGTTCTTATCCTGGCCTATAGTCATCAAGGTTTTGTGATTATTAAAGGTTTAGATGCTGATTTCTGAGTTTATCTTTGTTGGATGGCTGGTTTTTGATTTTTTTTTCTGTTATTCTTAGTCTACTAAGGTCTTAGTAGTCTGGGTTTCTGGTGACCAGTGAGTCTTCAGGTTCAGTAAGGTGTCTTGCTGAGGTGTTTGTGGCCTTTGGGGTTTGGAGTCCTAAAGTTGCCTCTGGAATCCCAAATATTAGTGTGGTCTGGGGTCTCTGGTGCCTGTGTGGCCTCCAGAAAAGCAGGCAGGGTTGTGGGACAGGAAATGGAGTGCAGTGTATGAGGCACAGCGTACTGCTGTTTTATGTGCTTTCAGAGAAGTTAGCAGGCCAAGGCTTGGGGTGGAGTCTTACCTGGTGACTCTGGTACTGGCAGGCCTCCAGGAAAGCTGACTGAGTTGTGTGATGGGGAATGAAACTAGGGTATGAGGTGAAGTTTTAGCCCCTAGATTAATTTTGTTCATAATGTTATTTTTGTGGAGAAACGATTTCCTTTAAAAGAAAATCTCTTTCTGGATATGTCTGGCTAACTGGTCTTACAATTTCCTTTCAGGTGAACAGTGTCAAATGTGCATACAAGAATTGAGTCAATAAACTTGCATCATTTTCCTTAATCGTCATGAGTTATTTAAGCCAGGGGAGTTGGTTTGTATGAGGATAGCACACTCACTCTGTTAACTACAGTAACAACTAGCTTGCTCTCTAATAAATGATATTAGCGGTTCTATTATCGTAATAATCACACAATCAAAAATCAAAAGCTTATAAAATATGACCTAATTTTAGTTTTTAAATTTCATTTTAAATGGGAAATGTAAATTGTATTCACCAGCTGAGCCATATGACAGAGAAGCTCTAAGGCTCTTCATCTGGCCTCTGTGTCTCTTTATTCTGGAGATGTGATCAGGGAAATAAAAACATTTGCATCACAATACAAGTTCTGCTAGCATGCAGGGTGGGATGGAGCCATTATGTACCAGTTGTCTGGGCTATATGAGAGCAGCTAAATCTTACTCTTTCACAGAGAAAGTAGGATATTCTGAGCTTAAATATAAAGCAACCAGGACTTGCAATCAGAAGGTAGGTAGACTTGACAATGACCTTTCAGCCTACCTCTCATATGGTGATGTACCTACTACAACAAACAAAAAGGGAGCCTAAATACTTTAACATCAGTTTCAACTATCTTTAATGTAAGAAGCAGAAAATTGCAGGATCAACAAAAGCTGTTAGCAGCTTTCAGTCTGCTTTTTCTCTCTACCTATGAAAGATCGCCTGTGGTTTGACAGCCAACTGGTCTGCCTTTCCATCCTCTATTATATGGTGATATATGAGTGAGCTAGAGTATACCAGCATGCCCTTCTGTGCCTCAGTATTTCCACTTATAAAATGGCATGAGAATAAAGGGATATTTCACAGAAAAATGGGAGCATTAAATAAAGAAAGACAGTACAGCTCAAGAAAATTCAGTTCACATGATGTTCTATCTGGATCATTGTGGAGTGGGACATTGAAGTATAAAGTGTGTAGTGGTGTAGATAGAAGTGAACATTTAATTTTTTAAAATGAGAATTTAAGGTCATGCCTTCTGCCTTGACATTCTTGAATGTTTCTTTTCCAACTTGAGCTAGTTAAATAGAGGAAAGAAGGTATAAAGATAGCACTTAGTAGAATATCACTTGCCTAGAATTTTAGTATTATACACATATACAAGCATGAAAGGTGAAACTCAGCAAGGCTCTATGTACTGGATAGTTTTGTGTCTCAACTTGACACAAACTGGAGTTATCACAGAGAAAGGAGCATCCCTTGAGGAAATGCCTCCATGAGATCCTGCTATAAGGCATTTTCTCAGTTAGTGATCAAGGCGCGAGGGCCCAGGCCATTGTGGGAGCTACCATCCCTGGTCTGGTAGTCCTGGGTTCTATAAGAATGCAAGCTGAGCAAGCCAGGGAAAGCAAGCCAGTAAGTAGCATCCTCCATGGCTTCCGCATCTACTCCTGCCTCTAAGTTCCTATCCTGTGAGAACCTATCCTGACTTCCTTTGGTGAATAACAGCCATGTGGAAGTATAAACTGAATTAACCTTTTCCTCCCCAATTTGTTTCTTGGTCATGATGTTTTGTGCAAGAATAGAAACCCTAACTAAGACACTCTGCCATATATCTGGTGAGACCCAGCCTTGTTCTTGGATGGGTCAAGCTAGCCAGTCTTCTAGCTCCACTTTTCTATCTGAATATCCTTCAGCTCTTTCTTGCCAAAGAATGCATTGCTCTCTCTCTCTTTTAAAGAAATTAATGCATTTACTTGTTCATTTTCATATTTATGTTTATGTAGTGTTGGGAAGGCATATGCCAGGTTGTGCTTGTAGAGCCTCAGAGGACAGTGTTCTGGAGTTGCTATTCTCCTTGACTGTTGAGTTCTGGAAATCAAACTTAGGTTATTAGGCTTAGCTGGCAGCATGCATCTTTACTCACTGATTTATCTTGCTAGTTCCAAATGACAGATTTCTCTGAATCTCTCATTGCTAAGGTTTATTTCTTATAGGTCCCATTTCCTGCCCACTCTATCTATTCTGTTACCCTCCTGGGATTGAGAATGTGACCAGCCCAATTAGCCCATGAGTTCAAACCAGATTAAATTGCCCATGGCCTGAGAACAGGCAGAAGGAAGTAGCAGCATTAGAGACCTGCTTCCGTACACTGTGACATAGGGATGCAGTTTCCAGATAAAGGAATATGCAGTCACTCCCAAAACTATCTACTGAGACACCCATACCAGTATCTCAAAGACGAGAAGCTGGTAATGAGTCAAAACCTGGTATTGAAGTGCACAGAAGCCAGCTCCACCGGGAAACACTTTACAGGCTTCTCATTCGAGTTTGTCTTGTACCATTGGACCCTGTGGTCAGTTTGGTTACCATTTAATGGGCAGTGAGTTGACTTCAGGTGGACAATTCATCAATTCTGTCACTGTGGACATGGTCCTTGGTCTCTCTGTGCCTCATTGTCTACATCTGTGAAGAGAAGTAAATGATAATTCCAACACACCTAGGGTCAGACAACCTAGACAAAATAATAAGTAAAGCATTCCATAGAGTGTGGCATTTGATGCTAAACCTGTGTGAGATGATATTATCGCCATAGTAACAGTGCCATACTCATGACAGATCTGACGAGATCCTTTTTAGAGCTCCTTTCTTTTCTTGACACAAATTTTATGACTTCCAGTTTTCTTGGGACTGTGTTCTCTTTCAAGACTCCAGTTTTCATTTCCTTTTTGAATTTTAGTGCTGCAGTTCACTTAATCCAGTTTAAACTGAACATCGTCATTTCAACATACAATCTACTGACATAAAGCATTATTGTATTGTAAAGCATTACTGAAGAGATTTTAAACTGGTCCTTTCGAATCTGGAACTTACAATATTTTTTTAATATATTTTATTACGTATTTTCCTCAATTACATTTCTAATGCTATCCCAAAAGTCCCCCATACCCTCCCCCCTCTCCCCCATTTCCCTACCCACCCATTCCCATTTTTTTTTTTTTTTTTTGGCCCTGGCGTTCCCCTGTACTGGGGCATATAAAGTTTGCAAGTCCAATGGGCCTCTCTTTCCAGTGATGGCCGACTAGGCCATCTTTTGATACATATGCAGCTAGAGTCAAGAGCTCCTGGGTACTGGTTAGTTCATAATGTTGTACCACCTATAGGGTTGCAGGTCCTTTTAGCTCCTTGGGTACCTTCTCTAGCTCCTCCATTGGGAGCCCTGTGATCCATCCACTAGCTGACTGTGAGCATCCACTTCTGTGTTTGCTAGGCCCCGGCATAGTCTCACAAGAGACAGCTATATCAGGGTCCTTTCAGCAAAATCTTGCTAGTGTATGCAATGGTATCAGCGTTTGGAAGCTGAGTATGGGATGGATCCCAGGGTATGGCAGTCTCTAGATGGTCCATCCTTTCGTCACAGCTCCAATCTTTGTTTCTGTAACTCCTTCCATGGATGTTTTGTTCCCAATTCTAAGAAGGGGTACAGTGACCCCACTTTGGTCTTCATTCTTCTTGAGTTTCATGTGTTTAGCAGATTGTATTATATATCTTGGGTATCCTAAGTTTTGGGCTAATATCCACTTATCAGTGAGTACATATTGTGTGAGTTCCTTTGTGATTGGGTTACCTCACTCAGGATGATGCCCTCCAGGTCCATCCATTTGCCTAGGAATTTCATAAATTCATTCTTTTTAATAGCTGAGTAGTACTCCATTGTGTAAATGTACCACATTTTCTGTATCCATTCCTCTGTTGAGGGGCATCTGGGTTCTTTCCAGCTTCTGGCTATTATAAATAAGGCTGCTAAGAACATAGTGGAGCATGTGTCCTTCTTACTGGTTGGAACATCTTCTGGATATATGCCCAGGAGAGGTATTGCTGGATCCTCTGGTAGTTCTATGTCCAATTTTCTAAGGAACCGCCAGACTGATTTCCAGAGTGGTTGTACAAGCTTGCAATCCCACAAACAATGGAGGAGTGTTCCTCTTTCTCCACATCCTTGCCAGCATCTGCTGTCACCTGAATTTTACTTACAATATTTTTAAAAGTTATTCTTTAAAATTTTTTACATATACATACAATGCTGTATGATCATAATCCCCCATCTCACTCCTCCAATACCTCCTAGTCTTCTGCAACATTTCCTCCAATACGTGTATGCATACACACTGTACACACTCACATGCACACACATGCACACACACATACTCACACATGCATACACACCATTAAATTTAATTAGTGCTCCCTGTACATCATGCATCTACTAGAGGATGAGAAACATACTCATGACCACACCTTAAAAGATAAACAATTCTTCCTCCCCTCTCCCACCCCCATCCCCAAGCAGTCATCAAATGTCAAGAGTTCCTTTGGTTGCTTTGTGAGCCTTGTAAATCCATCTCCTATCCACGATGGGATAACTCGCTTGATCTTGTACCGGTTTTGGTCAGGCAACCACAGCTACTGTGTGCAATCTGTGCAAGGGCCCAGTCATGTCCAGAGTCAGCATTTCACAGCTTTCCTCCTCATCCTGCAGCAGCTTGTGCACTTTTTGACTCTTTTTCTGAAATGTTTCCCACAGACTCATGTTGAACACTCAGCTGAACACCACTTCACCCCCAAAGAGACCAAAGCAACATTTATATATTCTGTCTTAGGTCTACTTTACAAGTGATTATACTTGCATAGTGTTCTTGTCTTAACAGCATCCGCAATAATTTTTTAAAATCAGCCTTCTTTAAATCTAGTATGAGACCAGAATAATAAAGGATTATAGATTCCAGAGGGTTGTGCTTAGCTTTTTTTTTTAATTTATTTTTTTAATTAGGTATTCTTTTCATTTACATTTCAAATGCTATCCCAAAAGTCCCCCGACCCTCCCCCCACTCCCCTACACACCCATTCCCACTTCTTGGCCCTGGCGTTCCCCCATACTGAGGCATATAAAGTTTGCAAGACCAAGGGGCCTCTCTTCCTAATAATGGCCAACTAGGCCATCTTCTGATACATATGCAGCTAGAAACACGAGCTCCGGGGAGGTACTGGTTAGTTCATATTATTGTTCCACCTATAGGGTTGCCGACCCCTTTAGCTCCTTGGGTACGCTCTCTAGCTCCTCCATTGGGGGCCCTGTGTTCCATCTAATAGCTGACTGCGAGCATCCACTTCTGTGTTTGCCAGGCCCCAGCATAGCCTCACAAGAGACAGCTATATCAGGGTCCTTTCAGCAAAATCTTGCTGGTGTATGCAATGGTGTCAGTGTTTGGAGGCTGATTATGGGATGGATCCCCGGGTATGGCAGTCTCTAGATGGTCCATCCTTTTGTCTCAGCTCCAAACTTTGTCTCTGTAACTCCTTCCATGAGTGTTTGTTCCCAATTCTAAGAAGGGGCAAAGTGTCCACACTTTGGTCTTCGTTCTCCACTAAAATCAGGGACTAGACAAGGCTGCCCACTTTCTCCCTACCTATTCAATATAGTACTTGAAGTCCTAGCCAGAGCAATTCAACAACAAAAGGAGATCAAGGGGATAGAAATTGGAAAGGAAGAAGTCAAAAATCACTTTTTGCAGATGATATGATAGTATATATAAAAATTCCACCAGAGAATGCCTAAACCTGATAAACAGCTTCAGTGAAGTAGCTGGATATAAAATTAACTCAAACAAGTCAATGGCCTTTCTCTACACAAAGGATAAACAGTCTGAGAAAGAAATTAGGTAAACAACACCCTTCACAATAGTCACAAATAATATAAAATACCTTGGTGTGTCTCTAACTAAGGAAGTGAAAGATCTGTATGATAAGAACTTCAAGTCTCTGAAGAAAGAAATTAAAGAAGATCTCAGAAAATAGCTTTAATTGTCAACTTGATACAACAGAGACCACCTGGTAAGAGAATCTCAATGGGTGATTGCCTGCTTGTTGTTGGCCTGTGGGCGTGTCTTTGGCGTTTTTTTCTCAGTTAGTGGATGTGAGAAGACTCAACCCACTGTGGGAAGCACCACTCCCTAGGCAGGAAATCACAAACTATATAAGTATAGAGAAATTGAGCTTAGCAAAAGAAAGTGAGCTTGTGTGCATTCAATTCTCTTTATTCTTGACGGTGGATGAGCTGTAGTCTGGAATTGTGAGCTAAATAAATCACTAGGATGCTTTTTGTCGGGATATTTTAATTCTAGCAACAGAAATGAAACTAGATCCCAGAGAACCTGGAATCATTTGATTTGGGAGCATCTTTGCTATATATCTTTTACCTTCCAAATAGTAATATTTAATAGGTTATGGTTGTCCTTCACTTGTGATTATAGCACTTCTAACAAGCATTAATGCATCTTACTAAGAGGCATAAACTGTTTTAATTCCTGGACCAGTGCTAATTTACCGTCACGTTAACCTATAGGATAGATACAGCATTAGTCTTGTTTGAGAATATGGACACAAAGACTTGAAGAGTGACATGACCTGGCCCGAGTTAACTGCTCATGAGTAGCACTGAGCTGCTCCAGAGTCCCAAGTCCAGCCCCTAATCTATATCCCTGCACTTTGTGAACTTGAATCTCACGTTCCTTCTTCTCCATCACAACTTGGCAGTGACTCACATCCCTTCTCACTGCTGTCACCGCAGTAGGCTCCTAGTTCATCTCCTTGGATTATGTTCACCAATGCAACCTGCACATGACTGCTAGATTGCTTTTGGGGGATGCTGAGGATGGATCACAAAGATTTGTGCATGCCAGGCAGGTGCTTTCCTATGGAACTGTATGTCCTAGGCTGTTCTTTTTATCATGGTTTCTCTTATCTCATTACTTTGTTGAAAGTCTTTCTCTGATTCCCTGTGGTCTATAATGTATGAAGTAAATTCTAACCCTATTTTTTGTCTATATGTATTCTGTTTCCACACTACCTATTCAGCTTTGTTTTGTGGTCCTTCTATCCCATTATCCACCGCTCTGGTACCTGGCCTGTCCATCACTCCTACAGAAATGTTCTTCATGGCCATCTCTCTCACTTTATCTGTCTCTACAAGTTTTATTTCTGCCTATTGTCTAAAAATGTGGTTGCTTTGTGAGCCTTCCTTATTGAAACTCCCACTGACTATGGCACCAGTGCCCTAGAACTCACAACACTGTCCTTGCGTGCCTCTATTGACCATACTTTGCCTATAATATAGGTTTGTATTTTTCTCCTTGTGTTGAAGACAGAGTGTAACTCATTCACTTTCCTGTCCACTGTAGTGCCTCTGGCCACACAAGGCACACAGCAGGTACTCATTGAGTTGCAATAAATATGACTGAATTCTAGTTTCAAACTGTTCCTTTTTCCTCTCTATGGATGTGCACGTACGCATGCGCGCACTTGAGCATGCACTTAAGGTTGTTACCACATCTAAATTGACTTCTGTTCTAACCGAAACCTGCTTTTGTTCTATCAAATACTTTAGACTTGATAGTTTGTAGTTTCTGACTACAGAGTTTATTTCATACATTTTAGACACCTCAGAGTCCAAGATCAAGGCACTGGCAGGTTTGGTGTCTGGACAAGGCAGCTGGCTCATTCCAAGGTGGTGCTTTTTGCTGCGACGTCTCATAGGGAAAGGTGGCAACCTGGAGAACATGGTATCTTAACATGCAAGGAGAGAGGGCTTTGTAAAGACCAGGTAGCTCTTTGCATCTGTTGCCTGTGTGGAGCATTGTGGGAGGGGGGCATTGCTACCATTCAATCTATGGTTCCCTTATTACTCAGTCACATTTCACCAGGGCTCACTAACCCCTCTCCACAGCCATGAAGGTTTTGATTTCTCAGAACAGGGACTGAGAAAAATGGGGCTATACTGTCTTTGGGACCCATTTTTTTGTACTATTGCTTCAACTGTTACCAACAGGAATCAGGGATGTAAACATTCAGACCATGGCACCGTGTGACTTAGTGTGTCATTGTTTTATATGGAGTATTCCCTGTTTGGGTGGAAGTAGACACAGCCTTGCTGAATGCATCAGTATGCAGTCTCAGCTCTCTAAGATGAAGACCGACCATGCCTTATACACCTCCTGGACCTCCTCAGATGGTTCTGTGCATCACAGGTGGTTTGTACATATTTATGGGCTGCTTGGCTCCTGGATTTCCATTGCAAATCTATGCCTTTGCATCCCTGCCCTGCGTGTACCCACCCACAGAAGCCTCTGAGTTCTCCAGTGTGCTTTCCCACTTCGTGAAACTAGAGTCAAGTTGCTGACAACCAGAAGGCTTTCCTCTATGCTTCTAAGAACCTGTCTTTGATTCAGGACCAATTTTGTAATAGACCCAAATGTCTAGAGGAAGAGGTTGGAGGGCTCACAGGGAGAAGCCCTGGGGTTGGAGTTTACAACTGCAGGCCTTTGGTCAGAGGAAACTTTACAGAACACAGTACTATAACTTGTTACAGACAAAGGCCATTCCTTTGTCCAAAGGCCAAAGGGCAAGTATAGAAGTATTATATCACCACCATAGTACAACAATGTCTGCCAGTAGGTCTTTAAAGAAGTCTACAATATACAGCCAACAGGGCAGAAGTCAGCAAGGACTGATAACTGCTCTTCTTGAGTGAAAGGCAGAGGACTGGCTCCTAAGAAGGAAGACCTGGATAAGTAGCATCTCCAGTTGGGATGTGCACCTCAGAGGTCCTTAACCACACTGGGCCATGGCAGATTTTAGGATTGTTGAGCAGCTTTGAAGGCTCCCCCAGACTCCCATCCCCATCTTCAGGGTTGTTGCTCTCAGCAGGAGGATATTTTCACAACATTTGGGGTATGTGGCCCCTGTGGTCTTGCCTCTCACTAGAGAGAGGACAAGATCATGACAAGTGTGACCAGGGTACACCTATTATTTCAGTGGACAAAGTAAGGATTTGCCATTGCATGGAGCAGTGGGCCAGTCAAGAAGAAGATCTTTCTTTGATAATATTTTATATTAATTTATTTGCTGCTTCCTTGGCTTCTATGCTTAAAAGATCTTTGTTTTTAAATGCAGGTGACCCAAGGAGGTATGATCCAGATTTCCAGGGACCTACTGCCAAAAGGTAAACGACTTTTTTTCTAGTGAATGCCTTTATTTAAAAAAAAAAAAAACAACCACCAAAAGTTTATTTGGGGTACGTCATTTTGTAGCACATGGAGAATTTTGTCTATTGTCAGGGACAAATACCTCATTTCTGCCTGAACGTAACCTTACTTATGTAGGAAACATACAGAGAATAAATCTCTCCTCAAATCATGAACACTGTGCTCATTCAGCAAAGGATCTGTCTTTAGTCACTAGACCGAGAGCTTGAGTTTGCCAAAAGAAAAAGCCCAAGAAATGCTTTGTGCAGCTTATCCTCCCTGTGGAGACGAGACGCATTCAGGTGGCTATTTTGTGTGTCTGTGAGCTCTGTGACTCACTGTGGCCGATGCAAAGTTGCTATGCCAACCTCTTCCACACCAGGCATGTGTGCCACTCAGCTTCCAGAAGCAAGGACCGTCTTGGAGACCATCATCCTCCGATGTCTCATGGGTCTTCAGGACACTGGAGTGCTCCAGGGAAATAACCGTGCCTTTGCTGGTGCTCCCCTCCCCCAGCACTGTGTGACATTTCAATTTCAGCCAATACTTTATCCCTCTTATGATTTAACCTATCCTTCATTCTCAGGCTTCCAGCTAATCAGAGACATGGCTGTGGGTGGAACAGCTAAACAGGAGAGGATTATGCAGCTGGTAGCTGTTTTCTGCTGGGCCTTGACTTTGATTTTTGGCAGTTGTATGTCATAATAAACCATGGTGCAAAATAATGATCAGCACTCTCATTTGCACTTGCCAATCATTGGGATGTGCGCTAGCCGTTCCTGCAATTTCCCACAAATCTCCCAGCTTTAAGCAGCTTATTTTAATTCTGTAAAATGTCAGGCCGTTTGTTCAGGCTCCTCATCCACAGGTCCACTTCCTTAGGAGGGGTCTGGAGCCTCTGTCAGTCTCTCTGTGGTAATACTGTGAGTGTGCTCTGTTGCCTGGAGTGCGGGCAGCCTTGCTCAGAGTGGTCTTTAAGCTTCATAGTAACTAATTGACAAGGACTGAAAGTAGCCTGTTGTCCCTCAGGGACCACTAAATATCATTAATCTTTGGCAAGAATAACAGTTATAGTAAGCCACCTGTCACATTTAGGCAGAGGAAACATGAATTTCAAGTGTTCCTCTCCTAGCCATAGAGAAGGCAGATGAGACAGGCCTGGTTGGTTTTATGGAAATAAATTGAGATCTCTCCACACTCACGTTCCATCATGTGGCCACATATTGGTCAATAGTGAACCGTGAGAATGGCACTAGTTATACCAGAGCATTATGGATCATGTGGTCAACAGCAACGTGTCATTGAAACGTCCCTGTCTGGTGGCATCACAATAACCATGCTGTCCTCATCTATAACACACGTTGTGTAGACATTTTGAGATGCACATGCTCTCACTGTTGGGTTATAGTAGAACACTACAGTATTCATCACAGTAGCTTGATGTATAGGTCTGTGACTGAGGAACACTAGGTGAGGCCATATAAGTTGTATATGCCTATGGGCCTATGGGCCATTAGCCTATGGATGTAGTGTGCATTGTCTAGCATCCAGGTTCATGTAACCCGCCCTACAATATTCTCACAGTGCCAGAAAACTTAATGATGCGCTCCTTAGAAAGATCCCTATGATTAATAGACCCATGGTTAAGTACCCTGTGAGATGGCACAGTGGGTAGGGGCACTTGCCACGGAGCCTGAGGACCCAAGTTCCATCCCCAGGGCTGGATGAGTGGAGGAGAGAAGATAATGACTCATACAAGTTGTCCTTGAACTCCACACATACACACTGTGGTGTGTCCACGATTACACACACATGCATACATGCACACACGCATACATGCACACACGCACGCACAGACACACTAAACTCCAAACACCCATGATAGTCACTGTGAGGAAATAACTTTAATTCGGGGCTTTGGGGGTGGAACTTCAGACATCACATAGGTGTTTCTGTGGCTATACCTCCCGCCACCACCTAAGGACTGACTGAATGCAGGCCTGCACAGAAGCAAGCTGTTGGGAGACTTGGGAGGCTGTGAAGGCAGCAGGCTTCTTCTGACCCTTACTAGGGAAGTAATTGGGACACTTAAAGAACAAAAGAAACTGTCCTCGCTGGTAAAGCTCTTGCCCAGAACAGCAGGAGGGCTGGCTTCAAAGGAGCCAGCGAGAAAGCAACCAAAGTGAGACACCCCCTTCCCCTTCCAGCCATTGAATCTCACCAGGAAGCAGTCTAATGACAGCAAGCTAAGGGTAGAGAAAACTGTGGGTACAGGTCTCCCCAGGGCTTCAGGCAGTCTCCACCACTCCCTTTTGTCTACCTGCTGGGCTCTCCCCTCTGTGCACAAGCACAGTACTTCCTGTCTGGTTGCCTCATCTACTCTTGCTTACTTAAAATAGATTGTCTGGAGCAAGCGCCATAATATTGACAAAAGGGTGATTTGATCATTATGGGTTTTTTTTCCCCCTGTTCCATTTGAAAAAGTTGGACTCCCAGGCCACGTAAGTTGCCTTCTATACTCAATAATCGTAAAAGGTCGGTTAGTGTTGGGTCGATCCTGCAGAAGCACTGCGCGTGGGTGCAGATGTGGCAGCCGTAGAGGGTGGGAGCCAGTACAGGAGCAGACTAAGAAAGCTCTGTAATAAACAGTGCCCGAGGGGCTCTGGTTGTCATTCAGAGCTGAGAAGTTTGATTTTTTTTTCCCCCAACAGACAATGAGAGCTGTGGGGGCACTGCTGAACTGATGTGTACAAAGCCCACTAATGCGTCTAACTTAGTGCCAGCATCTAAGTGGGTGTACTGGCTATGTGTCAACTTGACACAGCTGGAGTTACCACAGAGAAAGAAGCTTCAGTTGAGGAAATGCCTCCATGAGATCCAACTGTAAGGCATTTTCTCAATTAGTGATCAAGCGGGAAAGGCCCCTTGTGTGTGGGACCATCTCTGGGCTGGTAGTCTCGGGTTCTATAAGAGAGCAGGCTGAGCAAGCCAGGGGAAGCAAGCCAGTAAAGAACATCCCCCCATGGCCTCTGCATCAGCCCCTGCTTTCTGACCTGCTCGAGTTCCAGTCCTGACTTCCTTTGGTGATGAACAGCAGTATGGAAGTGCAAGCCGAATAAACCCTTTCCTCCCCAACTGCTTCTTGGTCATGATGTTTGTGCAGGAATAGAAACCCTGACTAAGACAGTGGGCATTTGAGTTCAGACTCCTCTTGCTCAGCTGGGCACGCGGGTTCAAGTCTCTACTCCCAAGCTACTGAAAGGGTTGTAGCAGGAGGATCATGGTCAACAAGAGCAAGTGAGCAGGACCTCAGCTCAAAATAAAAAGTGAAAAGAAGTCTGGGGAGCAGAGCTCAGAGCTAGAGCGGTTGCTCGCCTGGCCTAGGAGAGTCCCTGGTTTTGATCCCCATGCAGGACCACCATGAACAATCAAAGAGCCCAACAACCACAGTGGCAGCAGCACACAGGTGGGGCTTTTCTTTTTCTTTTTCTACAGCTTTAATAGTTCAGTTGTGTATGAGTGTTTTAAGTCACTAAGTTAGGATGCCTGGTGGGTTGTTTGGGTTTGTTTATTTGCTTTTCTGGTCTTTTTGGAGGTGTGTGTGTGGGGGGGGGTGGCTGAGTGCAGCTTATGTGTGGAGAAGTGAATGAGAATGGAGCCCTGCTTTGCTCCCTGCCCAGGTGTTAGACTACATAAACAAGAACTCCCATGTGTAGCACCATCCAGATCAGGAGGGCTCAAAAGACCTGTAATATTATTTATGTGAATTTAGTAAGATGTACTCCTTGCTCTACTGTAATGGAAGGGGTGGGAAGTTCTCTGTCGGGAGTGCTGAGGGGCTGTGTGGGGAGAGCTGAGGGGCTGTGTGTGGAGAGCTGAGGGGCTGTGTGTGGAGAGCTGAGGGGCTGTGTGTGGAGAGCTGAGGGGCTGTGTGTGGGGTACTGAGGGGCTGTGTGGGGTACTGAGGGGCTGTGTGTGGAGAGCTGAGGGGCTGTGTGGGGAGAGCTGAGGGGTTGTGTGGGGAGAGCTGAGGGGTTGTATGTGGGAGGTGCTGATGAGGGGCTGTGTGTGGGGTGCTGAGAGCACTGAGGGGCTGTGTGGGGTACTGAGGGGCTGTGTGGGGTACTGAGGGGTTGTGTGTGGAGAGCTGAGGGGCTGTGTGGGTACTGAGGGGTTGTGTGGGGAGAGCTGAGGGGCTGTGTGGGGTTGCTGAGGGGCTGTGTGGGGAGCTCATTCAGCAGAGAGTGGGGAAGCCTCCTGTGTTCTCCAATCCTGAGTCACGCCTCTGTGATTCAATTCTTTGATTTTGATTAAGGTTTATTGATTTTTATTTTATTATGTGCGTATATGCTGTGTCTGCATGCATTTATATGTACCATCTGTGTGCAGTGTCCACAGAGACCAGAGGTGGGATCCTCTGCAACTGGAGTTACAGGTGGTTTTGAGCCACTATGTGGGAGCTGGGAACTGAGCTTTGATCTTCTGCAACACCAGCCAGTGCTTCTAACCATTAGACACCTCTTCAGCCCCACCTCTTCAGCCCCTTTGTGTTCCCTCCTTAATGCCAAGAGTCAGAGAGAAAAGCTTAGCTCAGGCCCAGGAGATGAACACACAGACCCTCACTAAGGTCTGAGGAATTCTGGGTTGTGTTGCTTAGAGAACTTCTCAAATTATCCTCACAATACTGTCTCCCTAATTTATGCAGGTCTCAGGGTTTTGTCTAAATTGGAATAGTTGGTGTCCTTCTTGTTCCTGACAAAGGGATTTAAATATCCAAAGGCAGAGTTAATCCCTGTGTAGAAAACACAAGGGAAAGTTACAGTAGGAGAAGCCCAGAGTCCCTCAAAAACAAACTACAAATGTAAAATTGCCTGGGAAGAGGCCACAGTCGGCCTTGATCTGGAGCAGAGTTTAAGTCATTTGTGTGTCATTTGTTGACAAGTCCTTTCTAAAGTCACAAAATGGAGGAGGTAAAAGTGAATCGTTCATTGTCTTGAATGTCTGGTCCTCTGCAGCTGAACTGATGAGTCTGTTATCAGTGTGGTATCAGTGTGATATCAGTGTTGTATCAGTGTGGTATCTCAGTGTGGTATCAGTGCCTAGCTGCATTTGGTGGAGAAGACAGGGCTCTGGAAGTGGAGGACTGTGCACATGGCATTGGCAGGAAAAGGAATGGCCAGGTTCTAGAAAGCTTCAAAGTAGAGGCAACCTGTCAGCTTGTACTTGATGTACCAAGAAGAGTCAGTATCCTGGCTTCAAGTCAGAGGCTTGAGAACATCTGAATAGCCTGGGAATAGCTGTGTGTGAGCAGGACCCTGCATGTGTGCCTGCGTGCAGTGTGAGGGGTGGGATGAGTGGGAGCCAGGGCTGATGGGCAGAGGGGGATGCTGGGAAGTGAACACCAGCAGTCCCACCAAAGGTTTAGATATCGTTCCACAGCTCCCTGTTTTATTCTACAGACCTGAGGCGACGCTGATGATATTGACCGTTCTCCAGAGGAACAGAACCAATAGGGTGCATATGGATTTTTAAAGGGGCATTTAGATTGGCCTTACATGTGTGACTAGGTAGTTTAACAATGACTCTCTGCATGGTGGAGAGAGACTGAGAGGCCAGGGGTAGCGCAGCAGGCCAAAGCTGGCTGTCTCATCAGTCTCAGACTGACAAGGAAGGGCTGGAGGGCTCCTGGGGAGTCCCTCACCCAGCAAGGAGTGAACAAATGGTAAGTACTGGCCATTCCCTGAGCCACTTGCTGGAAAGTGCCCCTGAGTGGAGACAGGGTCTTCCACCCCAAGCCTTATAGATACTCCCAAAGGTATGTTTCTTGGTTGACTCCAGAGCCTGTTGAATAATTGATTAACTATCAGTTAGGTCTTCATGTTAGAGCCTTGGCAGTCCTCTGCACAGCCCCCCTCCCCCGTGGCAGTCACCTTGCTGCTTACGGGTGCACAGGTGGACTATTGCCCGCCTTACTGCTGAGACTAAAATCCCAATAGTAGAAACCAGGGGAAGGGGAGATTGTATCATCCCGCAGTCTCTTGGGGTGGCAGGAGCTTGGGGTGGTCTGACAGTGCCTCCAATTAGGAAGCAGAGGGGTGAGCACCACGCCTGTGCTCACCTGGATGTCTCCTGGTTCCTCAGCCTGGATGACATTGCCTATATGGTGGGTCTCCTCCACAGTTAATATAATGTATAAAATCCCTCAAGGGCATGTCCAGGGATTTATTTCTACAGTGATCTAAATCCAAACAAGTTGACACCACTACAGTTGACCATCACAAGCCTCCTGGATACAGTCCAAGGGTTATGTGTTGGTATTTGCCCTATTGGGTATGTTTTGTGTTGGGGAATGGGATATTTCAGTGGAAAATACTTAGATGTGCTTCCTCTAAGTAACATCTGAGAGACCAGAGAGGGTGAGGTGTGTAAAGGAAGTGACTTATGTTATGGTGATCACAAGTTCCCACGGAGGTGGGGAAGCAGGAGGATGGGAGAAGATAACTTTATAGAGTTGCCAAGAGCCACTTGGTGAAAACTCTTGTATCCTAGAGGAAAGGGGCTGAACTTTAAAATGGCAAGCATTGGGCAGGGGAGATGGTTCAATCAGTAAAGTGTGTATGGTACCAGGAGCAGGACCCAGGTCAGGTGGTTGGCATGTCAATGTATCTCTATAATCTCACCCCTCAGGAGCAGAGATAGACAGGGACCCTAGGGCTAGAGGGGAGGTCAGTCACGCTGAAATTTGGTGAGTTTCACATGGAGTGAGAGAGCGGCTTCAAAAACTAAGGTGGAGAACACTGAGGGATGTACCAACCTCTGGCCTACACACACACACACACACACACACACACACACACACGCATATACATGAACATACGCACACACACATGCACACCCATGAGCACTCGAATGCGCACGAGACATGCTTCTTAGGGTTCCTCTTTATCTGCTCACACTTTCTCAAATTCATCTCAAGAGAGCCCCTAGTGACTTCTGTCTTGCCGAGCTCAGTGAGCAATGCCTACTGTTATACAGTTGTGCAGCAGCAGCAGCAGCAGACAAGCTGACCTCTCTGCTCCAGAGAACCCTCTTGGCTTCCTGATGTCACACCAGTCAACTTCTGTCACCTTATCAGCTTCTCTAGGCATCTCCTTTTCTGCTGCTTGGTTGTTCTCCACATGCATGTGAGCCACAGGACTGGCCCTTCCCCCTTCCTGCCTTCCTTCCCCCCTTCTTCCCTCTCTTCCCTCCTTCCACCCTTCTGTTGGAAATGTTCCAAACCTGTGTTCCTGTTCACCGGGTGACGTTATCTTGTTATTTTTCTGCTGAAATGCTTTGTTCCCAGACAGCAATGGATCACTCCTTGTCATCCAGCTTTGAACTCAACGGTGATCTGCCCCAAAGCCTCTCTCGACAACCCCACTTTCCATCCACTCTCTGACATGCTAATTGCATTTACTTTATAATATTTATCATCTCTGAAGACTTCTTTTTCTAGATTACATCATAACTGTGTTGTCATGGCCATGACTCTGTGAGAACAAGGACCTTGAGTGTTTTGTTCCTGGAAAAGTCTCTTGACATACGACATCCATTTGTTGAACAGTGGAATGAACTGTCGTCCTGGATTCAAAATGATAGAGAGCCAGGAAAGACAATGGGCCATTTAGAAAGCCACTTCCATGACCCAGCTAAGAAATGATTAAAACCTGGGGGAGAAGAGAGCTAAGATTAATACACAGGTAAGAATCTACCTGGCTTTGGACTCAGGCTCTGTGTGTGGAGGAGAGGCTGGCAAGGCATTGTCTGAGATGTGGAAACACTTGCTGTGCTCTCAGAGGTGGGGAGGCTGGGGCGGCAGGCAGGCAGGGGTTCCTGCACTCCTGCATTGAAGTGCTTATCTGGGGAAGCCTGGCTATGCTTAGGTACCTACCAGATATGTAGAAAGAAATCTAAATATATGTTTGAAGCTCTATGGACATTGCCTATTTCTTTTAACTAAACTTTCTAAGTATATTAAGGAAGAATATTAAAGTCCCCTGGAAATCACCTCATTTCCTCTAAGTGATAACTCTGGCTCACCTGTGAAAGCCTTGGCCAGGGCCCCCTCCTGGAGTGGGAGCCTGTGTAATATTGCGCCTCACACCACCAGTGTTTCCTGCTGGCTCCCCCACTGCTCCATGGGCTTCTCTGAGCCTGTGTGTGTGAGGGCCAGGGAGGGAGGGAGGGAGAGAGGGAGGGAGAGAAGCTTTGACTGTGTTACTTTCTTCACCCAAAATTCACCCTTTGACTTTTAAATTCCCACCCAATCTTGACAGAACATGTCCATATATCCTCTTCTCTTCTCTTCTCTTCTCTTCTCTTCTCTTCTCTTCTCTTCTCTTCTCTTCTCTTCTCTTCTCTTCTCTTCTCTTCTCTTTTCTTCTCTTCTCTTCTCCTCCCACCTTCCCTCCCTTCTTCTGTCCTTCCCTTTCCACCTACTCTTCCCTAACCCTTCAATAGACTTCCTGCTGAGCCAAGCCACCTGTGCCCTCACCCTATGATGCTGCCACCTAGAGATGATGACTGCAACTGACAAGCTGATAAGGAATGATGTCCAGTGATGATGTCACTGATAAGGAGACTGATGTATTAAACCCAGTGATGATGTCACCAACAGTGACAGATTCCATTGCTGAGCAGACTTGCTGTTCATGGTACCCTTGACTAGACAAACAACCCTAGAAACTAGCGATCCAAAGGCCACTTGATGTGTATGGGTCAAAGCGGGGGATTACAGAATGTCTGACACTTCAGGCTCTTGAAGCCTGTGCTCAGGAGGTTCTACCTCTGTGACCTAGGTCCATGGGACTGTGTAGTCTGGACAGTGGGCCGAGGGGCAGGGGACCTTGTGTGTCTCCTTTACTCACATCCTAAGTGGGGCATACGCTAGCTACCTACCAGATAGAGTTTTAAAGGTTATTTAAGTTCGATTCACTATGATCATTGGCTCACGGTGTCTGTGGTAACGGTCACCCTCATGTGTTCAATCATTATCAAGTTCTCAGAAGTTTAGTTTTGATGGGTTTCTCTCATTTGAGGCAATGTCTCACACAATAACCCAGGCTAGACTAGATTGTACCATATAATCTTTACAGCCAAGCTAATCTCAGATGCACAGCAATCCTCCTGCCTTAATTAACTTCTTGAGTGCTGTGATCATAGGTGTCTAGCAAGGCTTCTTTTTCTTTTTCTTTTCCTTTTCCTTCTCCTTTTTCTCTTTCTCTTTCTTTCTTTCTTTCTTTCTTTCTTTCTTTCTTTCTTTCTTTCTTTCTTTCTTTCTTTCTTTCTTCTTTCTTTCTTTCTTTCTTTCTTTCTTTCCTTCTTTCCTTCTTTCCTTCTTTCATATTTTTATTAGATATTTTCTTTATTTACATTTCAAATGGTATCCCCTTTCCTGGTTTCTCCTCAGCAAACCCCCTATCCCCTCCCAACCCCCCTGCTCACCAACCCTCCCACTCCTGCTTCCTGGCCCTGGCATTCCCCTACATTAGGGCATAGAACCTTCACAGGACCAAGGGCTTCTCCTCCCATTGATGACCAACTAGGCCATCCTCTGCTATATATGCAGCTGGAGCCATGGGTCCTTCAATGTATATTCTTTGGTTGGTGATTTAGTCCCTGGGAGCTCTGGGGGGTACTGGTTGGTTCATATTGTTGTTCCTCCTATGGGGCAACCCCTTCAGCTCCTTGGGTGCAAGGCTACTTGTCATTTTCCAGAGCTTTAGGGAAGTTCCCCGCATGAAGTTGTATGCGTTGTTGTTTAATAATCCTGTGAAGGACCCAGCCTTCCTGTCGCTGGCCCAGCCTACTGTCCCCACACTTCGTTCTGCAGCCATGCTGTAGCCCATAGACTTGGAAACAGTGTAGACTGGTTGTTACCGGTTTTTGCTGCTCTGTAGATATGTGCTGTGTTGTCTTCTACAACCCGTGTTGGCTAGGAATTTCCCTTGGAGGACACAGGTCTCTTCAATCCTTAGTTGTGAGGAGGGTTGGCTCTGTGTGCTGTTTTGCGTGATGGTTTTCTCTAGATGAGCTGTTAGTTAGAGATCACTCATTGGAAGGCATTCTCTTCGCAGCTGCTCTCAAAAACACCGAGATTCTTTGTAAAGTCATTATGAGTTGACACTTATAATTGCATTCATTTATAGGGAATAAAGAGATGTTATGAATTATGAATATAATGGATGACTAAATTAAGCTAGTTATCATGTCCATCAGTGCAGCTATTTAACATTTTTTTGTAGTGATGAGATTTGAAGTTTACTGTTAGCAGTTTTGGTATTGGCTGCACTAGATCTAAGAGAACTCGCACCTTCTTCCTGTCCGAAGCTTATACCCTTTGATTGTTGTCCACACCCTCCTGACACTGGAGCCTTGTTCCCTTTGATCGCTGTCCACACCCTCCTCGGTTCCCACTGTCCTGTGTTCTGCTTCCGTTAGTTCGTTAGTTCGACTACTTCGACTCTGCATATAAAAGGGAAGACCGAGGATGTCTGTCTCTTTGTGATTGGCACAAACTACTTAGGGGGATGGTCTATGATCTACTCATGCTCTGTGTAGCCGATAGCTGACCACTGTTGCACTGAGCGCATACATCGCACTTCCTGTATCCGTTTGTTCATCTGTTGGCATCAGTTAGACAGCATAACATATCTTTGGTAAGTGTTGCCACTGTGAACGTGGAGGGCAGACGTTCCTTCCGCGGACTGGTTCTCATACGTGTGTGGATGATGCTCAGAACTGGGCTTTGTGGGTATCATAGTCCTTCTGTGTTTAATTCCCAAGCAATCTCCACGTAGTCCTCCATAAAGTCTGTATCAACTTATATCTTTAGCAGCCGAAGACAAGGACCCCTTTTCCCACACATCCGCCTCAACACTCGTTATCGTCTGTCTTTTTTATAATAGCCTTCTGACAGGTGTGAAAGAAGATCTGCGTTTCCCTAATTATTTGCATAGATCATTGTCTATCTGTATATCTTCCTTTGAAAATTACTGTCCATGTTCCCCTGTCCCCCAAATGTCTGCACTTTATTACTATACGTCCTCGTTCATGAGAGGTTTTCTTCCCTGCCGTAACAGGAAATCCAAGTAAAGCCGTCTCCTCCCCGAGGTGGCAACAGGCAGCTTGTACTGCCGAGGGTCGGCTTGGCTTGACACAATTTGAACTTTATTTTTCCAGACTCGAATCACAGATCAAGCAAATGTTCACAATACTGTAATGATTTTTACCTTGACATGAAAAGAATGAGGTAAACTAAATAAGCTGAAGGTTTTTATCCAGGACCTGTAAATCTGACCTGCCTTGATATAGCATTCTCAGATAACACAGGATCACAGGGCCCGGGCCCCATGGCCACTTCATCAAAGGCTCCAAGTTCTGAACTGTGTCCCATCACACTGTCATGCAGATACCCAGAGTCCAGGTGCTCATCTCCTGCTTATATATCTGAATGCTCACATCAAACCAAAGGCCCCCAACGATGGTGAGATTTGGTAGTTCAAGCACAAACACTCAGTGAGGACTTTAAAGCCCTCTGATGTAAATCAACTTCACTGGTGCATGGTGACAGTTTTGTCTGGAATGTGAGCGATGTCTGTGGTCATTTCCAGCCTCTTTGGGTTTTTTTCTCTGTCTTTATCCACGTGTTCTGTGTTCCATGTCTCCCTTTTTTCCCTGTGATACTCATTAATATGAATTTATCCCAGGTTAAGAATCATATCAGGTGATGGTAGCATAGTTGTGAGTTGTCCTTGTTCTGAGGGATTTTATACATAACAGGGACTGGCAACCACCAAGGGTTTGCAGTTCACTGAGAGGAGAGATGCTAGGTACAGTGAGAAAAGGCCCCTTTTAGTGAGTGGGGTCTCATGTAGCTTTGCTTCATAAGATAAGTTTTCAGAGATCCTCATTCAGTAAATATTTATTAAGCATCTATTATGTGCATAGGTCCTGTCATATGTTACAGTCAGCATGATGGCTGATAGTAGGTACTTACGACTTAGATATTGTTCCTCAGTTGGTAGTGCTGTGGGACCTTCAGAAGATGGGAAAGTGGGTGGAGACATTGGTCAGTAGACATGGTCGTAGTAGACTAGGCTCCATCCCAGTACCTAGTTCTTCCACTTCCTTGTTTACTGTGATGTGAGAAATCACAAGCCGCTGCTGTGGTGGCCTGAGCTGCTTTCCTGCCCCGGGGTTAGCCCCGACAAGCAAGTGATGATGAAATGTTAAGTACAGTGAGGTTTGAGGGAAACAGGAAACAGGCGATGGCAGCTTTGCATATTTGTGTGAATGTGGGCATGCACACATGCATCTAGGTACATGTGCATGGAGAGACCTAAGGTTGATGTCTGGAATCATCCCCCATTGCTCTTCCATCTTATTCATTGAGGCAGGGTCTCTCAATCAAACCCAGAGCTCATCAATACATTTAGTCTTGCTCTGTAGCTTGTTTTGGGCATGGTCTTCTGAGTTTAGAATTGCAGATAGGCTGCCAGGCCCATGGGGCCTTTATGTAGGTTCTGGGTATCTGAGCGTGGGTCTTGGTGCTTGCTTGGTAAGGGCTTTAATTACAGAGCCATCTCCTCAGCCCATACACATCCACTCCACGGTGTGTAGGTGTGTATCTGAACTTGTGCTTTGTTTCATTGCTTCCCACGTTGCCATGGCTGGCTTGGTGGAGCAAAAGCCCTTTGGTAGCACCGTGGACAGCATGGCCCTGGCAGGCCATGGCACTGCCTCGGTCTCTGTGCTACTTACTTACATCATGCTTTGCTTGCCTTAGTTAATGGAACTGTTGATGCAGAGCAAACTGATGGAAGAGCTACCAGCCTTACCCAGAGCAGAAACATTTTTCTTCGTTTATTTTGAAGATGGTTTACAACTCATCCTTAGGCCGCCTCATTATGTCTTTCAGAAACAGATCTCAGAGAACGACTAATCAAGAGGTTCGGGGGGGGGGGTGTTGGGAATACATTGGGAAAAACAGATGTTTGCTATTTAAAGCTCTGCAGATGATTGTTCATTCTGTTTCTGGTGAAAAGACGTTCTTATCCACTAAATAAATATATTGTCTTTGAGTGCGTGCCCTTCTGTGTCATGGCAGTGGGACATTTTCACTGCTGGCGTTGGAAATGAAAATGTTCTGCTCATTTTGCACAATAGGGAAGGAGGGTGAGGAACACATCGGTAAATTCACTCTTCTCCAGCAGGTGAATGGGAAGGTGCTGAGGGATTTTGGGAAATACTACCAGGCTGCATGACCTTGGAGGTCAACAAGCATAGCTGAGTTTGTAGGAACACTAAAGCTGTGATCACAGGTAGATGTAAATGTGAAGATTTTAGCCAAATGGAAAGAAGTGGAAGAAAGAAGCCATATCCATGATTACATACTACACTGACCTGGGAGAATTTAAAGGAATAAGCACTGTTAAATATTTACAAAACCAGATTAAATAATTACCCATTCAATTAGCAAAGAACTTTAGAGTTTATTTAGTTCAGCTCCCTGTTTATGGGTGGAATAAACAAACCCCAAAACAACCGGAAAAGTCTAATCACAATGATCAGGTACTGGTTTGGCAAAGTGTTTGGATTCAGATCTCTAGGTTAGACCCTTACCAGGCTTCCCTGGCTGTGCCACAGAAAGCTCAGGGGCCCCCAAGCTCAGACCATTGACTGAGCTCACAATCCCCCCATCTACTTTACTCCTGGTGCCTACAAGTAAGGGAAAGCATATTGAGATCTGCAAGAGAAAAGGGTCAAGGGATTTATAAAGGCAGGCCCATCGGAATAACACTGCATCTTTAAAACAGGAACTTTTACAAACAAAAGGAACTGAAAAGGTGTAAAAGATCACCTGTCCACCCTAGAAGGCTACTAACATTAAGAGGGAAGAAAACACTTCATGGAGGAACCAGACACTTCCACTACACCAGCCCTACAGGTGTTGGCTAAGGAATACGTCAATCTGGAAAGGATAAACACAGCCTAGAGGTCATAGGGAACACTATCAATCAATGCAAGGCCAGGTAATCAGACATCTGAGGAAAGTATCACACAATCCACAGGACGACAGGAATTAGCACACGCCTTTAATCATAGCTCTGAGTGTTAACATTCTCACCTTCCCCAGGAAAAAGACAGACCAGCAGGTTGGGTCAGAAAGCAAGATCCACCCTTTTGTTTCTTCCAAGAAACAAGCCTTCCCATCAGTGGTTGATAGCTGTCCCCACAGGGTAAAAGGACAGGAAAATTGGATTTTAAAAACAAATTTAAGATCTGACAAAACAGACTTCCAGTCTCTAGACTGTACATCTTTAGTTCTTTCTTCTTTGTTTCTCCATATATAACAGTTTTCTAGCATGTCTGATGCTTTGGATTTCAGTGCAGTTGCAGCATGTACGTTTTGTCTTGCTGCATAGTAGGCAAGCAAGCTGGGTGTGAGCGGGAATCCACATGAATGCCCTTGATGGAGGAAGAGGAAAGGGAGAATCAAGACTTGTTATAGACTGAGTTTTACCACCAGCCCCCTGAAATGCTAATTTTCTTGGTTGCTGAGTGCTTTCAGACTGTCTCCCAGAATGCTGCGTGTTCTGCCAATCACTCAGAATTAAGTCAAACTGCAGAGGCATGCCTATATGTACAATCACACCTCTGACTTGAGATCATGCTAGAGTTTACTTGATGCAGCAAATGAGGTTTAAAGAGAGCAGGTGCATAGTATATATTTATTTATTACTCCCATCAATGCAAAATATCAGATGCTATTGTCAATAGCTTTCAGTTTTCAATGAGACACTAGAAAGAGTTACACCGTGGACATCACCAATGAGGTTTGAATTAAATATTTGGTACTGTACCATTCCTGGTAACTTAGAACTGAACATGATACCGCCTGGGACAGCTGGACCATGAAACTAGGAAAGCAAGGACACAGACATAGCTGTTAAGGATGAATTAAGAAGCCAGGCAGTGGTGACACACGCCATTAATCCCAGCACTTGGGGGGCAGAGGCAGGCAGATTTCTGAGATCGAGGCCAGCCTGGTCTACAAAGTGAGTTCCAGGACAGCCAAGGCTACACAGAGAAACCCTGTCTCAAAAAACAAAAAACCAAAAAAACAAAAAAAAAAAAAAAAAAAAAGAAGAAAAAAAAGAAAAGAAAGAAAGAAAGAAAGAAAGAAAAGAAAGAAAGAAAGAAAGAAAGAAAGAAAGAAAGAAAGAAAGAAAGAAAGAAAGAAAGAAAAGAAAGAAAGGAAGGAAGAAAGAAAATGTTGAACTTTAAATTGGAAAAATCACTGCACTGTTCATATAATACATGATGTTAGGATGCATTTATACACGTAAATCGGATAAGGTCAGTAGGTCACTGAATATCTTCTTTACTTGCCAGGGATGAGTGACTGGAAGTCACATGGTGGGGCCAAGCTGACGACCTGTGTTCTGCTTGATGCAGCTTTTCCAGTCTGCTCTCTTCGTTCTGCTTTCTCTCTGGAGATCTCTCTGTCTGTATCCTGCTTGCTTGTGGCAGTTCTCCAAGCAGTTCTCTCTTTATCCTAAAAAAATAAATAAATAAAAATAAAATTCTCTGGATAGCTCTTCTCCTACAGAACACAGGTCCAATCTTTTATTTTACATATCCATCCAATCATTTACTCCAGATTTCCTTTTGATTATCTTACAATCCTGTGACCCCAGCCAGCCCCTTGATTTGATTTGACTGCAAGCATACATTTTTTTCCCTTAATGTTGCAGAAGAATTCAGAGATCTGTCTGCCTTTGTTAAGCACAGATGATAAAGTAGTTGGCAGGGACCTTGCCCTGAAATCACCATTTCCACCACCCCTGAACCTAACCTAGCTCTGCCCTAGGCTCATCCTGAACTTGGAAACCACCTGTCTTTGCATAAACAAAAACTTAGCTGGGTGGGGTCTGCTGTGATGTCCACTCCCTAAATCTCTTTATCTGCTTCCTTAGTGTCTTTCTGACAAGCTGGCTCACAGCGCTGCTGCTTCTGTTCCTTTAGATTCGTGAAGCCCCTCATATAATTCATACTGCATCCTTAGTTTTTACAGAGTTGAGAATTACATATTTTTGAACTCATGCTCTATTAAAGGGCTGTCCTGAAGGTCCCAGTGTTTACCATTTTGCTGAGACATTCACCATATCTGTGACTCCTGGACTCCTGCTGTTTCTAATTATCATGGAGCCATTAACATTAAGGGAGGACGTTCCTCAGAAGAGTCCTCCGCTGCTAGTGGGTCCAAAAAATATGTACATCATCACACAGACAAACCTTACATCCACAGCACCAGCGACACTCCTGGAGGCTCACACCAGGTCCCTGTCCCAGGGATAGGAACCATGTCACTCTGTCCCCCTCAGGGCCACACTGGACTCAGCATTTACTTAATTAGACCTTTTTTAATAAACCTGAGCATGAACTGAAGGTCTGTGTCCTTCATAATTGATGTAGTTAAAGCCCAAGACCTCAGTGTGATAGTATTTAGTATTTAGGTGGGGGTTCCTAGGAAGCAAAGAGATCTTGAGAGTGGAGATTCAAAAGTGCAATCAGTGTCATAGTGTGAGACATCAGAGAGATTTGTCTTTACTGTATGAGAATTCAATGAGGTAAATTCACCTAGAGAGTAGGAACTGAGGGACTAGAGAGGCAGCTCAGTGAACAAGATAACTTGCTGCTCTTGCAGAGGACCTGGGTTCTATTCCCAGCATCCACATGGTGGTCATAACTGCCCATAACTTCAGCTCCAGGGAATCCTGTGTCTTCTTCTGGTCTATAGATACCTGTATGCACATAAGCACATGCAGGAGCATGCATACACATAAATAATAAATAAATCCTAAACCCACAGTCAAGAGCAGACAGAGAAGAGCCTGCCTAGTGATCAGCTTACTTTATCTGCTCTTAGACAGCCTATTGACCCGCACCCAAAAGGGCTGCTGCTGCACTTTTCCCATATCAATTAAGTGAAATGAGACAATCACTTAACTGATATGCCCACAAGCCAATCTGACCTAGATAATCCTCATTATACTCTTTACCCAGATGATTCTGTGTTGCCTCTAATTGACATTTAAAACTAACCATCGTAACACCTTTAGAGCTGGTTGTCCCTGCCTTTGTCCTCACCAGGGAGGCAATAGCAGGTGGACAGGGCGATGTAGCTTCCACATCTACAGAAGGTGGCTCCAGATGATAAATAGCAAACCCTGGGTCTGAGACCCAACATCTGACTCCTTTTCCTCCTGGTTAAGATAAACTTACAACTGAAAGACATTAATAAAGCGAAGAATTTTCTGATTGGGAGATTTTGTTTGTGCTCATGCTGCAAACAAGATTGAACTACAAAAGCTTTGCAACAAAACTCAACAAATGTATATTAGTGTGGAACTATGTTTATAAACCTTTCTGCCATCCGAGTTGATCCGACATCTATGGCAAAGTCCATTCCCCATCTGCTACTCTTGTATTCACAGAACATGTTTGCTCAGAGACCAGGGACAGGGAGGGAAAGGAAAGATTGTATTTCTCTTTGGTGCAAATATTAACATTTCTCAAAGTACACGGGAGTCTGTGCAGGATCATCTAACGCTAAATAAAAACCAGCACGGAGCACTGTTTACCAGACTCGCTTCTAAATGTCAGCTTGGCCAGACCTGTTTGCGGGTTTCCTTATTTGATACTTTGATGTGCTTGTGACAATGGAACACATTCCTCTGAAGATTTGCAGATCTGCAGTTATAGAGAGACTGTGGGATGTGGCATGGTGGGGGAGGGGTTGTTGGCAGTATCGTTGGTGTGAAATTGAACTGGGTGTTTACAATGGAGGGTGCTAGGTTAATTTTAAGTATTGGTGCTAAAGTACAGGACACAGGCTTTGCCCTTTATATTACTACAGAGATCATCTCCCACATCTGACAGGTGCCACAAGTGCTGTGGAGACCTTGCAAGAGAGAGGACACAAAAGCTGACACTGGCTATGTGCCCCAGGCTAAACATGAGGCTTGGGATAAGATACTGAGCCAGGTGTGAGACCTGGGGCATAATGGACTCCGTCCCTCACCGAGGCCAGGCGATAATGTTGGTTAAGCTGGCATTAGTGCCATCCTTTTACCATCCCTGGGGTCCTTTTGTCCCGAGATTCAGGAACATGAAGCTACATCTCACTATGCAAAACCCATCTGTGGTGTCCCAGAACTACATTTTCACGTGACTTAGTGATCTGTGCTTGGATGAAATAGCCAGATTATCTTGCTTATAAGTAAACAGACTCACCAAAGCAAAATGTTTAAACAAATGTTTTAGTTTCATTTATACAGGAGATTTAAGTGGCCACCAAGATTGTGGGGACACAGGGGAGCACACATGGATGAAGGGCCCATGTGCATGGAAACCAGAGATCAGTCCTGGGTGTTGGTGCTCAGAAGTGTATTTCACTGACCTGGTGATAAGGTGATGAGCAGTTCAGCTGAGCTAGCGAGCCCCAGACATCTGCCTGTCTCGGCTTTCCCTGGGACTGCAAGTACAAGTGTGCACTGCCACACCCAGCTTTTGTATTTTCAACTTGGTTTATGGGGTTTCACTGAGACTCCTTGGCCTGGTGAGTGGAAAGGGAAGGGTTATACACCTACGGGGCTACTTAATGCGAATACATCATAGACTGTGTCTAAGGAATTTACTATATTTAATCATGGAACCAATTTATGCAAACAAGTAGCCATAGGTACCTGAATGCTATGGTTGTCGAGCTCAGTAGTCTAGCTACTAGAGAGGCTAAGTCAAGAAGAGAGCAAGTTCAAGGTTTGTCTGGGCTACACAGCAAGTTGAAGGAGCAGCCAGAGATATTTATTGATACTGTTTCAAAGTGAAAGTCAGGGACAGGGGCATGGGGAGCTCAGTGGGAGACTGCTTACCCAGTGTGACCCTTTACAGGACCGCAAAAAAAAAAAAATCACTTTGGTTCCTCATATAATTTCACAGCTTGGGGTTGGGGTAGGGAATGGCTGGGTGTTCCCTGGTTCTGGTTTAAATCTTTCCTAAGTCTGGGACTTGGCTCTGGGTCTCTCACAGGTCTTCTTCCCAGCTACACATCCTACTTGTAAGGGGATGAGTCAGGCCAAGTAGCCATCTTTGCGGTATCAGGAATGACAGAAGAGTTACAGCACACAGCCTCTTGTTCTAAGATTACACTTTTGGAATGTGTACTATTCTGATTTGGAAGATTTATAATTCTGGTCACACGAGACATCCATCCTTTAATATACAAATATCATCTCTTCCATTTCTGTGGTTTGGGGGCTTCCCCTCCCCAACTTAATTCAACAGATTTGTTAAGTGCCAGGCACACAACTCTCAGGAGACGAAGGCCGACTGTGAAACCAAGATCCCTAGAAAGAGGCTCTGCAGATAGGAACATTTGGTCCTCCTCCAGGCCCTCCCTCCACGTCGTTTGGTGAGGAGGTTTGCTGATGCCCATGACATTTGTGCACTGAAAACAACTTAGGTTGAAATATTCCCAGAAATTATCTCAGGGATGATTGGCAGTTATTTTCCTTGGGCTGCTGTCCACACACAAGTGTGCAGGCCTGAGTTCTTTACACTGCCATAAAAACCCAGGTGTGGCAGTGTGCACCTGTGACCCCAGTGCTGTGGAAGAGGATGAAGGCAGAGCCCAGGGCCTGGGGCCCAGATGATATAGCTGAAATATATTTTCTGAGACTGATAGATGCAAAGACTAGATGTCTTTGAGCTTTGCTTTAGTGTCCAGCTTTCCTGTTTGACCATCAACTTCTTTACACTATGAAGGAAGCCGTGACATTAAATACATTTAAGGTACATTAACACCATCTTCCATCTTACTAATTGCTTTCTTTTACTCATAAAATAGCACTTCTGCAAATGGTTTGTTACCTGGTCTTTTGTTCTGTGCAAACCCAAGCAGGCTTCAGGAAGCTTCTATAATTGTATAGCCTTGGCTTATTCCCTTCCCCTCTTTCTTTCTCTATCCTGTGCTTGTGTGTGTGTGTGTGTGTGAGAGAGAGAGGCAGAGAGAGAGAGACAGAGAGTGTTTGTGTATATGTGTGCATGCTTGTGTGTGAGAGAGATTATGTGTGTGTGCATGTGCGTGAGTGTGCATGCTTATGAATGTGCGTGTGAATGTGTGTGAGTATGAGTGTGTATGTTGTGATTGTAAAAAGATAAAGAGATATTAAGATATATTCTATGGGGGTGTGGTGAGGTATAGGGGAAGGGGGTGCCTCAGCAGGCCCATGCCAAGGCATCCCCTTTCCCTGAGGGACCAGCCACATGACGGTATGGTATACAATAGAGTTTATTCGGGGTATGGGGAGGGGAGGCAAGAGGGTAGTAGAGACAGAGAAAGGCAGAGAGGGGTAGAGATTAGAGAAGTAGAGTCTGGCCATGAGCACGAGGCAAGGGGAGGGGGATGGGGGTGGGGAAGGAATGGGGAGAGAGAGGGAGCAAGGGGGTAAGAGAGAGGCAAGAGAGAGAGAGGAGGGGGCAAGCAGCGCCTTTTACAGTGGGCCAGGCTTACCTGGCTGTTGCCAGATCACTATGGATGGAGCTTAGACAGAATGCTAACAGTGTGAGTGTGTGTGCATGCGTGTGTGCGAGTGTGAGTGTGTGCATGTGTGTGTGAGTGTGTGACTGTGTATGACTCTGTGTGTATGTGTTTTGTGCATGCTCACGCTCGTGCACACAATCAGGGAAGCCAGAGGATGATGTGAGTGTCTTCATCCTAGATTTTGAGACAGTCTCTTTCTAGACTGGAGCTCATGAATTCAGCTAGATTGGCTGCCATCGAGCTCCCAGGATTCTCCTCCGGTCTCTTCCTCTTCCCTGCTGGGATTATGGGCATGTAACACCATACCCGGTTACTTTATCTGGGTGCTGGGGATCCAAACTCAGGTTTTCATGACTGCGTGGCCCATCTCCACAGCCCCAATTTTTAGAAATAGTTCTTTGGTATTTTCTCTTGATCTTGCTTCTCTGATTTGTCTCTTTTTTTAGTTTCTCCCTGTATCTTTAGCACTTCACTGTTAATCAGAAGCCCAGCCGGTTCTTGTTTTGCAGTTCAGCTGTCACGGTTTCATCTCCCTCCCCGACCTTTTCCCTGAGAAGCAACTGACAAGTGTTGGAAAGTCACTGTCAGTAACCTGTCACTTGTGCCAAGGATGCGCCCTCCTCATCAAAGCCATCTCTCTCTTGAGACAATAGAACAACTCATCTCACCCTCGAAAACGGGCGAGGCAACCACAGCCACAGCCGAAAATTGAGAAATAGGATCTTTGATCTCCAAAGGCTCTGGGAAAACACACTTCCATCAAGCTGATACAGGAAAACAGGGTGAGGCCCGGTGGTGTGGCCAAGCAGACAAACACAAGCTGCTCTGGCAGTGCAGAGGCTTCTCTCCCTCAGTTAAAAGTTAAAAGGCCTCAGAAACCAGGTCCCACCCAGTCAGTTTGCAGGGCAGCTTTGAAGAGCTGTAAACTGTCCCTATGGGGTTCCACTTGTCCCCCACACTGCTCTGCAGTGGGCAGCTGGCTATGCTGATAGGAAAACCAGCCAACAATACACCCCTGTCCTGTCTGCTCCCACCTTTCCAGCTCAGTCTCTGGTCTTTCTCCTCTCCTTCCCTTCATCCTCGCTCTGTCTATGTCCTGCTACCTGATGAAAGGAGATCGCTGTTGCAGTGTCTGTCTCTGCAAACACATCCAGTAGGAAATGAGCTGACATGACAGATGTGACTGACTTAGTTCTTGTCATGATCCAGGTAAGAAAATATATGTAAAAGTTAGGCATGTATTGTCAGGTCCTTTAGCATTTGAAATATCATTACTGTGGATTTCCCAGGGGTAGGTGGCACAGCAAGTACACACAGCCAACCATTGGGCCCTAGCTCAGCTCAGGCACTCGATTCTTCCTGGCCTCAGGCCACTCTCTCCACCCCAGCCTTCCCCCTTTCTTCTTTCTGTTGGTTTGCTAGAGCATCTGTCAGCTGGGGACACACCCTGAACTGTACCTGCCTTCAGAGTCTTGGTTCTTGCTCTTTCTGCTGTTGGAAACACACCCGGCCGTCACCTGGGCCTTATTTTCCTCTAACGTTTATTACGTACTCTATCGTTTTATTTATCGGCCTCCCCACCTTAGGTTGGGACCGTGAGCCTTCCTTTCTGTCCATTCTCAGTGTGTTCACCACAACTGCACCAGTGCAGGATCAGTGTGGGGCCCCAACTCTTGGGGAGAATGAAGGATTAGCTGGTTTTTATGTGGCTCAAGGTATCTGTTCTATCCAATAAGAACCTTGCCAGCCAGGGCCCTGAGCCTGATTCTGTATCAGTTCTAACACTTCCCTTTGCTGGAGCAGGGTTCCGTTTGCCACCAGTTAGAGCCATACATAATCAATACATGAGCCCACCTCCTCTCATTAGTGACTCTATCCTCACACCAGCCTCTCCTCTGCTTTGGCTCCAGTCTCGTTACCTGTGCCGCTTGGCCTTGCCTTGTGCTTTAAAATGCTCTTCCTGTTTTATGATAACCTTTTAATCTTTGTGTGCTTTTTGTAAAGTCATGAAATTGCAGCCTATAAGAGCTAGGATTACATTTTCCTCACTTTTCCTTTCCCTTGGCAGTCTAGGCATACTTCACTTCTGTCTTGTTCTATGTGCATAAACACACATGTACATACGTGCACACATATGTATGTGTGTGTGCATGTACACACACACACAGACACACACACACACACACACTTCTCACCAGAGTGGCAAACAGCAGATGTATTTTAAATGGCCATTGAAAACCACCTGCTGGGTGTTTTTATGAAGCCCTGAGGAGGGAGGGACCACCCCCATCTGGGGATGCTTAGAAAACACAATCCTTCACAGACTTACTGCAACATGTCAGGAGAAAGTAGAAACTAGACCTTGTGTCTTTGGTGGCAGCGTGTTTGGGTTGTTTTGTTGTTGTTTTGTTTTTAAATGAGGATCAGGGCCATTCTTAGACAAAATTAAGTATACAATGTCTTACTGACTTCTAGAGTTATTAAGCTGCTGTTCCAAGTGTTTGATGCTGAAATGACGAAGACTGGTATAGTTGGTGATATGTTTTGTGTCTAATGATCAAAGACTGTATGAGGATTTCAATATGCAGTCCTCACTGCAATGGTATTTATTTACAAGGAATTTATTTACATTTCAAATTCCATCCCCTTGAACATGAGCATCAAGGACTATATAAACAATAGAGATTAAAATGTAAAATTACTTTCAGCTCTAAGTTCCAAGAACTTGCTACTCTGTGTGACTGGCATCAGGTCTAGACTGTGTTTTGCCGGGAAATGAGCAGAAGTTTGTCTTACTTTGAATTGTATAAGAATGCAAAATATTCAGTTTCCCTAGATTAATCTTATAAAGTGCATAAGTACTTCATAATAGAGAAAAACCACGCGTTCTTTGCATAATCCATTTGAGTGAACTGAAAATTGTTAGAAAAATCATATTTTGGTATGGTTCATGTGTGTGGTGCGTGCATGTGTGTGCTGGGGTGCACATATCTGTACATGTTGATGCCAGATGACTCTCTTGATTATTCTTTACATTATTTTTCGAGGCAGGATGTCTCACTAAGCCTGAAGCTTGATGCTCTATCCATGGGGCTACTGGAGTTTTCCTGCTTCCATTTCTCCAGAGCAGGAATTGTTAATCTTGCCTATTTCATGGGTGCTGGGGATTAAAGCTCAGGTCCTTGGGCTGGTGTGGCAGATACTTTAGACACTAAGCCATTGATCGAATTTCTGTAACGATGCTTAAGTTATCTCTCTGGGCTTCATGGGATATGTGGTGATTTCTTTTCTCAGCATCTCTTCCCATCTCCCACCCCTCATGCCCGTTGTGATTTTAGAGGCAGAAAAGCCCAAGGCTTCACTCTTGTAACCACTCTCTGCAGCAGCAATGTCCATGGTGCAGCAGCAATGCCCATGGTGCAGCAGCTCTGATCTGTAACTACAGGAGTCTGCCAGGGCCTTTCAACGTCTCCCGCAGGAGAATCGGGTGTCCTGTGTGCAACCAACTTCTGATGCAGACATACAGCTTAGGAAGCTGTATGTGTGAACTAAGGAAGAGATCAGGAAGAGGGAAGTCTTCAGTCCCTGAAGGATGCCCCACCCCCGCTGAGGAGCCAACCACAGGGCAGACTTCTACAAACAGCTTCTGTGGGATTTAAGACACCTTTTAGTTTTAATTTTTTTCTTTCATAGTCAGGATGACCTCAAAGTTCCCAACTGAATATATCACATGGAAAGCATCGTAAACGATCTAAAAACTCAGTAGATATTGTAAAATTACTTAGTTTTGAGGAACAGCAAGGTGACTCAGCCAGTGGTTGTCACCAAGCAAGATGCCAGGAGTTACTCCTGGAACTCAGGTGGTGAACAGAGAGAGGGAGAGAGAGAGAGAGTCTATCTGTCTGTTTGTCTGTCTGCGTTTTTAATTTCTTGTTCTGTGATTGTATTGGGAGCAGAATGTTGACCCCAGAAAGTTTTTTGTTTTTTATTTCTTACTAGTTTACTATTTAATTTAATTTCAAAATATATCCGTGTGTGTGTGTGTGGGTGTGTGTGTGTGTGCATGCGTGTGAGTGAGTGAGTGAGTGTTTGTCCATCTGTCTGTGTGCATTGGTGTGCTAGTAGGCACCTGTAATTGTGTATGTTGTGTCTGTATGATAGTTCGGGCATGTGATGGTGGTGGGGTAAACCAGCTTCTGCGAGTTTGCCCTCTGACCTCCACCCGTGTACACACACATACACATAAACAAAACAATGTTAATTTTTAAATTTAGTTTTTGTTAAAACACTCACAGAGTTTCAAAATTAGTCTTTCTCTGTCACGCACATGCTTTCTCTCTCACAGTAATGGTCCCATTACCAGGAAGACAGGTATGTATGGCCACATCAGCTCGTAGATTGTATTAGTCACATTTAGTTGCTATGACAAAAAACAAAGCAAGAAAGGCGACTTTAAAAAGTAAGGATTGATTCTGATTCACGGTTTGAGGACATAGCCCGTCATGACAGGGAAGGCATGTTTGAGGGAGCATGAGGTGACAGCGCATGTTAGATCACCACCCGTCAGTCATCAGAGAGTGACGGATGCTGGGTGCTTAGCTGGCTTCATCTCGTCCCTCTTATGCAGCCTGGGAATCCATCTGTCTCGGGGCTTCTGTGGCTGCCATGAAACACCGTGATCAACAGGTTGGGGAGGAAGGGGTTTATTTGATGTACACGTCCACATCACAGCCAATCACTGAAGTCAAGACAGGAACTCAAACAGGACAGGGACCCGGAGGTGGGAGCTGATGTGGAGGCCATGGAGGGATGCTACTCCCCATGGCTTGATAAGCTTGCTTTCTTAAGAATCCAGAACCATCAGCCCAGGGACGGAACCATCCATATGGGCTGGCCTCTTCCTCATCAATCACTAAGAAAATGTCCTTCAGCTGACTCTTGTGAAGGGCATTTTCAGGTATTTATTTATTTATTTATTTATTTATAGCCCCAATACTGTTCCCCCTCCTCCTTCCCTCCCAGACTCCCTCCCCTATTCCCTTCTCCTCTGAGAATATGTGCCTTCCCCATATCCCTCCCTTTCTGGCACATCAAGTTTCTGCCAGATTAGGCACATTCTCTCCCACTAAGGCCAGACAATGAATGAAACTAGAAACTATCACACCCTTAGTGAGGTAACCCAGACCCAAAAGGACGTGCATGCTATGTACTCACTGACAAGTGGATATTACCCATCAAGTACAGAATACCCATGATAAACTCCACAGACCCAAAGAAGTTAAACAAGAAGGAAGGCCCACGCGAGGATGCTTGGATCTCACTTGGAAGGGGAAACCAAATAGTCATAGGAGGCAGAGGGAGGGAGAAGAGTGTGTGGGAGAGGGGATAAAGAGGGGAATGGGGGTGTCAGGGTCAGGTGTGAAGAGAGAGGAGAGAGACCCAGAGAGCCAGGAGAATGAATGGACATCTGCAGTTGGAGATCATTTTCATAGTTGAAGTTCCTTCCCTTCAGATAAGTCTAGTTTGTGTCAAGTTGACGTAAAACTAGCCAACATGATTGATGCCTTCGTCAACTTGACACGTGAACATGTAACTGTTTGGCCACAACCTTCCCTTTCTTGCTTATTCCCAAGATCATACATTAATAACACATAACATAAAATATTTTGCAAATTTAAAAATTCCTACTGTCAACAAATTCAACACTTTTTAAGCCAATCTCTTTTAAAAATTCCAAAGTCTCTTTTAAAACCTAAAATCTCTTTTTAAAATTCAGTCTCTCAGCTGTGGGCTTCAGTTAAAAAAGAAAAAGTTAAATACTTTACTTCAAGAGGGCACAGTCACAGATCAAAGTAACGTCCAATGTCTGGGATACACTCACAATCTTCTGGGCTCTTCCATAGGGCTTGGGTCTCTTCTCTAGCGCCACCCTCTGTAGCACACAGCTTGTCTTCTGGGCTTCAGCTGGCTCCACTCCCTGGGTTGCTGTTCTTGGTGGTCATTCCATTGTAATGGTATCTCCAGAATGCTGGGGGCTTCTGCTGTGACTGGGCTGCACTTTCATCAATATCCTCTCCTGGGCTCTCTTCATGATGCCAAGCCTCAACTTCTTTGCATGACCCCTTCATGCTTTCAAAGCCAGTACCACCTGGGTTACTCTTACACAACCAAGTTTGGCTACCAGTGCCAGGTACAGCCTTGGCTGCCTCTGAAGCACAGCTTCTGTGTGCTGGGTCTCAGGAAACACTTCCCACAAGATTTCACCTCAGGGATGCTGGTCTCTTCTTAGTCACCACTAATTTCTCAGCTCCAACTAACCAGCATCAATTATCCCAGTAAAACAAAGGTTTTACCTTGGTGACTCTGGTCTCTTGTTAATCACAGCCGATTCTTCAGCCTTTGCTGTACCACAGACTTTAGACAAATGAATTTTTTTTCACTTCAATCATTTTCTCCTGCTTAAATTTAATTGGGGCTAGCTTACATTTCAGAGTTTTAGTCCATTATCACCACAGTGAGAAGCATGGCATCTCTCATGCCAGGGAATGAGCTGAGAGTTGTTCATCCTAGTCCATAGGAAGCAGAAAGAGAGAGACTTGGAACTGGTCTTGGGCTTTTGAAGCCTCAAAGCCCTCCCCGAGTGACACACTTCCTCCAACAAGACCATACCACCTAATCCTTTCAAATAGTGTCACTCTCTCCCTGGTGACCAAACATTGACATCTATGAGCCTATGGGGTTCTTCTCATTTAGACTGCCACACACCCCACAGGCTGTCACCCACATTCAGGACAGGTCTTCCTTTTTCAGTTAAGCCTTCTGAAAACCCTCAGAAATGCCAAGGGTGTGTCTCCGAGGAAATTCCAAATGTAGACAAGATTGCAATGACGATGAAGAGATTGGCAAATGAGTATGGAAAAGGATTTCTTGTATGACTTCAGGGTTTACACAAATGATAAGAATCCCTCATTTTAAGGGTCAAAATTCCCTGTTTGTGAATAATCTGAGAGCAAAGGGTTACAACATTTGATGCATTTTTTTTGAAGGCACCTAGAATGTGTTAGCATCTGGTTACAACATTTGATGCATTTTTTTTGAAGGCACCTAGAATGTGTTAGCATCTGGTGTCAGGAGACGTGTGTGTGTGTGTGTGTGTGTGTGTGTGTGCGTGTGCTTATGCCCTGAGGAGGTAGGTGCTGAACGGCCAAGCTTCTTCACTACAAAAGCTCATTAATGCTTGCTTTATCACATCACACATCCGTCCACTCTCTCTATGAAACCAGAAGACTTCCGTGTGTTTGCAGGTAACCAAGCAACACCAAAGCCCCGTGCTGTGAATATGTCACCTGCATTCATTGTTCTCTTCTGGAAATGGAATGATTGTCCCAACAAACTTGTAAACAAACTTTCATGATGCAGAACTTGTGTTTTCTACTTGCGTGGTTTAAAGTACAGTTGCAAAACTTGTAAGCTTGTATACATAAACTTGTGAAATCGTGAAAGATCCAGCACATTCAAGGGCTTTAAGCTACTAATAGCAGGGAGGAGAGATGACTCTATGGGTAAAGGTGACTGCCACCAAGTCTAACAATCTGTGTTCAATCCCCAGGTCCACATGGTAGAAGGAAGGAGCTGATTCCTCTGACCTCCATATATTATTTGCCTACTTTGCCCCCTCTAAAATATTTTTAGACTAATTTAAAAGATAATTAGATTTCTAGTGATCAAAGTTCAAATTTTCAATGACAGTTACTTAGTAGTTCCCAATCCCAGTAACGTATCCATCTGGGACCAGGTCCCTAATGGCTTTATACCTAGCTAGCTGAGTGCCATTTCCACGGAACTGAGAAATCCCTCTGCACTCATCTTAACATCTGAGGCTATTTCTATTTCTAAGGGTTGCAAAGTCAATACATAAATTTGTATTTTGAACTCATTCTTAATTTGAAAGTATAAGGAATCAGTTTATAATTTAAGAGGTACAGAAAGTTACAGTAAAAATAGCTTTCCCTCTGAGACAGTCACTAACTCCATGCCCTTGTGGACTCTATATAAAAATCACTTAAATGTGTTTTTCATTTAACAGACCCTTAATTATAAATACAAACAGGCTTTACAGATGAAGTAGCTTCATTGCTAAGATAATGTTCAAAACTAAATTTTACTCTCAATTTGAAAGCACTATGATGTCTGCCAGGGTTTCTGGGGTCTCCTAGTGACTGCATTGTGATAGCTTGTCCTGGAGTAAGGATGCTCAGAGGTGTGTGAGATTTTGCTCTCTTCCTCTGTGTGTTTGCATGGTGTGAACCTACTCCAAATATTTTGGCATTTCTTTCTATTTTGTGTCTGTATTGTGTGTGTGTGTGTGTTGTATTTTATATGTGGTATGCGTGTATATGTGATGTGTGTGTGTGAGGTGTATGTGTGCAGTGCGTATATGTGTATGTGTGGTATGTTATATGTGTGTGTGTAGTATGTGTGCATGTGTGTGTACGTGACTTGCACACCTGCGTTATAATGTTTGTGTGTGGTGTATGTGGTGTGTGTATGTGATGTGGGTGGTATGTGGTGTGTGTGTGTGGTGTGTGATGTGTATGTGAGGTGTGTGTATAGGTGTGGAGTGTGTGTGGTGTATATGTGGTGTGCTGTGGGTGTAAGGTGTGCATGCGTTGTATGTGAGGTGTGTGTGTGGTGTGTTTGTGTATGGTGCGTATGTGGAATGTTTGTATGTGATGTGTATTGCGGTGTGCATATGTGTATGTGGTATGTTACATGAGTGTGTGGTATGTGTGCATGTGTATATATGTGGCTTGCATACCTGCGTTATGAGCAGATATTGAGGGTGTCCTGCTCTATCGCCTGCCTCTTTATTCTCCTGAGAAGGACTCTCACCTCTCCTGGAGCTGGACTGGTGCCTGTGATCCTACAGTACTGAGCTGACAGTTGTGCATGGTCAGCCATACTGGACTTTCTGCATAGGTGCTGGAGATTGGAACTCAGGTCCTCATGCTTGTGCAACACAGACCATCTGCACAGCTTCCATATTAGCATTTTAAACTGGTAGCAATTCTCTCTAGAGTGGGTGTTGATGACTTTGGAGAAAGGCCTGGCTGTCCGAGGCCTGCCTGTCTTGTGCTTCTGCTGTGTTCTGCCTTTGGTCTATGGTGCAGGGGTAACATGGGCAATGCCTAGGGTCTCCCTTGCCCCTTGTTTTCCCTTTTGTTTGTTGAGACATGCACTGTCCCCATATACAATACCATCCTGTACTCCAGACAAGCCTCAAACTCGTGAAAATCATTCTGCCTCTGCCTCCACACTGCTGGGATCGCAGGCGTCTGCCACCATGGCCAATCTGCCTTCCACCATAATACCAGTTTCCGAAGTGATTCCCACCTACTGACAGATTCTAGAATATTGTACAACATTTATAAGAATGAAGAATCATCCATGAAGACCGACTTTATCTAATCCCACTCCGTTCTAAACAAAAGACATGTTTATAGAAGCATCACTTAAACCCTGTGCAAAAAAAGTGGGCTTTATTTCCCTTGACAAATAGAAAATATAAATCATGCCCAGCTAAAGCTGTTTTCGCAAGATAGCAGAAACTTAAATGCAAGGAAAATGGACCAGAAGATTAATCGAGGAGAATACAGAAGGTTTTAAGACACAATTATTCAAAACCAACTAAAACAGATACAACACTCAGCAATCTTACCTGACCTAATCGCCTGAATGACACGGTCTGTGTTATCCCATAGTTCGGGGGGCTTGGGCTGGTTGTTTAATTTTCATCCACAGTTTCCAAGTTCATTTAAATATTAACCCTATAAAATAAGTACTCTTTTCCCAGTGCGGGTGCCAGCACTCCATCGTAGGCAAATGGTACCTTTGATATAAAGTTTTAAGAGATCTGAAAAGTTAGAGTTACCCTCAAATATTTAAAAATACAGGTTGATGTAATAAAAGCCCTTCCCAATTCAGTTCCTGATTTTCACAAGTGAAATTCTTCCAAATATCCTATAGCTTTTTAATGCAATTTAAAAAATGTGTTCCTAGACCTTTTCCCATGTGTACATAACTCACACTGACCAATCCCACCCTACCCCTTTCCTTCCTTCCCTGTGCATGTGACCAGGAGCTGTCCATTGGAGCCTAGTAATCTCAGCATCTGGTGCACAAAGGAAGACCGTGAATCTCCTAGCCAAGCTTCCATCAGTAGCGAGTAGTTCAGTGGTAAAGGGAGCACCCTGTGAGCCCCTCTGCCTTCCATGACTGATTGTTATTAAGACAGTCTTGTGTGGATTCAGTGTATGAAAACTCAGATTATCTATGCTTGTCACACATACATGTATGTGTGCACACACCTATAGATACATACATACACACATGTGTGCACATACGCGCATGCATTCAGATATACACAGGGACACTCGCATGTGCGCACACATATGTGCACACACATATGTGCACACAGAGACACGTGGTGGGAACCAGCCTACGGTAGGGAACACAATGACCATTTAGGGAGTGTTTCTAGTAAGCAGAAAGCAATGGATACAGACTAGTTCTTCACATGCAAGGCCTGAGAGCTTACTCCCCTCACAAAACCACCAGTTTCTATTCTTCATGAAAAGTGGAGAGACCGAGGGCAAGTACTTTTAACTTGCTTTGTCAGCTGCTTTACCACAGAAGCAACTTCAGGAAGGCAAGGCTTACTGGCTCACAGAGGGCCCAGCTCATCATGATAGGAGGGTGATGGTGGCTGCAGTGGCTTGGTCCAAGGCAGCAGGAGGCCTGGTTTATATTATACTTCCATCAGGAAACAAAGGTGGTTGTTACCCTTCAAGGCTGACCCTGAGCTTCCTGCTTCTGCTAGATAGGCCAAGTCCCAGAGGCTCTACAACCTCCCCCAAAGTAACCAAGTGTTCAAACATAGGAGCAGTGGAGAGCATTTTGCATTCAAACCACCACGCTAGAACACCACCCTAAAAGGCTCAACACATTTTGCCCGGTGAATAACTTATTTGTCATTGGCTTGAGTGATGTGTGCCATTCCCACCACGTTCTACAGTTGGTAATGCAGACCTTAGTGAAGCTTAAAAGAAGATGCCAGAGTGCACTGTCTTATGTCAGCATCTCTGAGTAGAAGTGGAACACTTATTCTGTTTCCTGTAGATGTATGTACACATGAACACTTGTATGTGTGTGCATATGTGTACATGTGTATGCATGCCCATGTGAGTATGTGTGTGGACATGTATGTGAGTGTGAATGTGTATATGTGTGTATGCTCATGTGTATATGTGTGTGCACGCAAGAATACACAAGTACTCTTGTGTGTTTGGGTGTATGTGCACGTGGAAGTAAGGACACCCTTAGTTATTACACCTGTGCCATCCACCTTGAATTTTGAGACAGGATCTCTCATTGGCTTGAAACTTGCTGGCTGGCAAATGAGCCTCAGTGATCTACCTGCCCCTGCCTCCCCAGCAGTGAGATTAAAGCACAGGCTAGCATGTCTGACCCTCCAGAACATAGAACCAGGACCACATGTTTCCATGGCAAGCACTCTATTGACCAGCTGACACCTGGAGCCGAGCTTTGTGTTGAGAGCATGTAGGTGGGGTAAGAGAAGACTCTTCGGTACCATTCTGTCCCAGCAGAGGCACAGCTCGGCAGCACTTCCTTACTGGTTACATGTGCTGCCGTGCTGGAGACAGGAACGTTCAGTGGCTGGAGTCACCAACTGTGGACAGCTCCTAAACTGACTCATTAGGCAGTGACAGGTGATCTGTCAGAATAATAAGTCTGTGAGCTTCCGTTTTCACTCTAATGGTTCTTATTAACGACCTTTCGGGATGGATGATATTGGAATTCCATCTGCCACAAAGAAAGAAATCTAGAAAATGAATCAGTTGTGGGATGAGGGTGGAAAGCTGTTCCCAGGAAGGAAGCTGAGTGACAAATCATTGGGAATAAAAGCTGGCTTGCAGCGGAGACCTGCTCTGGCTTAACAGATAGAGCTCTGTGGCTACCTTGGAACTACTTTGATTTTAGTGACTTGACTTTACTGGTGGCTTGTGTAAACTTGACCAAAACAATTAAATCTCTAGACAGCTCACTCGCTGTGCCAGGTTGGAAAAGAAGAATAAAGCCTGAGCCTGGACGATCAGCAGAGGCAGCTTGTGACTGCTTACCAGTTCAGTGTGTCTCTGCTCATGGTGTGTGTGCATGGTTTTTCGGGCCATGTGTTAAATGCTGTTTCAGAGGTGTCCGTGTCTGGAGTCAGAGTTCAGCCAGCTTTCTATATAATGGTTCAAGTAATAAATGTTTTTGAATTTGCAGGCTGGGTGATTTTCTCATGTAACCACCAAATTCAGCCATCACAGAACAAAATTGGGCACAGACCATGCACATGAGAATGAATATTTGTTTTTGAAAAAATTCTTACTTATGGACACTAAAATTGGAATTCTGAATTTTTTTTGTCATAAATGTGATTACTTACTGTGGTTTGGAGTTTTTTGTTTTGTTTTGTTTTTTGTTTTTTGTTTTTTGTTTTTTTGAGGGGTTTTGTTTGTTTGTTAGGCAAGATTTTTCTACATTTGTACATGGCCCAGGCTAGCCTCAGACTCGTCCTCCTTCTGTTTCTGGTCCCCAGAGCTGTGGTTCACAGGCATGTACCTCTGAGCCAGGCTCTATCTGGGCTTTTGAAAACTTCTTAAAAATGGAAAACCCAGGAGAAGGAGGCAGAGGTACAAGAATCAGAGGCTAGCCTGATCTATACAGCAAAATCCCAGTCAACTTGAGGCTAGCCTGGTCTACATGGCAAATTCCCAGCCAAATGGGACCCTTGTCACTCATAGCTCAGCGGCTGCACATAGACAAGTGAACACTAGCTTTGTCAGTGACCAGAGGCACCCTCCCCTCCCCCACCACTCCGGTCTACATTACGGGTCAGGAGAGGGTAAAAGTGAGGAGATGTACAAGGGCTTTTCTGAAGTCTGCAGATCTGAGAGGCATCTTGTCTGATGAATGCTTCATCTCGTTAATGAATATTTCATCAAAGGTCACACTTCCAGCTGCTTAAAGGAGGTTTTACTTAACGGGGTAGAGACTCAAACGTGGACACTTTTGAGAATAAAGAGGATATTCTTGGCGGAATCCCCAGCCTCCGAGGTGAAACCAAATTCTGATGTGCCAGACAGGGCATGTGATTACCCAGGAGGGGAGCCTAGTGTGCTGCGATCCGAAAGCTCTGGGTGTGATAGACAGACGGACAGACTGAACTGTATGGACGTGAGCGAATGAACACGCTTAGGTCACCGGAAGCACACTGAGAAGGAACTGGGGAAGATGGCCCCGGGAAAGGGAGTCTGGGGCTTGAAGAAGGATTGTACTCGAGGGTTAACGTGAAACTCGGACATCCTGAAAGCTGGTCGTGAGGGAAATAACGTGAGAGAAAATGATGTCATCCTGACCCCCTGCTTTCTGATTGCAGAATGACTTGGGTGAGGCAGGGACTGCTTGCGGGAGCCCAATTAAGAGGGCACGGCAGCATTTTGAAGAGAAGATAAAGAGAACAGAACACACTCCAGGCAACAAGACCAGAAAGTGGAAGGTGGATTAAAGTCAGACCACAGAGAGGGAGTCAAGAGAACTTGCCAATTGAATATAAAAGATGCTTAGAAAATGGGAAATCAAAAGAAAATCCCAATATCTCAGTCTAAGTGACCATGCATATACCATATCCATGCATATACCACATCCAGTCTAAGTGACCATGCATATACCACATCTGTGGCTAAGTGATCATGCATATACCACATCTGTGGCTAAGTGACCATGCATATACCACATCTATGGCTAAGTGACCATGCATATACCACATCTGTGGCTAAGTGACCATGCATATACCACATCCAGTCTAAGTGACCATGCATATACCACATCTGTGGCTAAGTGACCATGCATAGACCACATCGACGCTTAGAGCTATGAGGGAAGGAGAGATTTCTAAGTGCATACGTAATCAGGATCCAGTTCTTATAATGTTTGGAGATTAGATACAAGGGAGTACAGTGCTTTCATAATTTAACTGGAACATACTCTTACGCCGGGTGTCCTCAGTCTGCACCATGTTCTTGGAGGGTTTCTGGTAAACAGATGTGAGCAGCCTTTTTTTTTTAGAAAAATGAGACTTTGATCAGAGAAAAGTAATAAAGCAAGTGGGACCTGCTTCTCCATTAATGTTCATTCCAGGACCCCACAGGCTGCAGCCCACTTTTGAGTACACACTAAACACTGGCTCATCCTCACGTTGGCTGTGATAGTAGAAATGAGCCGGCCTGAGGAAAGGGCTCCCTGGGACTGCCCTCCAGCTCAAATATGATTCAGGACAGCTTTCACACAGAGACTCTACCAACCACTTATTTTAATATTTGTCTTGGGATTTTTTTTTATTATCCGAATGTAAAACCCATGATGTGAAAACCCAGCTCCTTTCCTAAGGAGCTCTGGGGCTGTGGTTGTCATCCTGCACTGAGAAGACAGGAACAAGATAAACCTCACCAGCTCGGGAGGACACAAGTGACCTGCTGGGTTCCCCAACTCACACAATTGTACCCAAGCTGTAGCTCATTAGTTCTCCCCTAAAAACTTCCCGGTAATTTTCTAAGCACCGATTCTTTTTTTCTGGAGAGACTATGAAGAAAGAAACATAAGTAAATAAATAAATAAAAAATAGTTGGTAATTATGGCAGGTAATTTTAATTACCTGAAAGTACGTGCATGCCCACACACCGAGAGACACACAAACATACACAGAGAGACACACACAGACAGAAACACACACATATATGGACACACACATAAACACAAATACACTCAAAGAAACACACATGCCTCACCTATGTTAAAGTATGAGTATATCCATATGCCTCTCAATTAAAATATTTTTCCTTGAAAATTCTCTTCTACAACTTTTAATCCTATCAAATTTGCTGTTTGGTATTTAAAAAAAAACAAAACAATATCCCCCTGTACAACCAAGACTGCCTCAAGATTATAATTCTCCTGCCTCATCTTCCTGAGTACTGCTACAGGCTTAGACTTTTTTTTTTTTTTTTTTTTGCTTAATAATAGAGTCATAATTAGGTTTTAAATGAATACCCAACAATGTTGGCCACTTTAATGATGTAACTCTAACTTTTAAAACATTTTAGGCAGAACACAATATCACAATGAAAATAGGAAACACTTTATTTTGAAGACCTTGAACATCAGGGCTGAAGAGATGGCTCAGTGGTTAAAAACACTGACTGCTCATCCAGAAGAGTGGGGTTCTAGTCTCAGCATCCACATGTCAGTTCATAGCCATTTACAACTCCAGTTGAAGGGATCCAATTCCCTCTTCTAGCCTTCATGGGTGCCAGGCACACAGATGGCGTAAAACACTGATGCACATAAAATGAAAGTCAAAATAATGAAAAAAGAAAAATTTGAGAGCTCTCGCTGGTCCATTGGTTGACTTAGACTACTGACTGAGCAACTTTGTGACCCTGTGAACCACGTTCTTTCTAAATCTAATCTGACAATCTCTATTTTGCACAATTCTGGAAAGATTGGTTTGGGAACATTTTCAGCAGCTTGTATCAGTGCTAGAATATCTATAACCCTGTTCCTCAGAGAAAGTTAATGCAGCCTGTCCTCTTTTCATAATAACCACACCACTAGGAGACACGTGGGAAGCACACAGAGAAAGGACTAAGTGTTTTAGAAACATGTGTTGGGAAAGTATGAAAAAGAAAATCATACGACCAAACTATTTAAATTACATTCTTTTAATGGTTTACTCAAGGAGACTACAAGCAAGCAGGTGACTTGCTTGTAGTGTAAGAGGACCCTTGTCAGAAAACCAAATTAAAGACAGAAGGTCAAGAGAACTTCTCAATTGAATACACGAGATTCTGAGAAAATGGAGAACTCCCCAGCACCCACGTAAAAGCTGATGAGTCTAATACCTCATCTGTAATTTCAGCCTCCAGAGGTGGGGGACAGGATTCTGAGCAAGCCTGCAAGTGACATTCAAATCAGAGAGCTCTGAATTAGACATAAATTGATTAAGGAAGTTTCCCAATATTGACACTGTCAATACACATGCAGACACGAGTGTACATGCATGCAGTGCACACATGTGTGAAAAGAAATAAAATCCACTTGATGTTGGAGTATGATAATCTCCAAAAATATTTCACAAAAGAACCAAGAGAGGATAAATCCTCAGAGCTCTAAGGGAGAGCTTGCTGTGGTGCCCTGACTCCCCCACTCAAGTCTTTGGTTGTTCAAATGCACCTGTCCTGCCTTTTGGAATTGCTAGCTCCAGGATGAATCTTGCTTCTTATAGTTGCTGCCCCTCTTTCCCTCCATTTCTGTGTAGTGAACTCGGGATGCCTTTTAATTCTTCATTCCTTTTTTTGTCTTCAGGACTTGTACGGACGTTATATGCTGTCTGATCTTCCTACTGTTTATTTTGGGCTACGTTCTGTTAGGACTCTTGGGTGAGTAACCCCAGGTATAGATGATGTTTCCTGTTTGTTAGTGGATTAAGCAACCCAGTATCCCATTCTCAACAGGAGTGGTTTCCTTTGTGATTGACTGTTATCTTCTCTGGACCTATTTGGTAACAGACACAATATAAGATAAACACAGAACAGAGTAGCCAAACGCAAGCCCAGGTTAAGTAGGTAAGATAGCAACAAAGAAGGAAGGAATTTCTACTTTTTCATTCTCCTAAAGAGCTGATTGTATCTGTGCTGTTGTCTGCTATAAGAACTAGGAGCGAGGTTTGCTGGGCTGATCTATAAACTTGTTTATTCATAAACTAGCCAAGGATAAGGGACAGTGATTATGAATTTCACCAGGCAATTCATTGTTTCATTGAACCCTATTCTTTCTCTGCCCTCCAAGGAAGAGGCTCGTTTTTGTTGTTGTTGTTGCTGTTGTTGTTGTTAGGGTCAAGATTTTTCTAGAATGCTAAAACAAAGAAGTGGAGCACATAAAGTTACCTTAAGGAAAACAGCCTAGAAAGAAAACAAAAAACATTATGTATTTTTCCTTTGAAACATTTTACAGTTGTAGTCACTATACTAGACTGTTCTGCCAAAAGGTATAAATCCTGCCTTCTGGGTATTGACTTAAGAAAACGTGACTTGTCGCTGTTAGGGTAAGAGCTATGGACATCAGATATTAGCAACAATAATTATGAAGAGGCTTGTACGGTGCCTCAGAACACTATAGAACATTTTGGTCTTCATTTTTATCCTCTAGTAAGAGAGGTGCCCTAAAGATGGTAATAAGAAGCAACTCCCGAAAGGAAATCTCCACGTCACCATGAACTATTCAGAATCGGAGAACTCAGAAGAGGAAAATAGGGAGAAGAAAGTTTTACAGGAATCAACACAAAAGCCAATAATATGCTTTTACTAAGTTCTTATTTTCACGTTCGAACTCCTAAGCATTTGTGCAGATTGAGCACACCCTGTAGAATGAACCCTATAAAGTCTTTTCACTTACAAGCCTGCCTAAGTTCAGGACACATTTTTCTATTGTATTTGGCTATTTTTACTTATTGTCATATAATTTAAATGTGTTGCATACGAGGGGGAAGATTTGAAGCTAGGCAGGTCTGGATTCTTACACTGTTCCGTGGGGCAGAGACAACTATTTAACTTATTCACTCATTGAAAAGGACAGAAACACTCTCGATTTTCAAGGCCAGTTGTGAGGGGCGAACAGCAATGTCTGCACACATCAGCAGTGCTGGTGAGAGCCCTAGACAGTGCATAAATAATTTAGTTGCAATCAATTTGTTTTAAATGAGATTTACAGTGTTGTCTTTATTACAATGCATACTTTTGGTTATTAAAGCTTGAGTGTACACAGGAACTCCCCCAAAGGTGCTTGTTAGGAGAGGAACCTTTCCATGCAAGGCCTAACTCCACAGTAGGTTGAGTCTCCTCAACTATAGGAAACGCCAAAGCTGCCTATGTCCCCGGCAGGCTCGGCAGAGGAGCGCCCACCATAGTTCCTTGTGAACCATTTTGGTCAAAATCTCCGGATTCAATTTGTAAATAAACAATTTCCACAGGAAGTTGGAGAATAAATGTTCCTCAATCGAACTCAATATTCAACATTAAATTATTCAGCATTTCTTGCAAATTAATCCTGATGCTGATCAGGATTAATGCTAGTATCATGCTAGTATCAAATGACTCAAGACATTCACTAAATATCCACATACTTACTTTATGCCTCAACTATAGCTGGCTTTGTTGGTTGGATTTCAAAACGTAAACTTAAACCCTGCTATATTTAATGCTGGGCTGGATAAGTTGAAGGAATACAGTTGGCTGGGGTGACTAGACGTGTTGAAGATAGCTTTAACACGTAAGAACGAACGGCTTCCCTTGAATAGCCACGTTCACTGCCGTGGTGACGTCAGGAGCACTGCCGTGGTGACGTCAGGAGCGTGCTGGTGCCCGCCTTCTCTGTTAGGCCATGGTCCTCACGGATTATCTTTTATCCATGATCTTTTCATGAGTTTTAGCGTGTTTGTTAGTTACCTTCTGGCTTTGTAATAAAACATCACACTCAAGGCACCTCATAGAAGAAGAGCTTATTGTGGCTTGTGGTTCTGGAGGATAAGGGAGTCCACCTGGGAAGTGAAGCATGGTGGCAGGAAGCAGAGAAACTCACCTCTCAGCAGGAGCCCAAGCAGAGAGAAAGCGGGAAGGGGCCTGAGGTTGTAAACTCTCAAAGCCCTCCCACCGGCATGGGCTTCTTCCTACAAGGATGCACCAGCTAAACCTCTCCAAATAGCACCATCATCTTGGGGACCAAGTGTTTAAATATCCAGTCCTAAGGGGAAGATTTCTCATTCAAACCATCATACCATGGAAGAGACATTTCTATTTCTCACAAAAAAAAAAAAAAAAAAAATAGTGGGGAATACCCTGAGCTTTGTGTTTTGTTGGATGTGGCCAGCAGAGGTAATACTTGCATGGGAGAAAGGCACTTAGCATTCTGCTGATAGAAAGAAGAATCTCTCCGGAGTGGATGTAGAGGCGGCTGGGTGGAAGGAATCCAAGCTGCTTGAGTGATCACGTGACATTTATGATAATAGCCCTCTTCCCTTCTTCGCTGGAGGGGATTGAACGGCAACTGCTGTTCAATTGTTGCAGTAACTAGAAAATAAGAATAGGAATTCTTGTTATGCAAGTTGGTCTCTGTAAGCCTTGGGTTAACATTATACGTATAAAAATACCACGATTTTCAGTTTATTTTTCCAGTTGGATGGGTTAATCCAGTACTTAAAAAGTACCTCAACTTGGAGCCCAAAGTCAGTTTTGGTTTTTGATGTTTTCCTGGAGTAATTACTCTTATTAGCTGAGAAGATAGACAGGGCTGTTCCTGCAGGCAAGCCCAGAAGTTTCTGGTCCTACTGTGAGAAACCCAAAAGTAATGAAAAACTTTCTGAAGATGGGGTGAGGAGTCTGAGCTGGGCACCCACGGTTAATGCCCTCTGTTGGAGAATTCTGTCTGAGAAACCTCAATTGGAAGCCAAGCTTTTCTTCAGATTTCCAACTCCTCAGATTATGAGCAAAACACAAGCACATTAAGTCAGTGTGCCTGAAGGAAAAACAGCCAAGAATCAGATGGCCTGGAAACAGCATGTAGGAGCCACGCTCAGCACTGACTCTTGGTGATATTTGTGTTGTTTTGGCCAGGAGATGTAGCTGAGTAGGTGTGTGATCTATCTTATGGAGAAACCTCAGGGAGTTTGACGGATTATCCTTTATGTTGCCTAGAACAAAAGGGTGTTTTGTTAATCCTGAGATTCACCAGAAAAAGAAAAACAAAACGAACAAACAAAAAAAACCCAAAACACAGTTCCACCATTTTGGGTCAAATTTAAAGCAAGCTTTATTAAATATTAAATAATGACCAAGAGATGGACTTTGGTCAGGACCATTCCTTAGGATTACCCAGCTGAATGGCTCAGAGGCACATGTTGCAGGGGTTTACAAAGATAAATCAATAAGCCACCGTATTTTCCCATGAACCTTTGTCATTTTCCAAGAACTACAACTCCCAGCATTCCAGGAAGTTTCCTGGTTCTTTGGCAGGTGGGGCATACAGGTGAATTCTGGGACTTACATTTTTCCCATCATAGGGAGAAATTTCCCGTCCCTAAGTAAGGCCACCCACTCATGTAACGTTTTAAAAAACAAAGTTAGTTCTAGGATGACTTTTCGATTCTGTCTGGATAAGCAAGGGACTATTTCTACTCAAATAAGTATAATTAAACACTTCAAATTTTATTCATTTCACTTTTAGATTTATTAATGTAATATTGTAGGTGTTTGAGATGTACAACATAGAGGGTTTTTAAGCTAGAGATTGAACCCAGGGCTCCACACCCAACAGAAGCATTCTTCCAACCAAGCTATATCCCTAGCCCCAACAGGCATTTGCTATTAACACATCTGTATCATTACTATCACAATTAATCTGATTAGCATTCATCTCTTGACATAATTGCCTTTTGTGAGGGGGTGAAAGCGCTTATGATGTGCTCTTGGAGAAAATTTCAAGTGTACAGTGCACACCCCATGCTGTACCTGAGTCTGTACTGTGTGTGACTTTACAGCTCTCACTTGCTCCTGGCTCCTCCAGGCTCCTGTCATGTGTGCTATGCTGAACTAAATTCCCTGCCCCTTCTCTCTAGCCCTAAAAGTTTATAAAAAGTCAGACTTTTCTTGTTCTAGAAATTGATACAAGGCTCTCCCTGGAGATGGCTCTGGGATTTGGTCCAGAGATGAAGGCTGCTATCTGGAGAGGTTCCTCTGCCCCATACCCAGAGATGGCACTCTCCCTCACCCTCCCCTTGCATGATGGTACTCTCTCCCCCTCCCTCCCCATGTCCTTTTCCCTCTCCTCTCTCCCTCTCCCCTCAAGGCTGTGAAGGGGAGCCTCTCCCTCTCCTTCCCTTTAAGGTTCCATCACCTTTGGCTCTGCACCACTCTACTCTTTCCCTCCAAGGCTCTCCCTCCCACCTCAGGCCTTGAAGCCTTCTCATTCAGATAAACCTCATTCCTGAAGGGAATTATGAATAATGTGTCTTTCCTGGGCCAGCTGTTGCTGTCATCCCCTGTTTTACTTAAAATTTATCTCTTGATCTATGTCTTCCTGCTTCCCCCAACACCCCCCCCCCCTCGGGTTTCTTCCAACTGTTCAGCTTTCTGCCTGTGAATGTCATTCTTGTCAGAGTTCACACATTAGTGAGATCAACTGATAAATGGTTTTGTGCCTGGGCAGTGTCACTTAGCCTAAGACCTCTGAATTTGCACACCGCTCCCCCCATTGTCACAAACAGTAGGACTTCCCACCTTTAATGATGTTTTATGTGTATATAGAGCGTGCTTATGTTCTCACTTTCCTTAGCCATTCATGTGACAAATGCTTAGATTGTCTCTGTGACTTGGATATTGTGACTAACACTGCAGTCAATGTGGGAATGCAGACACCTCTTTATTTGTTCTGAGATGTGTCCCCAGAAGGGGCATTGCTGGTCATTTTGATTTCAGTGTTTTGAACAACCTATTTTCCATGATAATTGAGCTAATTTACATTCCCACCTACAAGGCACAAGGGGCCTCTTGCCCCACACTCTTAACACCTGTCACCACCAGGCATTCTGCAGTTCTGTCTTAGGGGACTCTGTACTGAATGCTCCCTGTGAGAGAGGACTGGCCACAGGGGCCACACTACCCATTTTGTTTTCTTTGAAACCAGAAGGATCCTATCTGTTGAGTCACAGACAAGAAACATTGTTATACCAAAAGTAAAATAATTTCTTCAATTAAGTAGATTTTTAAAAATTCATTTCCACTATTTTGAGGATGGTCGCACCACATTTTTATTAACTAAAAATGTGTCGTGCATTAACAGGATGACCGAGAGGCCAGTATCAAATGTCCTCCTGCTTTCCTTATCAGTCCCAATACATTTACAGACTAAATCACATGCTCCGTCACACTTCTGGTTCGAAAGTCTTCCGTCTAAAAAGGGCACATTTGGTTTCTGACTGAGATTTGAGCTGGTCTTTAGCACCGGATGGTTTTAACTTTTTGTTGGGTTTTACTGTGCACATCTGTGCTTGCAAGATTTCTTGAAGTGTTGTTAGCATAAGAGGGACTGGCTTGTACCCAAGGACTCCACCCTAAATTCAGCCCTGGGTGTAGGAGTCCACCTGTGAGGTAATAAATATTTTCTCACCCAGGCCCCTGCTTCCCCATGCGTTTCTATGGCAGCTCTGTCGCCATCGAGGATCTTCACATTCAGCTTCATGTGTCCTATTATCTGCTCCACTGCATTTGTAAATTGCTTGTGTTAAAGAGCCATAAGCACAATCTGACAGGCCTGTTCCTCACATGTTAAAACAGTTAAGATGTACCTGTAAGGGAAACACACTAATGATGTGAGAGCCAACTTCCCTAACCTGTGCCCAAGGACGGCCTGAGCTGCCACTAACATACTTATGGTTAATTTTTATGTGAACATTCAGGTCTGATCATTTTCTCCTTGACAGAGGGCTTTCCATGGCTGCTTCTCCACTCCACCTAAGAGCACAACAGGTACATGCTTTGGAAACCTGGAGAAGTAAGAGAGGATGTTAGATAGTAGCCCACACTCTCCAGGACAGTCAGGAATGTACATTTCCTTAAGATGAGTGATGAGATCACTTGGCCAAATAAGGCTTCAACTGTCCTCTGTGAGCTACCTCAACAGAGTGTACAAGTGTACAATTTCTTCCTCTTCCTCTTCCTCTCCCCCCCCCCCCCAACACACACCATATAAGTAAGTGTCAGATTCAGGGAAAGCGGTCCTTTAAAGTTATTTCTAGATGGCAAGTTGGCGCCATCTATTCGAATCTTATCGGATCTGGTAGAGAAGACATCTTCACAAGTGTCAGCACAAGGTGATGACTAGTATTGTTACGTCATTGACCTATCTAACAAGTCACTCAGAAGCCTATGGTATCCAACACAAATACAATATGTCCCTTTGAAAATCTAGCAATAATGGTCACTAATAAAATAACTTATTTTTTTCTAAAAAGCCAATATTCAATTAATGTCTGCTGAAGGGTGGAGAAGTAGCTTTCTTTAAGGGTGTGGTATGTCCGCTGTGATCCAGGATGGCCTCACACCCATGAGTATCTGGACAACACAAACTGGACTTGGAGTTTTTTAGTTTTTTAAATGGACTTGAAATTGGAAGGATATGGATTGCTGTCTATATGCAGGTGAGGGCAGGCACAAGATAAGGTGAGAGCCTGTGATTGGGCCATGGAAAAGGAAGACAGGCTGAGAATTTTAGAGATGAGGACAGAGAGACAGGGGAAGAAAAGAAGGAAAGGAGAGGAGGAGACAAGATAGAACCCATAGGAGAGGAAGAGGAGCCAGAGCCACACAGTCCTGGGAGCCATAAGTATTGGGGATTTCTTAGATAGATGATTAAATAATTAGTGGGGTGTGTTTGCCCCATCTAGGTATGTAGTTTGTGTTTATATCAATTGAGTTTTGAGTTTATTGTATGGGTGTTTTGTGGGTTGAGAATTTACTAATATAAATCTGACTGATAAATTCCAAGCCTCTAGAGTTTTGATTTTTTACAGGGGTTGGGGATGTGAGAACAGTTGCTGCATGGGGCTAGCCACGGAGGTGGTGAGACCCACCGGGGCCAGAGAGTAGCCGGATATAGTTCAGGTTGGTGACTTTTTAAATATTTCCTGCAACAGGAGGGAAAGAAAGTGAGGACTTTCTGGAAAGGTTGGCCTGTGCGTGTCTGGGAGGTTGTTTGGATTACCTCAGCAGGTACAGAACGAATCAGTCTTAAAGTAGACAGCCCCGTGACCCGCTGGAGGGGTGCGGGGGGGGGGGTTATGAACTCTGACTGGAGTAATTGAGCTGAGCACACCAGGCTCATTTCTCTCAGCTGTTGACTATGGATACAATGTGATTAGCTGGTTTAAGTTTCTGCCCTGACTGTAGTGATAACATGGCACTTGAGCTAAAATAAGCCATTCTCCTCCCCTAAGCTGGGTTTTTTTTTTTTTTTTTTTTTTTTTGTCATGGTCTTTTTTTTTTTATCACAGCAACAGAAAGAAACTAAAACAAGCTTATTCCTCGTGTATTCTTAGCAGGAGCCTTTATCATTTAATCTATTTAATCTTTCTCATTAAGGAATTATCTTTTACTATTATGTTTAAATTTTTTATTATGTAATTAGTTTCTATTTATTTCATCTGTTTTAACTTTCTTGCCACTGTAGTCTGCTGGATAAGACCAGAGGCCTCATGAAGCAACAATGTAGCCTTAAGCTCCTCTTATATCAGTTAAAAGATGTGTAATTTTGAGACATAGACTATATATAAAGCAGGTTAAAAGGATGCCAGCCTCTTAGAGTTACTATGAGATGCATGATCCATATGAGGCCCTGGGTATAGTGGAGACTCCTTGATCCATTGCAAGCAGGTAATGCATTGTATTATAGATGTATATACAGATAAATGTACACATATATAGACATCTATCTGCATGTACATACATATATATCTATATACACATGCATACATATAAACACACACATACATGCACCTTCAGGCTAGACTCCTCCCAGCTACTTAGCAACAGTAAAGATAACAGCACACCATAAGAGGGGCTGCTTGGCCCCACCTTGCTCTCTTACTCCCCTTACTCTCCTCTCTCCTCTCGCTTTCCTCATTCTCTCCTCTCCTCTCCTCTTTCTCTCTCCCTCTTACTCTAGCCTTTCTTTTCTCTGTCTCCTTTTCCCCTTCTCTCCTCTTGGCCATGAACTGCGCTCTCTCTCTCTCTCACCTTTTCTCTTTCCTCCTGCCTTTCTACAATAAAGCTCTAAAACCATAGACTGTCTCTGTTCATCAAGGCTTACTCTCGCCTGTGTGGGAACCTCTTTTTCTATGCCCTCTCTCCCATAACCCCAGAGCTACAGGGTGTTGTCCTGGGGTCCCCTGTCAGGGGATGTCCCTTGTCCAACCCCCATCGAGTGGGGTCACTGGCTTAGATGCCCACCCTGGGTCAAATGGAAAGTGTCTGACAGCCCTCCCCTGTCTGTTTGCCCAGAGCATAGGAGGAACTCTGGCTGGACATGGGCTATCCTCCCTCCCCTCTCCTTCCCTGCACTCTCTTTTAGTTCCCAACACAATGGGGTCACCAGATGTCCCCTGATGACCACATCTGCCTGCCATAGTGTCCTGTTTACTGGTCTCTCCTTTATTGTCCCTAATCTTTCCTGGATCAAGCACCATTGCACCTGTGGAAGCATCTAGACTTTGGTTTTAGATTTTGATTTCTGAGAAATTAAAGAAAAAGCTAGCATTACAAATCCAGAGTGGGTTCTGAGGATTAAGTAGTTTTCCACCTCCATAATTGTATCAATATTCAATGCATTCTGATACATTGTGTCTGTGGTTTAGTAGTTAATTAGAAAGGTGGGATTCAAAATAATTAAATAATTTGATCTGGGTTATAGATTAAAAAGAAATAGATATCTAAATATGGGGACATTCTCCAGGCCCCACTCCTTACTGGGGAGCTTTGCTGGAGGGGAGAATAATTCCATTTTCATGGCATGTCCATGTTCTAGTGAATGGCTCCATACCTTGCACATGTGAGCAATGCTACTGCATTTTAAATGAAGATAAAGGAAGGAGGTGTAGGGCAGTTGGAGAGGTTGAGGTGTTATGGGGAAGTTGGAGGGGGGAGTTGGTGTGATATGGAGGAGTAGTAGGGGAAATGGGGTGAAATGGGGAGTTAGCAGGGGAGTTGGGGTGATATGGGGACTTGGAGGGGGAGTTATAGGGGAAGTTGGGGTGATATGGAGGAGTTGAAGGGGGAGTTGGGGTGATGTGGGAGTTATAGGGGGAGTTGGGGTGATATGGAGGGGTTGTAGGGGAAGTGGGGTGATATGAGAGTTGGAAGGGGAGTTGGGGAGATATGGAAGTTTTAGGGGGAGTTGGGATGATATGGAGGAGTTGGAGGAGGAATTGGGGTGATATGTGAGTTGGAGGAGGAGTTGGGGTTATATGGAGGAGTTGTAGGGGGAGTTGGGGTAAAATTGGAGTTGTAGGGGGAGTTGGGGTGATGTGGGACTTGTAGGTGGAGTTCGGGTGATATGGGAGTTGGAAGGGGAGTTAGGATCATATGGGAGTTGTAGTGGGAGTTCAGGTGATGTAAGAGTTGTAGGGGGAGTTAGGGTGATATGGGAGTTGTAGGGGAAGTTGGGGTGATATAGAAGTTGTAGGGGGAGTTGGGGTGGTGTGGGAGTTGTAGGGGGAATTGGAGTGATATGGGATTTGTAGGGGACTTGGGGTGATATGGTGGAGTTGTAGTGGGTGTTGGGGTAAAATGGGAGTTGTAGGGGGAGTTGGATTGATATGGAGGAGTTGTAGGTTAAGTTGGGGGTAATATTAGAGTTGGAGCAGGAGTTGGAGTGATATGGGAGTTGTAGGGGGAGTTGGGGTGATATGAAGTATTTGTAGGGGGTTGGGGTGATATGGAGGAGTTGGAGGGGAGTTGGGGAGGAGTGGGAAGTTGGAAGGGGATTTGGGGTGATATGGGAGTTGTAGAGGTAGTTGGGGTGATATGGCAATTGTAGGGGTAGTTGGGGTGAAATTAGGTGTTTTAGGTTGAGTTAGGGTGATATGGGATTTGTAGGGGACTTGGGGTTATATGGAGGAGTTGTAGTGGGTGTTGGAGTAATATGGGAGTTGTAGGGGAATTTGGGGTGATATGCATGTTGGAGGGGAAGTTGCGGTGATATAGAGGAGTTGCAGGGTGATTTGGGATGATATGTGAGTTGTAGGGGGAGTTGGGGTGATATGGAGGAGTTGGAGGGGGAGTTGGGGTGGTATGAGATTTGCAGATGGAGTTGGGGTGATATGGGGAGTTGTAGGGGGAGTTGGGGTGATATGGGAGTTGGAGGGGGATTTGAGGCAAAATGGAGCAGTTGGAGGGGTAATTGGGCAGATATGGGGAGTTGAAGGGGAAGTTGGAGTGATATGGGAGTTGGAAGGGGAGGTGGGGTTACCTGGAGAAGGTGTAAGGGGAGTTGGGGTGATATGGGTTGTTGGAGGGGGAGTTGGGGTGATATGGGAGTTGGAGGGGGAGTTGGGGTGATATGGGAGTTGTAGCAGGAGTTGGGTTGATATGGGAGTTGGAGGGGAAGTTGGGGTGATATGGAGGAGCTGGAGGGGGAGTTGAGGTGATATGGAGGAGCTGGAGGGGGAGTTGGGGGTGATATAGGAGTTGTAGGGTGGAGTTGGGGTGATATGGGTTGTTGGAGGGGAAGTTGGGGTGATATGGGAGTTGTAGGGGGAGTTGGGTTGATATTAGAGTTGGAGGGTGAATTGGGGTGATATGGGGAGTTGGAGGTGGAGTTGGGGTGATGTGGGGATTTGTAGCAGGAGTTGGGGTGATATGGGGACTTGGATTGGGATTAGGAGGGGGAGTTCAGTTGATATGTAGTAGTTGTAGAGGGAATTGGGGTGATATGGGAGTTGTAGTGGGAGTTGGGTTTTCATGGAGGAGTTGTAGGGGATGTTGAGGTGATATAAGAGTTGGAGGGGGAGTTGGGGTGATATGGGGGATTTGTAGGTGGAGGTGGGGTAATATGAAGGATTTGTAGGGGGATTTGGGGTGATATGGGGAGTTGGAGGGGGAGTTGCATTGATATGGGATGTTGAAGGGAGAGTTGGGCTGATATGGGGAGTAGGAGGTGGATTTGGGGTGATATGGGGAGTTGGAGGGTGATATGGGAGTTGGAGGGGGAGTTGGGGTGATTTGGGAGTTGTAGGGGTAGTTGGGGTGATATGGGAGTTGGAGGGGAGTTGGGGTGTTATAGGAGTTTTAGGGGGAGTTGGGGTGATATGGGAAGTTGGAGGGGAGTTAGGGTGATATTGGATTTCTAGGGGGACTCTGAGTGATATGGAGGAGTTGTAGGGGGAGTTGGAGTAATATGGGAGTTTTAGGGGGAGTTGGTGTGATATGGAGTTGTAGGAGTAGTTGGGGTGATATTGGAGTTGTAGAGGTAGTTGGTGTGACATGGGGAGTTGGAGGTGGATTTGGGGTGATGTGGAGTTTTCAGGGGAAGTTGGGGTGGTATGGGTGTTGTAGGGGGAGTTGGTGTGATATTGGATTTCTAGGGGGACTCTGAGTGATATGGAGGAGTTGTAGGGGGAGTTGGAGTAATATGGGAGTTTTAGGGGGAGTTGGTGTGATATGGAGTTGTAGGAGTAGTTGGGGTGATATTGGAGTTGTAGAGGTAGTTGGTGTGACATGGGGAGTTGGAGGTGGATTTGGGGTGATGTGGAGTTTTCAGGGGAAGTTGGGGTGGTATGGGTGTTGTAGGGGGAGTTGGTGTGATATGAGGTGTTGGAGGGGGAGTTGGGGTGATATGGAGGAGTTGTATGTGAAGTTGGGGTGATATTGGTAGTTGAAGGGTGAGTTGGGCTGATATGGGAAGTTGGTGGGGGTTTGGGACGATATGGGAGTTGTAGGGGGAGTTGATGTGCTGTGGGAGTTGTAGGGGACTTGGGGTGATGTGGGAGTTGTAGGGGGAGTTGGGGTAATATGGGAGTTGGAGGGGGTGTGGTGGTGATATGGGAGTTGGAGAGGGAGTTGGGATGATATGGAGAAGTTGTAGGGGGAGTTGGGGTGATATGGGACTTGTAGGGGTAGTTAGGGTGATATGGGAGTTGTAGGGGGAGTTGGTGTGCTGTGGGAGTTGTAGGGGAGTTGGGGTGATATGGGAGTTGAAGGGGGAGTTGGGGTGATATGGGAATTTTAGGGTGAGTTGGGGTGATATGGAGAAGTTGTAGGGGGAGTTGGGGTGATATGGGACTTGTAGGGGGAGTTGGGGTGATATGGGAGTTGGAGGGGGGTTTGGGTGATTTGGGTGTTGTAGGGGGAGTTGGGGTGATATGGGACTGGAGGGGGAGCTGGTGTGATATGGAGGGTTTGGAGGGGGAGTTTGGGTAATATGGGGAGTTGTAGGGTGAGTTGGGGTGATATGGGAATTGTAGGAGGAGTTAGGTTGATATGGAGGTGTTGTAGGGGTCATTGAGGTGATATGGAGGAGTTGTGGGGAGAGTTGGGGTGATATAGGAGTTTTAGGGGGAGTTGAGTTGATATGGGGACTTGGAGTGAGACTTGGGGTGATATGGAGAACTTGTAGGGGGAGTTGGGGTGATATGTGAGTTGTAGGGGGAGTTGGGGTGATATGGAGGAGTTGGCCTGATATGGGAGTTGGAGGGGTGTTGGGGTGATATGGGACTTGTAGGGGGACTTGGGATTAAATAGGTGTTGGAGGGGTAGTTGGGGTGATATGGAGGAGTTGGAGGGGAAGTTGGGGTGATATAGGTGTTGGAGGGGGAGTTGGTGTGATATGGAGGAGTCTTTGAGGGGGTTGGGGTGATATGGAAAAATTGGTGGGGGAGTTGGAGTGATATGGGACTTGTAGGGGGACTTGGGTTTATATAGGTGTTGGAGTGGGAATTGGGGTGATATGGAGGAGTTGGAGGGGGATTGGGGTAATATGGGAGTTTGAGGGGGAGTTGGGGTGATATGGAGAAGATGTATGGGGATTTGGGGTGATATAGGAGAAGTAGGGGGAGTTTGGGTGTTATGGGGAATTGAAAGGGATGTTGGGGTGATATGGATGTTGTAGGGGGAGTTGGTGTGATATGAGGAGTTATAGGGGTAGTTGGGGTGATATGGAGGAGTTGGAGGGGGAGTTGGGATGATAGGGGGAGTTGGGGTGATATGGGAGTTGGAGGGGAAGTTTGGGTAATATTGAGGAGTTGTAGGGGAAGTTGGGGTGATATGGGAGTTTTAGGGGGAGTTGGGTGTGATATGGGAGTTCGAGGGGGAGTTGGAGTGATATGTAGGAGTTGTAGGGAGAGTGGGGTGATATGGAGGAGATGTAGGGGAGTTGGGTGATATAGGAGTTGTATGTGGAGTTGTGGGGATATGGGAGTTGTAGAGGGATTTGGGGTGGTATGTGCAGTAGGAGGGGGAATTGGGGTTTTATGGGGAATTGTAGGGGGAGTTGGGGTGATATGAGAGTTGGCATGTGATTTGGGGTGATATGGAGGAGTTTTAGGGGGAGTTGGTGTGATATGGGAGTTGTAGGAGTAGTTGGGGTGATATCTGAGTTGGATGGGGAGTTGGGGTGACATGGGGAGTTGAAGATGGAGTTGGGATGATGTGGGGATTTGCAGGGGAAGTTGGGGTGATATTGGTTTTGTAGGGGGATTTGGGTTGATATGGGCTTTAGAGGGGGAGTTGGGGTGATGTGGGGACTTGGATTGGGATTAGGAGAGGGAGTTCAGTTGATATGTAGGAGTTGTAGAGGAAATTGGGGTGATGTGAGAGTTGTAGTGGGAGTTGGGTTTTTATGGAGGAGTTATAGGCAATGTTGGGGTGATATGAGAGTTGGAGGGGGAGTTAAGGAGATATGGGATTTGTAGGTGGAGGTGGGGTAATATGTAGTATTTGTAGGGGGAGTTGGGGTGATATGGGGAGTTGGAGGGGGAGTTGGTATAAAATGGGAATTTGGAGGGTTCCTTGGAGTGATATGGGAGTTATAGAGGGAGTTGGGATGATATGGCAATTGTATGGGTAGTTGGGATAAAATGGAGGTGTTGTAGGGGGAGTTGGGGTGATATGTGACTTGTAGGGGTACTTGGGGTAGTATGGAGAAATTGTAGGGGGAGTAGGGATAATATGTGAGTGGTAGGGGGAGTTGGGGTGATATGGAAGAATTGAAGGGAGAGTTGGGGTGATATGTGAATTGGAGGGGGAGTTGGGGTGATATAGGACTTGGGTTTATATAGGTGTGGGAGGGGGAGTTGGCATCTTATGGGAGTAAAGGGGAAGTTGGGGTGAAAAGGGAGGTTTAGGGGGATTTGGGGTGCTATGGGAGTATAGGGGTGATATGGAAGATTTGGAGGGGGAGTTGGGGTAATATGGGGAGTTGTAGGGAAAATTGGGGTGATAAGGGAGTTGTAAGGGAGTTGGGGTGATATGGGGAGTTGTAGGGAAAATTGGGGTGATAGGGGAGTTGTAAGGGAGTTGTAGTGATATGGAGTTGTAGGGGAAGTTGGGGTGATATGGGGAGTTGGGGTGATATTTGGATTTGAAGGGGGAGTTGGGGTGATATGGGAGTTGTAGGGGGAGTTGGGGTGATATGGGCATTGGAGGGGGATTAGGGGTGATATAGGTACTTGGAGGGGGATTAGGAGTGGGAGTTCAGTGATATGGAGAAATTGTAGATGGAATTGGGGTGATGTGGAAGTTTTAGGGTGAGTTGGGGTTATATGGAGGAGTTGTAGGGGAAACTGGGGTGATATGAGAGTTGGAGGGGCAATTGGGGTGATATGGGATTTGTAGGGGGAGGTGGGGTAATATGGAGGATTTGTAGGGGGATTTGGGGTGATATGGTGAGTTGGAGTGGGAGTTGTGAAATGGGAAGTTGGAGTGGAGTTTGGGTGATATGAGAGTTGTAGGGGGAATTGGGGTGATATGGGAGTTGGAGGGGGAGTTAGGGTGATATGGGGAGTTGGAGGGGGAGTAGGGGTGATATAGGTGTTTTAGGGGGAGTTAGGTTGATATGGAGGTGTTTTGGGGGGAGTGAGGGTGACAGGGAGGAGTTGTAGAGAGAGTTGGGGTTATATGAGTTATAGGGGGAGTTGGGTTGATATGGGGAGTTGGAGGGGGAGATGAGATGATATGGGAGTTCAAGGGGGAGATGGGGTGATATGTAGGAGTGGTAGGGGGAGTAAGGTGATATGGAGGATATTTATGGGGAGTTGGAGTGATGTAAGAGTTTTAGGGGGAGTTGTGGTGATATGGGAGTTGGGGTGATATGTGGAGTAGGAGGGGGAGTTCAGGTGATATGGAGGCTTGAGAGGGAATTGGGGTGATGTGGGAGTTGTAGGGGAAGTTGGGGTTATATGGAGGAGTTGTAGGGGAGGTTGGGATGATATTAGAATTGGAGGGGGAGTTAGGGTGATAGAGGATTTGTAGGGGGAGGTGGGGTAATATGCAGGATTTGTAGGTGGAGTTGGGGTGATATGGGGAGTTGGAGGGGGAGTTGGGGTGAAATGGTAAGTTGCAGGGGAGTTGAGGTGATATGGGAGTTGTAGGGGGATTTGAGGTGATATGAGAGTTGGAGGGTGAGTTAGGGTGATATGGAGAAGTTTTAGGGGGAGTTGGGGTGATATGGGGACCCTGAGGGGGTTTAGGAGTGGGGGTTTGGTTGATATATAGGGTTTGTAGAGGGAATTGGGGTGATGTGGGAGTTATAGTGGGAGTTGGGTTTTTCAGGAGGAGTTATAGGGGAGGTTGGGGTGATATGAGAGTTTGAGGGGGAGTTGGGGTGATATGGGATTTGTAGGCGGAGGTGGTGTAATATGTAGGATTTGTAAGGGGAGTTGGGGTGATATGGGCATTGGAGGGGGATTTGGGGTGATATGGGGAGTTGGGGTGATATGGGGAGTTGAAGGGGGAGTTGGAGTGATATGGGGAGTTGAAGGGGGAGTTGGGCTCATATGGGGAGTTGGAGCCTGAGTTTGATTATATGGGGATTTGGAGGGGGACTTGGGGAGATGTGGGAGTTGTAGGGGGATTTGAGGTGATATGGGAATTGGAGGGGGAGTTGGGGTGATTTAGGTGTTGTAGGGGGAGTTAGGTTGATATGGAGGTGTTGTTGGAGGAGTTGGCGTGTTAGGGAGGAGTTGTAGTGAGAGTTGGGGTTATATGAGTTATAGGGGGAGTTGGGTTGATATGGGAGTTGGAGTGGGATTTGGGATGATATGGGGAGTTGGAGTGGGAGTTGGGGTTACATGGGAGTTGAAAGGAGAGTTGGGCTTAAATGGGGAGTTGGAGGGTGAGTTTGGGTGATATGGGGAGTTGGAGGGCAAGTTGGAGTGACATGGGAGTTGGAAGGGGAGTTGGGGAGATGTGGGACTTGTAGGGGGATTGGAGGTGATATGGGATTTGGAAGGGGAGTTGGGGTGATATAGGAGTTGTAGGTGAAGTTGGGGTGATATGGGAGTTGGAGGGGGAGTTGGGGTGATATGGAGGAGTTGGAGGGGGATTAGGGGTGATATAGGTGTTTTAGGGGGTGTTAGGTTGATATGTAGGTGTTGTTGGGGGGTTTGGGGTGATATGGAGGAGGAGTAGAGAGAGTTGGGGTTATAAGAGTTATAGGGGGAGTTGGGTTGATATGGGGAGTTGAAGGGGGATTTGGGGTGATATGTAGGAGTTGTAGGGGGAGTAAGGTGATATGGAGACTTAGGGGGAGTTGGGGTGATGTAAGAGTTGATATGGGAGTTGTAGAGGGAGTTGGGGTGATATGTGGAGTAGAAGGAGGAGTTGGGATTATATGGGGAATTGTAGGGGGAGTTGGGATGAAATGTGAGTTGTAGAGGGAGTTGGGGTGATATGTGCAATTGTAGGGGGAGTTGGTGTGATATGGGAGTTGTAGGGGGAGTTGGGGTAACATTGGGAGCAGGTGGCAGAGTTGGGGTGATATGGGGAGTTGAAGGTGGAGTTGGAGTGATATGGGTATTTGGAGGGGGAGTTGGGGTGATATGGGTGTTGTAGGGGGAGTTGGGGTGATATGGGCATTGGAGGGGGAGTAGGAGGGTGAGTTCAGGTGATATGGAGGAGTTGTAGGAGATATTGGGATGATATGAGAGTTGGAGGGGGAGTTGGGGTGATAAAGGATTTGTAGGGGGAGGTCCGGTAATATGGAAGATTTTAGGTGGAGTTGGAGTGATATGGGGATTTGTAGGGGGATTTGGGGTGATATGGGGAGTTGGAGGGGGAGCTGTTGTGAAATGGGAAGTTGGAGTGAAGTTTGGGTGATATGGGAGTTGGAGGGTGAGTTGGGGTGACATGGGAAATTGGAGGGGAGTTGGGGTGATATGGGGAGTTGAAGGAGGAGTTGGGGTGTTATGGGGAGTTGGAGGTGGAGTTGGGGTGATATGGGGACTTCTAGGGTGATTAGGAGGGGTGTTTGGTTGATATGTAGGAGTTGTAGAGGGATTTGGGGTGATGTGGGAGTTATAGTGGGAGTTGGGTTTTTATGGGGGAGTTATATGCAATGTTGGGGTGATATGAGAGTTGGAGGGGGAGTTGGGGTGATATGGGATTTGTAGGTGGGGGTGGGGTGACATGGGGAGTTGGAGGGGAGTTGGGGTGATATGGGGAGTTGAAGGAGGAGTTGGGGTCATAAGGGGATTTGGAGAGGTAGTTGGGGTGATATGGGTGTTGTAGGGGGAGTTGGGGTGATAAGAAAGTTGGAGGGTGAATTGGGGTGATATGGAGGTGTTTTAGGGGGAGTTTGGTGATATTGGAGTTGTAGGGGGTATTGGGGTGATATGGGTGTTGTAGGGGGAGTTGGGGTGATATGGGCTTTGGAGAGGGAGTTGGGGTAATATGGGGACTTAGAGGAGGATTAGGAGGGGGAGTTTGGTTGATATGTAGGAGTAGTAGAGGGAATTGGGGTGATGTGGGAGTTGTAGTGGGACTTGAGTTTTTATGGAGGAGTTGTAGGAGATGTTGGGGTTATATGAGAGTTGGAAGGGTAGGTGGGGTGATATGGGAGTTGTAGGGGGATTTTGTGTGAGGTGGGAGTTGGAGGGGGAGTTGGGGTTACATGGGGAGTTGGTGTGATATGGGGAGTGAAGGGGGAGTTGGAGTGATATGGGGAGTTGGAGGTAAAGTTGGGGTGATATGGGGATTTGAAAGGTTGTTTGGGTGATATGGGTGTTGTAGTGGGGAGTTGGGTCATTGGAGGGGGAATTGGGGTGATATGAGGGCTTGGAGGGGGAATAGGAGGGGGAGTTCGGGTGATATGGAGGAGTTGTTAGAGGGATTTGGGGTGATGTGGGTGTTGTAGGGGGAGTTCGGGTTATATGGAGGAGTTGCAGGTGATGTTGCAATGATATGAGATTTGGAGGGGGTTATGAGGAGATAAAGGATTTGTAGGGGGGGTAATATGGAGTATTTGTAGGGGGAGTTGGGGTTATATGGAGGAGTTGTAGGGGAAGTTGGGGTGATATGAGAGTTGGAGGGGGAGTTGGGGTGATATGGGATTTGTAGGGGGAGGTGGGGTAATATCGGGATTTGTAGGGGGATTTGGGGTGATATGAGGAGTTGGAGGGGGAGTTGTTGTGAAATGGGAAGTTGGAGTGGAGTTTGGGTGATATGGGAGTTGTAGGGGGAATTGGGGTGATATGGGAGTTGGAGGGGGATTTGGGGTGATATGGGGAGTTTGAGTGCGAGTTGGGGTGATATGGGGAGTTGAAGGGGGAGTTGATCTTAAATGGGGAGCTGGAGGGTGAGTTTGGGTGATATGGGCAGATGGAGGGCGAGTTGGGGTGACATGGGAGGTGGAGGGGGAGTTGGGGTGATTGTAAGAGTTGTAGGAGGAGTTGTGGTGATATGGGAGTTGTAGAGGGAGTTGGGGTGATATGTGGAGTAGAATGGGGAGTTGGGATGATATGGGAGTTGTAGGGGGAGATGGGGTGATATGGAGGAGTTGTAGGGGAGGTTGGGATGATATGAGAGTTGGAGGGGGAGTTGGGGTGATAAAGGATTTGTAGGGGGAGTTGGGGTAATATGGAGGATTTGTAGGTGGAGTTGGGGTGATATGAGGAGTTGGAGGGAGAGTTGGGGGTGAAATGGTAAGTTGCAGGGTTGGTTGGGTGATATGGGAGTTGTAGGGGGATTTGGGGTTATATGAGAGTTGGAGGGTGATTTAGGGTCATATGGAGGAGTTGTAGTGGGAATTGGGGTGATATGGGAGTTGTAGAGGGAGTTGGGGTGATATGGGGATTTGAAGGGGGAGTTGGGCTGATATGGGGAGTTGGAGGGTAGTTGGGGTGATATGGGGAGTTGGAGGGCTAGTTGGAGTGACATGAGATTTGGAGGGGGAGTCGGGGAGATGTGGGAGTTGTAGGGGTATTTGAGGTGATATGGGAGTTGTAGGGGGAGTGGGGTGATTTAGGTGTTGTAGGGGGAGTGAGGTTGATATGGAGGTGTTGTAGGGGGAGTTGGGGTGATAGGGAAGAGTTGTAGGTAGAGTTGGGGTTATATGAGTTATAGGGGGAGTTGGGTGATATGGGAGTTAGAGGGGGAGTTGGGATGATATGTAGGAGTTGTAGGGGGAGTTGGTGTTATATAGGAAGTTGGAGGGTGAGTTAGGGTGATATGGAGGAGTTATAGGGGGAATTGGGGTGATATGGGAGTTGTAGAGGGAGTTGGGGTTATATGGAGGAGTTGTAGGGGAGGTTGGGATGATATGAGAGTTGGAGGGGGAGTTGGGGTGATAACGGATTTGTAGGGTGAGGTGGGGGTAATATGGAGGATTTGTAGTTGGAGTTGGGGTGATATGGGGAGTTGGAGGGGGAGTTGGGGTGAAATGGTAAGTTGCAGGGGAGTTTGGGTGATATGGGAGTTGTAGGGGGATTTGGGGTGATATGAGAGTTGGAGGGTGAGTTAGGGTGATATGGAGGAGTTATAGGGGGAATTAGGGTGATATGGGAGTTGTAGAGGGAGTTGGGGTGATATAGGGAGTTGGAGGGCTAGTTGGAGTGACATGGGATTTTAAAGGGAATTTGGGGAGACATTGGAATTGTAGGAGGATTTGAGGTGATATGGGAGTTGTAGGAGGAGTTGGGGTTGATATGGAGGTGTTGTAGGAGGAGTTGGGGTGATAGGGAGGAGTTGTAGGGAGAGTTGGGGGTTATATGAGTTATAGGGTATTGCCCGCGCTTTTGTTCCCCCTGGTAAGAACACGCTCAGGGCAACCGGAATCTTCTGCGGCACAAGCTTTATTGCTTACCCCTTCAGGAGCCAGTGGAGAAGAGAGCGCCAGAGAGAGAGAGAGAGAGAGATAGAGAGATCCATAGAATGGCGGAAACCGTCCCTTTTATGGAGGACTGTCCTGCGCCTCGGACGTGTTGCTCCCTGATTGGCTGCAGCCCATCGGCCGGAGTTGTCGTCATGGGGAAGGCAGAGCACATGGGGTGGGAAACTACCCTGGCGCATGCACAGATGGTTTGATTACACGGGTGCCAGTGCCATCAGCGCCATCTTGTAATGGCGAATGTGAGGGCGGCTCCTTACAATAGGGGGAGTTGGGTTGATATGGGGAGTTGGAGGGGGAGTTGGGATGATATGGGAGTTCGGGTAATATGTAGGAGTAGTAGGGGGAGTAGGGTGATATGGAGAAGATTTAGGGGGAGTTGGGGTGATATGAGTTGTAGGGGGAGTTTTGGTGATATGGAAGTTGTAGAGGGAGTAGGAAGTGATATGTGGAGTAGGAGGGGCAGTTGTGATGATATGGGGAATTGTATGTGGAGTTGGTGTGATATGGGAGTTGGAGGGGGAGTTGGGGTGATATGGGGAGTTGAGGGGGAGTTGGAGTGATGTGGGAGTTTTAGGGGAAGTTGGGGTGATATGGGAGTTGTAGGGGGAGTAGGGTTATATAGGAAGTTGGAGGGTGAGTTGTAGGGAGAGTTGTAGGGGGAGTTGAGGTGATATGGGGACTTGAAGGGTGATTAGGAGGGGGAGTTGGTGTGATATGGAGGAGTTGTAGGGAGAGTTGGGGTGATATGGGACTTGTAGGTGGAGTTGGGTTTATATAGGTTTTCGAGGGGGAGTTGGGGTGATATGGGGTGTTGAAGGGGGAGTTGGGCTGATATGGGGAGTTGGAGGGGGAGTTGGGGTGATAAGTGAGTTGTAGGGGGAGTTGGGGTAATATGGGAGTTGGAGTGGGAATTGGGGTGCTATAGTGTTGTAGGGTGAGTTGGGGTGATATGTGAGTTGTAGGGGGAGTTGGGGTGATATGGGATTTGTAGGGGACTCTGGGTAATATAGAGGAGTTGTAGGGGGAGTTGGGGTAATATGGGAATTGTAGGGGGAGTTGGGGTGATATGAGAATTTTAGGGGGAGTTGGAGTGATATGGGAGTTGGAGGAGGATTTGGAGTGATATGGATGAATTGGAGGGGGAATTGAGGTGATATGGTGAAATGGAGGGGGTGTTGGGGTGGTATGGAAGAGATGGAGGAGGAGTTGGAGGGTAAGTTGGGGGTGATATGGGAGTTTTAGGGGGAGTTCGGGTGATATGGGACTTGCAGGGGGATTTGGGGTTGTATAGGTGTTGTAGGGGGAGTTGGGGTGATATTGGAGTTGGAGTGGGAATTAGGGTGCTATGGTGTTGTATGGGGAGTTGGGGTGATATGGGAGTTGTAGGGGGAGTTGGGGTGACATGGGAGTTGTAGGGGGAGTTGGGGTGACATGGGAGTTGGAGGGGAGTTGGTGTGATATGGGAGTTGGAGGGGAGTTGGTGTGATATGGGAGTTGGAGGGGAGTTGGGGTGATATGGGAGTTGGAGGGGAGTTGGGGTGATATTGGAGTTGGGGGGGAGTTGGGGTGATATGGGAGTTGGAGGGGAGTTGGGGTGATATTGGAGTTGGGGGGGAGTTGGGGTGATATGGGAGTTGGAGGGGAGTTGGTGTGATATGGGAGTTGGAGGGGAGTTGGGGTGATATTGGAGTTGGGGGGGAGTTGGGGTGATAAGGGAGTTGGGGGGAGTTGGGGTGATATTGGAGTTGGGGGGGAGTTGGGGTGATGTGGGAGTTGGAGGGGAGTTGGTGTGATATGGGAGTTGGAGGGGAGTTGGGGTGATATGGGAGTTGGAGGGGAGTTGGGGTGATATTGGAGTTGGGGGGGAGTTGGGGTGATATTGGAGTTGGGGGGGAGTTGGGGTGATATTGGAGTTGGAGGGGAGTTGGTGTGATATGGGAGTTGGAGGGGAGTTGGGGTGATATGGGAGTTGGAGGGGAGTTGGGGTGATGTGGGAGTTGGAGGGGAGTTGGTGTGATATGGGAGTTGGAGGGGAGTTGGTGTGATATGGGAGTTGGAGGGGAGTTGGGGTGATATGGGAGTTGGAGGGGAGTTGGGGTGATATTGGAGTTGGGGGGGAGTTGGGGTGATATGGGAGTTGGAGGGGAGTTGGTGTGATATGGGAGTTGGAGGGGAGTTGGGGTGATAAGGGAGTTGGGGGGAGTTGGGGTGATATTGGAGTTGGGGGGGAGTTGGGGTGATGTGGGAGTTGGAGGGGAGTTGGGGTGATATGGGAGTTGGAGGGGAGTTGGGGTGATATGGGAGTTGGAGGGGAGTTGGTGTGATATGGGAGTTGGGGTGATATTGGAGTTGGGGGGGAGTTGGGGTGATATGGAGGAGTTGCAGGGTGAGTTGGGGTGATATGGGAGTTGTAAGCGGAGTTCTGGTGATATGGGGAGTTGTAGGGGGTGCTGGGGTGATATGGGAGTTGTAAGGGGACTTGGGGTTATATGGGGAGTTGGGGTGATGTGGGAGTTGTAGGGGGAGTTGGGGTAATATGAGAGTGGTGCAGGAGTTGGGGTCATATGTGGAGTTGGAGGGGCAGTTGGGGTGATATGGCAGTTGGAGGGGCAGTTGGGTGTTATGGTGGTGTTGGGGAGGGCATGATCACATTGAGCTCTGTATATGTATGAAATCCTCAAGAGTAAAAAAAAAATTAAAAATGAATCAGTTGCCTAATTCTCTGTTATAATTACTTAGAAAAAAATGGTTAAACACTTTAAGACAAAGCTAAAAGAGGTACATTAAGACATAGAGATGAAAAAAGAAACTGTTGGATAAATCTATCTTTCTTGCTCTTAGGCTTAGCCAATATGGAGAAACTGAGGCACAGAGACAGTGTAATGAGGGTCTCGGTGAGCGCTGGGCACTCCAAAGTCATTACACAGCTTTTTATACTTCACTTTCTTCATTCTGGAGAATAAGGGCAGGAAGCCATGGTGACCAAGAGCTACCCAGATCTCACCAGATGGAATTCAAGGTGAAGCTGATTTGGCCTTGGTGACAGTGGAGTGAAGTAGACAAAGGGAGCCTTCCTGGTGCTTAACACTGAACAGAGAAGCATGGGCTGATGAGAAAGATACCTAGCAAAAGTCCCTCTTCCTTAGAGTTGTCATCTTTTGGAAAATTGATTTTTTAAAAATCATCTCTGGTCACACCAGTCACATGTATAAGGGTGATTTGATTATAAGGCAAACTGTCAGTCCAATAAGTGTGTGTTTGGAGATGGCCAAGCAAAGTTATCACAGCAGAGGAGAAAGGTGTGTCTTCATCTGCAAAGCTGGGCTTTTAAAGACTGTGTTGCTGAAACTGGAGAAGGTGGAAAAATTCAGTTACAATAAACAAGCATTAGCTAACTTAGTGATAGATATTACTTTCTATAGGTTCTAGCTGTCAGGCCAAATTTATAATCCACATAACAACAAACAAAAACAGGCGACAAACTTGTGTGAAGCAGAGCCAAGCATCTCCATAGAAAATGCCACCGAGTCCTTAGTATACTGAGGTCAGAGGTGTAGAGTGCTTGTATTAAGCTCTGAGGTTATCTGGCAAATATTTGGCGGTCTTTACTGTGGGTTGCCTCTGCTGTGCCCTTGTTTGCCTTTTGAATGCCCTATGAAATCAGAGATGCTGCCGAGTTTTGCAGTGTTTTTTTTCACTTTTGTATAACCCCCCAAAGCATTACCTCATTCTGCTTGGTACAAATCTATCAGCGCTGGTATGAAGTCATTTCTGCTTGAGCTTTAGAAAAGGCGTCTTCCTTTCCAAGTGAGCTTTTGTCTGCTCCCCCCTCTTCCCCTCTTCCTCCTCCTCCTTCTAATAACTGTCATTTTCTCTGCGCGTTACCTCATGTTTTGGCTGCAGCCCAGATGAATCTGGAGGGGAGAAAAGCATGCTTTCAGACCAATTCACGCACATATCATTTTTCTTTTCATTAAGAAATTACTCTTTGAAGAAAATCAATAATGTTCTATGACTGAGGGGGAAGAGGTGACTGTTGCCCTGGCAATTCTAATCTCTCAAATTAGACTGCCTTCAGCCAGATGGTGCTGATGGGGAATTTGTCCTTTTTTGTTCCCACAGCTTGGGCACATGGTGACCCCAGGAAAATGGCCTATCCTACGGACAGCCAGGGACATTTTTGTGGCCAGAAGGGAACCCCCAATGAGTGAGTATGGCCACCTATGTTTTGCATGGTTTTACTCTCTAAGCCGGAATGTACACGTATCAGCCTAGTCTCATGGGACCTGGTAGGCAGGCTGAGACTCGGGAGGAGGTTTCTCCTGGCTCTTCTTACAGACAGCTGTAAGTGGTTTGGAGATTTTATGCTCTGCATCTCCACTCTGATTAGGAAAAATAAAATTAAAAGTAAGGATGGGACCAGCGGCCATATTTAGAGCATGCCCTTTGGATTGGGCTATTGTGCGGCCATATTGAACAGTGGTTGAATCGCCTATACCATACTGCTGTTGGGCTGTTTTTGCTATAATGTTTACCTACAATCATTCTGACTTTTGTAGTGTTCCTAGGTCTTCAATGATCTTTGGGAGCAATTTGACAACTGTGGACAGCACGGGAGTGGGGAAGTGGGGAGGTGCCCAATGTCAATCATAGCAGAGGTGTTTGTTTTGGAAAGCATGCTTTCTATTTATTTACCTAAAATCAAGCAGACAGACAAAACCCACAACTCACAGTTTTAGAAAAACTTTTATCCCTTTCTCAGCGTCTATTTCTTTCTTTTGCCTTCACTAATTGGGTTGCTGCTAGATCTTCTGGCTCTTTGCAACCAGTTGAGTTTCTGGCTTTGAATAGCTATGGAACAACAAAAGTCCCATTAACAACAAGAGGGTTGCAATAGAAACACAGTCCAGAATGCTCAGTTCTGTGTCTGTAGTGCCACCCATTACTGAGAACGTGTTATGGCAAGAGATGTATCCATTCATTAAAGAGCTGAAGAATCCACAGGCAGAATAACTGCAGAGAAACCAGAAATCCTAGAAGTTGGAAGAGAGAGCAGGACACCCTTATGATCATATCAAGGCAGATTTGGGGAAGGCTTGCCTACAAAAAGCCTCTGTATAAAGACACCTCAACCAAATTTGAATCCAAGATATAAATGTATTTTAACTTTAGAAAACAAAAACAAAAAACAAACAAGACAAAACACAAACACACACACTCACGCCCCCCCACACACACACACACATCACAGAACTCTCTAGATCCTCAGGTACTTCCAGGCTTGATCCCCTGACCCATTTATGTCAGACAAAGAGGTGGCCCCCCAAACTGCAGTATATAAACACTATCCAGAAATGATTCTTGCCTAACAGACTATTTACTCAAATACAATGTCTGATAAAGATAAGTTTTAGATGGAACAGAATTCAACAATATGTGTCAGTGCTGGTCCCTCCATTTTCTGAAACCTAACAGACCCCTTGGGAAAAGTGCCCATGACTTCAATAAGCAATTCTATTCATACTGCTTTTTAGTTGTATCTGTGTTATCATCGTGAGAATATCATTTGCTTGTATTTCTATAGTTCTTTTTGTAATTTCCTTTTATATATTTAAGCTTCCAACTTAGCTGGAACTTATTTTTGCATAAGCAGGATGGAGCAGGAGTCAAACATTTTTTTTCCAACTGCAAAAAAACCAATTACTTCAAAACATTTTGTTGGATAATAGGATTTTTATATTTTCAATTTCCTACAAGATTATTATATGATAAATGTATACTTTTTCTGAACTTTAAGCCTACATTAATATATTTAGGCCTTCCAATAGCTTCCAATAGTTTAAAAGTGCACTGTGTGTGTGTGTCTGTGTGAGTGTGTGTATGTGTGTGTGTAAACATGTATGTATGGATACCCATGAGAACAGAAGAGGCCATTGGATCTTATAAAAACCTATACAAAGTTTTTAGATCAACTTGCCACAAACTAGAGTCATCAGAGAAGAGGAAGCCTCAACTGAGAAAATGGCTCTGTAACATCTGGCAGTAGGCAAGCCTGTAGGGCGTTTCCTTAATTAGTGATTGACATGCCCCCCCCCCCCACACACACCACCACCACTGTGGGTGGTGCTGATGATTCTGGGTTCTGTAGAAACCCAACTGAGCAAGCCATGAGGGTAAAGCCAATGAGCAGCACCTGCCATGGCCTTTGCATCAGCCCCTGCCTCCAGGTTTCTCTTCCACTTGAGTTTCTGCCCTGGCTTCCATTGGTGATGAACTGAGGCGTGGAAGGGTGAGCTGACTGAACCCTTTCCTCCTCAAACTTCTTTGATCATTGTGTTTCATCTCAGCAATAGTAATCCTAAGTAAGACAAATATGGTGGAGCTGTTGTTTTAATTATCATAATAAAATGTACTAGTTTAAAATTTTAATGAAAAGTTACTTTAAATTATGCATATAGACTTGACGGGTAAGTAAAAATACTTAAAGCAAGTCAAATTTTACTCAATATTAATTTTTTTAAGTAGGGGGCTGGATAACTAACAGCATTTAGAACACTGGCTACTCTTCCAGAGGACTCAAGTTCAATTCCCAGCATCCTCAGTGTTCTTACTTTTTCCCAGTAGGACCTACATCTGATATGTTCAAGCATTTACCAATAGTGTCACCTACTGGGACCTAGCCTTTGTGGGTGGCCTGTGGAAGAACTTTCAGAGAGACTCATACTGTCTCCTGTCACAGCCAAAACAGCCACAATGAAACGAAGCAAGCAATTATAGCCAGTACCAGGCAGTAGACAGAATGGAATGCAAACAGTCTGCTTGTCTGTCAAAGGAGATTGATTAAATGGGCTTTGATATGATTATATAACGAAATACCATTTATCTTGGGCTCTGATATGATTATATAATGAAATACCATTAATCTTTCAAGGTATTATGTACAGCTGTGTTTTTGACATAGAGATGTGCCTGATCCGGTTCAGTTCAAGAAGCAAAGTCGGGCCAAGTGATGGCTCAGTGGGTAAAGGCTCTTGCTGCCACACCTGGCCTCCTGAGTTCATTCTGGAACACACAGAGTGGAAGGAGAGAGTTGTTCCAGCCTTTCAGGAAAGGGGCAGGGAGATGACTTAACTAGTAAAGTGCCTGCTGTGTAGGCATGTAGACCTGAGCCCAGCCCATTCAACTCATGTTTAAAAAGCTGGGTATGGTGACCCATGCTTGTGACCACAGTGCTGGGGAGCCAAGGCAGGCAGATCACCAGATCACTGGGCTCACCAGCCAACCAGCCTACTTGGTGAACTCCAGGCCAGTTAGGAACCCAGTCTTTAAATAAAAGTGGTTGATGCCTAAGGAATGACATCTGTGGTTAACACACACACACACACACACACACACACACACATACACACACACACCATACCAGATGCAATGAAATGGACTTTCATGTAACTTTTGACCTAGGACTAGCTGATAAAAATGTATTTATTAAAGTAAGGCAGGAAATAATGTGCATATTTTTGTGCCAGAATGCAGTAGGCACATCTCAGGATGAGTAAACCCAAGTCAGGGCCACACTCTGGTCAGTGTAGCCACCGGGGTGATTGTATTTGTGCTGTGATAGCTTTGCAGCTGACCCTGGATTCATAATACGTAGGGGAGATTTCTCATAACTAGGCGCAGAGGCTTGTGTTGAGAGGGCGTTGTCATACCTGGGATAGTGAGGAATCCTGACTTTTATGCTTTATCTACTCCCAGCGGGAAGGACTGTGGGAGAAACACTGATAGTTTCCTGAAATTCCAAACCAGATGAAACCACAGCTTCAGAGGGTACAGAAATGTAGCTACGTGTAACTGTGTAACTTTCTCTGCACAGGGGAAATTGCTCACTACCTTTGGTTTCAAGGCCTGTTAGCGGGTCCACTGGAAAGCAGGAATTTGATTGGTTGTGGCTCCACCTTCTGGGTACTGCAAGAACTTCAGCTAACAAAGATTGCTGGGAGGGTTTTCAACAGAGAATGTGCACAGATCCCTGACTGGGAAAGAAAACAACCTTCAGGTCTCCATAGAACTGTTCACAAAATGACGACTGTCCCACAAATCTGTTCGAATACGTGACAAACCCCAATCCTCCTATTCGATTTAATTTTTAAATTTTGCATGAATTTGGACATAGATCCCGTGTCTCTAGAAGACATCATTGTACCTGGGATGGTAGGCCAAATTTTGCCCCAATTTTTAAAATTTAAAATAACTATATGTACTTGAAAGCAAATTACATGGTAATGAAGAACCTGTAACAAAAGGAGTGGCCACCCACCTTGACATTTTGCCCATAATGTATTCCACAATGTATACTCTTTCCTGTCTCCGGTTTAGTTCTGGCAATTTAATAAAAGTATCTTTTGGTGGTGTTCTTATTCTATTAGTTGATATTTTGTTACATTTAGGTGGTATCCATTGATAACCTGCCCTGGAAAACCAACTTTGTTCCTCTTTTTATCCACACCCCCATGTCTGAGCTTAGATGGCTTTCTGGCCCCTTTCAGTAGGATATTGATAATGTCCCTCTACTTCTTGTCCTAACTTGACAGTGTCTGGGATCCTCTTTGTGCAAGAGAGTGATATCCCCCCTCCCCAACCATCTTCCCTCTGGTTTTCCTTTTCTATTCCACTATGCAGTTTCTATATTTACTTTCTCCTTTGCACCGTCCACTTTGTCACCATGCATACTCAGTGTTGTAACTTCAGCAGAGCCTGGCATGTTCTGTTGTGTTTGATACCAGGAGCTGGAAGCAGTGAATGACTTCGATTTTACTATAACTACATAATCCTTATTCACTGCCAGGCTGTGTACTTTTGTCTCTACCAAGCTCCCATATTAAAATCATTAACTGCACTTTAATAATAGTGTAAGATCAGCCCGCATCTTAGTTTGTCTCAACATAGAGAAACACACACACACACACACAGAGACAGAAATACACACATATGCACACACTGATACACAGAGACATACACCCACATATAAACAGAGACAGACATACAGAGACAAGACATACACACACACACACACACACACACACACAGACACTCACATAGACACACGCACCAAACATATACACTGATACACACACTCACACACACATACACAGAGAAGCACACATAGACTCCACACAGAATTCTAATAAAATATTTATTTGGTGCTGGATTTTATCTTAAGTACTATAATGGTTAATGTTGGTTGTCAGCTTGAGACAATTTAGAATCACAATGGAAATCACCCCTTGGCACGTCCTTTGTGAGGGAGGAGTTCCTAAATTAGGTCAATTTCAAATAGAAGGCCATGGGTAGCAGCAACATTCTCGAGCTTGGGTCCTGGAGTGCATCAAAAGGAGAAAGCATGTGGCAGCCCAGCACTCACAGCTCCCCATTTCCTGAACACAGATGCAATGTGATCGGTAGTCTCAGAATCTTGCTATGAATCCCCATCATAAAGTGCATCCATGAGCCTAAAATAACCCTCTTCCTTCCTTCAGTTGCTTTGTCTAGTGTTAACTAATACAAACAGCCACTGCCAGGACCATCACACATGTTCAGATTCAAATAATTCTCCCTCCCAGGAGTCTGCTTTCTCTAAAGACCTACCTCAGTGCATGGCCATCTTTACTTCACTGCATGGCCATCTTTACCTCACTGCATGGCCATCTTCACCTCAGTTCATGACCATCTTCACCTCAGTTCTTGGCCATCTTCACCTCACTGCATGGCCATCTTTACTTCAGTTCATGGCCATATTCACCTCAATGCATGACCATCTTCACCTCAGTGCATAGCCATCTTCACCTCAGTGCATGGCCATCTTCACATTAGTGCATGGCCATCTTCACATTAGTGCATGGCCATCTTCACATTAGTGCATGGCCATCTTCACCTCAATGCATGACCATCTTCACCTCAGTGCATAGCCATCTTCACCTCAGTGCATGGCCATCTTCACATTAGTGCATGGCCATCTTCACATTAGTGCATGGCCATCTTCACATTAGTGCATGGCCATCTTCACCTCAGTGCATGGCCATCTTCACATCAGTGCATAGCCATCTTCACCTCAGTGCATGGCCATCTTCACCTCAGTGCATGGCCATCTTCATCTCAGTGCATTGCCATCTTTACCTCACTGCATGGCCACCTTTACCTCACTGCATGCCCATCTTTAACCTCAGTGCATGGGCAATGCTTTTGGTCCACTCAGGAACACTGTGGTTAACTGTAGGCTTCTCACAAGCTTTGATCATTGTTCAAAAGTTGCCAAATTTAGCAAGTAATGCACAGGATGCCCAGTTAAATTTTTATTTCAACTAAACAGCAACCATTCTTTTAGAATGCACGTTCTGTTCTTGGTTTCTCTGTTCTGAGAAGGTTCCCCTCTTTGTTAACTGCTTGTTTTGGTGGAGGACAACCATGGCTACCTTCCTGAGATCAGGGATCACAGGAGGAAAGAGTGTGGAGCTCTAGAAATGCCATTTTCTCTCATATAATTTTCCCTTCTTTTTATCTGATTTATGGCCCAACTATATAGAATAATGGATTGAAAGGTAATTTTCCCCCAGGAACCCGAGGACATTGCATTCTGCATTCAGAATGTCTAAGGCCAATCTGGTGGCGTGCTGGGCTGTGACCTTTCCTTCTGGAAAGTGTTTGAAATAGCATACTTCTTAGAGTTGAAAACCTCACATTTCAGCACAAGTATTTGTTTTTTTTTTTCTTCAAAAAATTAAGTTTTAAAATTACCATACAAAGGAGCAGGTTTTATGGCAGCATTTTTCAAAGGAATTTGTTTGTGGTGATCTTTCTCAGGCCTCTTCTCTCAACTTCCCTGATGCTGTGTGCCCTTCTGCCCCACCACCAAAGACTCCAGTCCACCTCCATGTCTTGCTGCCTTCCACCTAAACAAGTCTTTCCCCTCCATGGTCACCTTTCTAGGGTAGCACATGGTTATACAGGCTATACTCACACACATGCATGTGAGCGCTCTCTCTCTCTCTCTCTCTGTGTGTGTGTGTGTGTGAGAGAGAGAGAGAGAGAGAGAGAGAGAGAGAGAGAGAGAGAGAGAGAGCTAGGATCTGAGTATATAAAATTCTTTAAGGAAGGATCTCTTCACTTAATACAACACTGTCAAAATCCACCCATTTCCCCACAAGTTTCATAATCCCATTTTTCTTTATAGTTAAATTAAATTCCATTCAAAATAGGTCTTTTTTCCCCCTCAGGTCTCCATGAATCTTTGCAGGTATGTGTATGTGTGTGTCTTCCTGGGTATGTACATGTGTAATGTACTACACACAGGTGCACATGCCTGTGGAGGCCAGGCATCAACACTGGATTTCATTTTTATTAATGCCCACCTTTTTTTTTTTCTGGATCTTGGAGGAGACCCTTCAACCATGCCTTTACTAAAACAGCCTAATCCCTAACTGCATTCTAAACATCTGTCCTTATGCCCATAGATTAAGTGTGGTCCTTACCTCTCATCAAGGAATGTTCTCTTTGCAGCAATGGAGACCATCACAGAAAACCACAACCAATCAAAATGCACAGTTGTGGAACCCAGTCCCAATGGATATGTCTATGAAACATACCCACACCTAATATTCAGAAAATATTAAGGAAGTGGGATGGGCCAGAAAGATTATACAAGCCAGAGAATAAGGGAGTTTGCTGTGTGATTGTGTCTTTAGGGATGTCAGGAGCTACACAAATAAAATCTCACCAAGCTAAGATGTGAGCTGAACAAGGATAATAGCAGTAGACATGCCAAGGAGACAGGGAAAGCTTCAGCCCTTCACATAGAACCGCAGGCAACTGAGGAGGCTGAGAGTGGGAGAAATTGTTTTCTTCAGGGAAGAACACGTCAGTTAATGATCCAATATCAAATGGTCAGCCATGAAAGCATATGCATGCATGAGTAGCTTTATACAGACCAGACATGTTATATTTGGTAATATATGTACATACATGTGCCTATAACAGCAATTAATGACAGAAGAAGACATGAATTTAAAGAAAGCAAGGAGGGGTGTGTCATGGGTAGAGGGAGGAAAGGGCAGAGGGAATGACATGACTATATTATAATCTCAAAAATAAAAGAAAAATAAATTGATGTATCATGTCTGAGTGTGCTTATTGTCCCTGTACATGTAGGTGTGTGCACTTGTGTGTGCCCTCAGAGGCCAGAGTAGGATTTAGGACATCCTGCTCTGTCATGCTCTACCTTGTGCACTTGAGACAGGATCTTTTCCTGAACCTGGGGCTAACATTTTTCAACTAGGCTGGCAGCCAGCAGACCTCTGGCATTCAGAGCCCCAGAAATCTTCATATCTCTACCTCACATAGCACTAGGGGTACAAGCTACTGCAAGATCAAGGTGGCGTTTAGATGCCTACCCAAAGTGGACACCGATGACAAGTGAATTGTATCCTCACCATGGCAGTAGCAGCACCTCATCAGTAAAGTGACTGTCACATAAACATGCAGACCAGTTAGAATCCCCAGCACCTATGTAATTTGGGTACTGTGAGAATCTGTAGCCCCTGCACTCACAGGACTGAAATGGGCAGATCCCCGGAGTGCACTAGTCAGCCATTCTGACAGTCAGTACTCTAAATCGTCAAATAGATGAGGTCCCGCTTCGATGAGAGATCTTGTCTCAAAATATAGAGGAGGCAAAGAGATGGCTCTGTGAGCACTACTACACAACCTAGTGCCATGAAATAGGAAGGGCATCCCTTATGAGAGGCAAGACGTTCTTAGTGGTTTGAGGGAAGGTGACAGATGTTTAGAACACAGTGAGGAATTAGGCTGATTTAGTAAGGTGATGATTGAAGGTTCTTTCCCCAACATCCATAAAAATAAGGTAGACCTCAAAGAAGAAACCCAGTGTCAATGTCTGGTCTCTGCATGCATGTGCACATGCGTGCATACACACCTACATTACACAATTGCATACCCATGCAAATACCACTTCTCTTATGGGACAATGGAGATTCCTTACTCAGTTATTTGAGGTAACATGCCAGCTTTGGTTTGTTCCCCTCAACACACCCGCAGTTCTGTCCCTGGTGTGTCACCTCCAAGGTTTCTACAGCCAGGAAGAGCTAAGCCCGTTTATTTGACTTCAGTTTTTCTGCACCAGGCTGCCTCACCATGGCCTTCTGGTCTACGAACTCCTTTCAGTTCTCTCTTCTCAGTCTCCTCAAACAGTCACGGAGGCAGGTCTTCCACAGGGGAGGTCATCAGCTGAAAAATGACGGTCTGTCCTTCCTGGGGCACCTTCGGGTTCTGTAAGAGGCCCTCATGGAAAGACAGCCCACCTCTCCTCAATGGAACTTTTCTTAACTTTCCTGTATCTTACCAACAGTGCTCTCTCTCTCTCTCTCTCTCTCTCTCTCTCTCTCTCTCTCTCTCTCTCTCTCGTCCACTCCCTCCAACCATTTCTGCTTAGATGTTCAGGGTCAGGACATGGTAGGAGAGAAGGAAAAAACTAGTAGAAACTTCCACAGAGAGCTTCCCATATTCCTGAGTTTGATCTTACGTAGAAAGTTTTTTTTTTTTTTTCAAATGTCCCTTGTATATTTAGGCTACATTTATAGTTACAATAGTCTTTACTGGTTATTTTATTTATTTACATTTCAAATGTTGTCCACATTCTAAGTCTCCCCTCCACAAACCCCCATCCCATTTCCCCTCTATGAGGGTGTTCCCCCACTCACTCACCCACTCCCACCTTGCTGCTCTAGCATCCCTATGCTGGGGCATCGAGTCTCCACAGGACCGTAAGCCTCCCCTCCCACTGATGCCAGAGAAGGCTCTCCTCTGCTACATATGCAGCTGGAGCCATGGATCCCTCCCTCCCTCTTTGGTTGGTGATTTAGTCTCAGGGAACTTTGGGAGGGGGTCCAGTTAGTTGATATTGTTCTTCCTATGGTGGGTTGCCATCCCCTTCAGCTCCTTCAGTCCTTCCCTGGCTCTTCCATTAGGGTCCCTGGGCTCAGTCTGATGGTTAGCTATGAGTAGATACTGTATTAGTCAGGTGCTGGCAGAGCCTCTTAGGGACAACTATACCAGGCTCCTGTCAGCAAGCACTTTTTGGCATCAGGAATAGGGTTTGGTGTCAGCAGATGGAATGGATCACTAGGTGGGGCAGTCTCTGGATGGCCTTTCCTTCAGTCTCTGCTCCATTTTGTTGTCCCTGTGTTTCCTTTGGACAGGAACAATTCTGGGTTAAAAAATTTGTTAACTAGGGGGTTGGACAAATTCTTGGGACAAATTATTCTTGAGTTGTTAAACCTGTGGCTTTTTGAGGGTTTTGTTTTGTTTTTGAGGCAGAGTCTCATGCGGGCTGGCTACAGAACTGTGATGTAGCTGACAACAACTATGAATTTCTGATCTGGCTGCCCTTACCCCCCCACGTGCCGACATTAATTCTGTGCTTGGATTTTATGGGGTGCTGTAGATCAAACCCAGGGCTTCATGCACACTAGGGAAGCACTGAGCCAACTGAGCTACATCCCTAGCCCTGGGGCTGTAACTCCTAAGACAGAGACCACCAGGTTCTGAATCCTCTGAAGAGCTTAGAGAAACAATGCTAATTCCCCATTCATGCATCCAGATGTGGACCCTGGAGTTGATAAGGAGAGGAAGCAGGATCTACAATCAACACTCACATTTTCCTTTTGTTCCCTCCCTGAAATTGAATAGCTGCCTGAGTCCAGTGTCATCTTGGGTTCTTTCCACATCACTGCAAAGTAGGCAGGGCTGGTGTGGTCTTCATCTCCCTATAATTGAAATGTAATATCAACTGACAGGATAACATTCCATTGAAAGCTCATGACTGCCACTTATTATAATTTGCAATAGAAAGTGTAACTACTGTCTATTTTTACCACTACCGTAATACATGCTTATGTTAAAAACATCCTTAAATACAAAAATTAAATGAAGAAATATAATCCCCAAACTTAGATATAATGATTTCTTTTTGCATATAATTTAATACTTATTTCTATATGTATTTCTATACCGATACATAGTGAAATAGTATTTTAATTATCTTTTAAGTAAGCTCCTCTCTAAAATAAATATATTATTAATTTTCCTTCTATTAAACATGTGTGTCAACATCATTTCCAAGACAATGCAATCATTTGCCTCGTGTTATATAATCTCATGCTGTTGAACAGTTTATTTCAACTTTTAATAATTACAAAACAGTTTTGATTGTTAGGCAATGTAAAGGCAGTGTGAGAATACGTTGTACCCACATACAGAAAATGGAGCTGACCTTTAAAGGCAATGAATTCAACATTTTTGTGGTTTGGTGTGCATTCCTACCATCACTGAAAAGATTTATTTATGCTTTCTTTTTTTTTTAAACAGGAACAAGACAGTTTTGTTTTACTTTAACATCTTTAGATGTACCGGTCCTTCCATGATGCTCCAGCTACAGTGCTCTACCACACAGGTAAGACCGGCCGCCTTCGAGCTGGTTTTAGCAGTCCCTAACAGGCTGGGTGTGAAGATTCAGAAATCCCGTGTCAAGTCTGTGTGCAGTAAGAAAATGTAAGCATCATGTCATGTTCATTCACATTCAATCAAAGCTAAAGATAAATTATGTCACAGTGACTAGGCCACTTCAGTGACAGTAACCGTTTGCTTCTATAAGCGATCACGGTCCAGAAGTCCTTGTCGTCTGCTCCAGCCGTTTCTGTATCTTTGGATGGATTTACTGAGGAGTGTGATTGTTTGGGAAAGCTCTTTCATGGTTCTTGTGTTTCTGCTCTTTGGTTTCTGCATCTGTTGGAGTAGGTAATCTCTACACTCATACACATTGAACACATGGGCACACACATAGTCTCACTAAAAAGAAGTTTTGTTGTCTGTCTCCCTGAATTAAGGCCAGATGCCTTGAGGATAAGGATTCTTACCGGGTTTATCTCCCACTGTTTTCACATTACCTACTGATCCCCTAGAGTAGGTGATCAGAGAATATCTATGGAATGAACGAGCTAGTAAATCAATGAACGGCCATCTTCCCATCCTTTTCACTACACCACACACAACAAATTCATGCTTGTTAGTTTCATAGATGTTTTCCTAGATTATCTAGGACATATATGTATACGGTGTATATATAACAAATGTGGTATTTTAATCTTCAGTACAACTCACTCTCCCAGCTCCACAATCCTTATTTATAATAGTGTTGAGTCACCTGAATTGATATGGTAACCATGAAGAATGGTGTTGAAAGTGTCCTGTGAAATCCATAGGAATCACAGCTCAGCAGAATATGTTGCAGCTGCAGCTGTGCACTCTGCATTGGTTGGCCCTGCAATAGTGTATCCATAGATCAGAGCTATCTATATTCCATGTATAATATTTTTGTCAATTGGCAGTATGGTCCTAAGCCCTTGAATAATGGGCCAGCATCAGTTTGGATACCCAGCTTCAGAGTGACCTTCTTGACTAATTATAGCTTGATTGCTTCTAATCAGCATCTCATTTGAAGTGAACAACTTGGTCTGATAGAGGAAAAGAAGAAAGAGCAGTTGCTATGGTTTTGTGGTTGTTTCTTTAAACTCATTTATCTTTTAATTGAAGTTTCTTATGATTCTCTTTGACAAACTACTTTTTTTTTCCATTTAATTGCTTTCTTCTTCGTGTTGCAAATGCACCAGTTTGTATGTGTAGTATACACTGTGTGTGTATTTGTAAGTGTAGAATTGTCAGGGTCTCAGAAGTAGCATCTTGCATTATATGAATCTTTCTCTTTAATAAACGCAGCAAAATGTATCCGTCTTCTTCTATTTTCCACTATGTTATGAGCCAAGAGTCAAAGCTATCATGTCACTGAGGAATCTCCTAACATGTTCATGACTTATTCACCCTGGCTCCAATCAGAGTGAACTTTCCCCATTCACACTGATAATAACTTTGACCTTCTTATAAAGCATGTGGACGTGTTAGATGCTGTCAGTGTCTCTATATGCAGCTTTAAGACATTCCATGCTTCTGCTAGAGGTATATGAGTGTGTGTGTGTGTGGTGTGTGTGTGAGAGAGAGAGAGAGAGAGAGAGAGAGAGAGAGATAGAGAGACAGACAGACAGACAGACAGACAGACAGACAGACAGAAAGACAGACAGACAGACAGAGAAGGGGCAGAGAGTGCATATGTATATGAGTAGGGGTAAAGGAGAATCTTGTGGAAGAGTAGATGTGAAGATGGCTTGTCTTATGCTGTCAAACTTTTAGAAGGCATTGGACTCCTGTGGCTATGACACAACATTACTGTGAGACATGAGGTATGCATTTAGTTCTCCTACTGAGATGTGTGGTCAACACCAAGTGCCCTTGTCGACAGTAGAAACAAGTCAAAAGGTGTGAAAGCAGCTCACTTAGCTTTCCCCGAACTGCCAGTAAGAACAATTACCAGTGCTTTGACCAGCTATTCATCTCTGCATTATTTACAACCCCCACACAGAAGCTTCTCTAAGGAAAGCGGAGAGAAGTACTAACCTAAGGATAAAAAAGATATAAATATAAATACTTAGAAAGCAGTTGTACAACACGTCCATTCAGAAAAACAACAGCAATAGCTCCCCCACCCCACCCCACCCTGGCCTGTATATTTGATGCCTATGCACCTTTGAACAGGTTTAACGTATCAGGTTTAAATTCCCTCCTGTAGAGCAGGCTTCAAATCCAATCAGAAAGCATCTGGTTACCGACGTAACAACCATGCCGCTCATGCACCAGTGGGCACATCTTGATGGCCAATTGACATTGTAGCTCACAGGGTTCACAGATGAGTAAGACATTCTAGCAACATGAAAGCTACAAATGGTACGGAGGATAAGTTACTGTTGACTGATCAGCCCTAAGAGGGTGTTTATATTACCCACTTGAGAGTCTAAGAGAAAGAAGATGAAGAATATTGCTCTGAAATGCAGTCTTCTGGAAAAACATGGTATTGTATCCATGAGTTCATAGCATTCATGTGCAAGAGAGGTTCCACCAGCATTCCTTCACAATGCGGGAGAGGTTCAGGAAGCGCACTCCACCCTGAAGCACTATTAGCAGTTGACGGTTGGGTGCATCACAGTGAGAAGTCATATTTGTCAGCTGTGTAGTCACTGGTAAGTTGCTGATGATGGAAAGAAAGAAAGAAAGAAAGAAAGAAAGAAAGAAAGAAAGAAAGAGAGAGAGAGAGAGAGAGAGAGAGAGAGAGAGGGAGGGAGGGAGGGAGGGAGGGAGGGAGGGAGGGAGGGAGGAAGGAAGGAAGGAAGGAAGGAAGGAAGGAAGGAAGAAAGAAAGAAAGAAAGAAAGAAAGAAAGAAAGAAAGAAAGAAAGAAAGAAAGAAAGAAAGAAAGAAAGAAAGGAAAGAAAGAGGAGAGTTCAGCAGGGGTGGGAAGAAGGTGAGAAAGAGAAGTAACGGAGTATGATATCATTATGATATTGTCAAAGTATTAAAACATTGAAAGGAACAATTACTAAAGGCTTGGCAGGGAATGATGGACAGTCTGGGTCACGGATTTCCATGAGCTGATGAGGAGACACACAGAAGTTGATGCAGCTCTCTCAGTTTGGTAGAGCTTTTATTTCTTTTTAAAATCATAAGCAAAAGCAAAACCAACAGACTATACCTCCCCTGTCCCTACCATTTTCTAATGGAATTACACATTGGATTGCTGTCACTTTGTCATGGCTCTGTGGATGACCACAGTAACCTGGTTTGTCACTGATATGCCCTAAGTCCATTACTATAAAATAATTGCACAGGTGACCTGGTTGGTCACCTTTCCCCAATTCCATTTCTGTAAGGTAATTGCATATGTAACCTCTCTTGCCCATGTCTACATAGTGTTGATACTGCTCTGTGGTGATTAATTGTGGCAGCTATCTAGATTTGGCTTATTTCTTATGGTGACAAACTGTGATTATGTTTTCAGAATTATGGGAAACTCAGAGACATGGATGAATATTTCCCATGTACATTAACAACTGTCAGAATATTTCAAAGCTATTTTGTTCGTACAGAAAACAAAGCAAGATTCCAACCTAGAATGTACATAGACTCAGCCACATACTAATTCAGGCAATTACAAGAAATGCCTCACTAAAAAATCATGACAGAGGACCTGGGTTCACTTCCTAGGCACCCACGTCACGTGACTCACAACCTTCAATAAGTCCCACCCCAGAGAATGTTCTACAGTCTTTAGGTACCGGCATGCATAACACACATATTGGATATATATAAATGTGCATACATATCTACACACACACAAATAACAAAAATGAAAACCTTTAAAGAGATTTTTTTTAAAAAATCATCATTTTCCTATGGTAGAAATCACCAGATTTGCATATAGAACTGTCTCTCAGAGGTACACACTGAATGGATGTAAAATGAGTGTAATCCACGTGAGGTAGTGGTCATATTACCTCACAGTGTATGCAAAGCGCTGCTTTCTGGAGAACCTAAGTGGCAAGCGCTCGGAGAGTGGCAAGCGCTCGGAGACTTCTGCTTCTTGTAACTACTTTCGGATCTGCATTGATCAAGTTAAAAAAATAAATGGTCTAGAATTTTTAAACTTTATCCACACTTATACCTGTATGTGTGTGTACATACACACACATATATGTGCATATCACAAGCCAGAATCTGCGTCTGAAAGAGAACATGCTGCTTTGCCTTCTGAGTTTGGGTCATCTTACTTAACATTCCACTCCCCTCAACAGGTTGGTATTAAGTCCTGAGGAGGGATAGGAGGTGGGAAAAGGACACATGGGTCCTGAAAAAGGAGAATAGGGGATAGAAGTGGGCAGTAGGGGCAACTGGATGGAGGCGGTAGAAAGGGAGCATGAAAACACTTGGTTGAAAATGTTAAAATGGTCTCTAATGCAATATATGCTGATTTAAAAACCCAAGCACAAAATACCATTACTGTTTAATATCTTCTTTCCTTTTTTTCCTTTCCTTTTTTTCCTTTCTTTTTTTTCCTTTCCTTTCCTTTCCTTTCCTTTCCTTTCCTTTCCTTTCCTTTCCTTTCCTTCCCTTTCCTTTCCTTTCCTTTCCTTTCCTTTCCTTTCCTTTCCTTTCCTTTCCTTTCCTTTCCTTTCTTTTCTTTTTTTTTCTTTTTTTTTTTTTTTTGGTTTTTCGAGTCAGGGTTTCCCTGTATAGCCCTGGATGTACTGAAACTAACTCTCGAACTCAGAAATCCGCCTGCCTCTGCCTCCCAAGTGCTGGGATTAAAGGCATGTGCCACCACTGCCTGGCTAATATCTTGTTTTCATGCGAGACCAAGAAAGCAAGAAGTCCAGGAGGGTAGCATTCTATAGTCAACTTAATTTCACACGATAATACTAGAAACACGATTTAAGTCACTTAGATGGAAATGGATGCTTCCCTCTTCATACTGGTAAGGAGCTCCGAAGCCCATCCAACCTTGTAGACATCTTCTTGGTTTATTCCATTCCCTCTCTTCCTTATGCTTCTCTGCTCTACAGATCTGTGTCTCCAGGTGCCCAGAGAGATTCCTCACCTACTTGGATATGCAGTTTTTGAACAAAGAAGACAAAAACTACTGGGAATACTATCGACAGTTCTGCAAGGCCAAGGCCAAGCCTGTGGAGGTGTGTGTACTCAAGTTCACGCCAGGAAGAAATTTGGCTGCTATTTTGATCTAACGTGGAACAGCCCAATTTGCTGCTAGAAAAATGTCCAGATCTAGAAAATGGGTGTCAATGGTGCCTTTCTAGTAAAACACAAGTTTACCTGGACACTCGAAAACACTCATGGTGTGTCACTGTGAGGATACACACCAAAACACAGAATATTCATGGTATATACTGTGTGTAGACAAAGAATCACACCGTTCGTGATATATCACTCTCTTGTACACTTGTGCGATAGGAAAGACTCTTAGGTCTGCTTAGTGAGCTCCAGCTAATGCGTGGCACAGAGATTTTTCTTTATCTGGATGGGTTTGCTGCTGACAAGAGCTAGGGTTTTATGTCAACTAGAATCATCACTACAAAAGCATAGCGCTATATGGCTTAGCTGATGAGGGCTCTACGCACCTCACCTGAACTTCATCCCTGACATTGACTCCAACATGATAGGAAGAGAAAACAGAATCTGGCAGTTTGGGACCTCCACGTGTGTGCCTTCCTGAGCATGCATGATGTACACGGACACGCACATGCATGCACACACACACATACCGAGAGAGACAGAGACAGAGACAGAGAGACAGAGAGACAGAGTAAAACAGTACAATAAAAATGTCTAAGTCCACCCGTACCTAGGTTAAACATCAAGAGATTTCTAAAGCTTTATTATATTAAATACTATTCATTGGTTGTTACATTATAGAAAATGCTATTTTTCCAGAAAAAAAATTAAGGGTCAGAGATTCAGACTATGACTAAGATATCTTCACAGGTATGTCTTGCTTTTATAAGATCTTCTTTTGTTTTTTGCTTTGTTTTTGTTTTTGAATCTCTGTTGGTTCATTTAGAGCATTTACAGGCATATTTTTTTTTAAACAAGGAATTTTATGTGATAATCTTACAGCCACTGGCAGTGGGGATATGATTTGGGGAAATGAGATGCAGAGTTAAGACTTGAAGCTTGAAATTCTGATATTGGGAGTGAATGCAGTCATTGCTGGCTTTGAAATGCTAATATAACCTACCTTCCCTTTCAGACCCTCAGAGATCTTCTGATCAGTGGCGACTGTCCCGTAGCAGTGTACCCAAGCAGACCTTGTAAGTGCTAATTATTTCATCTTTAAAACATAGAATCTACAAAAATATGGTTTAACTTCCTAATTTCACAGTTGATAAAATGTGAATGACTCTGTCCCTGTTTTGAGAGCCCAGAGTCAGTCAGGAGGGCTGTCTCTGGACATTCCTGTCCCCATTCCAACAGAGCTCTATGAGACCTGAGATTTCCCTACATAAGCACATTGGATAGTGGTAGGGTTGGTTTTCAGAAGCCACACAGTGTGACTATATGTGTCCCTACCAGCACTTGCATAAAAATTCCTAACACAGGGTTCATCCGAAGTAAGGCAGAGCAATTAATTCATACAGAACACAGAAAGCATAGATGGTGGAGGCCAGAGGGAAATGAAAAGTTACAATCTCCACGGGCACGAGAACACGGACATCACAGAGTGTGTTTTGAGAGGAAATATCTTAGAGCTAAGAAATAATGTGTGGGTGTGTAAGGCATTCAGCAAAATGCAAGCTGTTGTAGACATTATGGTGGCAAGTACATAGACACTAAAGTGAATCCCAGAAATCATTTAAGGAAAACGGTCACAAAGAAATCTACCAAAAATATTAAGTTGTTTGCCAGAGGAAGTCGGAGGAGGGCAAACCCGGTTATTTTCTCTCTTTTTCCTGTTTTTCTATTCCCCAATTTTCCCACAAGTTCTTCTAAAACAGGAGAAAAGTAATAGGCACCAGTCTAAGTAGAAAGTCAAGAATGTTGAGTTAGCTGCCACAAAATCCTTATGCTGAGGTCCCCTTCATCTTTCCTGGTCCATTATAGACCCTGAAGCAGAGGTACTGGTCCACGTGAGAACCAGCAATCACCAGCAAGACCTAACGCTGTGTGTGGTCAAGAACGGCATTGAGACTTTTTATGGGAAAGTGTGAAACAACTGTCCTCACAATTATATTTTGGTTAAACCACATTTTAAAATATACATTGCGGATGTAAGATGAACAACTAGCCCATAATCTCCCAGAGTCTCATGAAAGAATGAAAGAGACATTAAGGCCAACCTGACAATCAGCTTGTGTTCTTAACAGAGGATCAGGTATAGCAGGAAGTGACACAACGTGCAACTAATATCACAGAGTCCTTAAACTGTTTATTAAAGCAGACAAAGTAAGGCTATGTGAGAGGGAGACGAAAAGGGAATTCTATTTCCTTCATCATTTTGATATCCAAAAAGGGCAAGATACAGAAGAGAGAAAGGCAGGAAAATGATCAGTAAGACCACACAGTTCATTGTGGGTGCCTGGTCAGGGTGTCATTTTGTAATGTTCCTTCATATTTTCTCTACTGTCTAACTTTACTCTGAGCCTATTAATTAATGAGTGCTAGCAGATGGGAAGTGACCGCCAAATACTATGTGAAAGATGGCCAAGGGGCCTTCTAGGCGGGAACTTAAACTTATGGCAAATATAGGATTAAAAAGACCAGAAAAATGGGAGAGAAGAAATATCCTGAGCCCTACTGTGTGCCAAGAACCCCACTAGGGAATTAGTAGGGTGAGCTCATCTGGGAAGAGGGGGAAGCGAGGATCTGGTGACTGAGGGTGAGCAGAGAGGGACTGCAGAGGCTGCCATCTTGGATCTGTCCCAGAGGGGAAGGAAAGAGCAGGAGAAACACAGGGGGATTATAAAAGAAAGCATCTATGTCATTAGGCTTTGAGATGGACGGGCAAGACAAGGCAACCTGGGAAGGGCTTCATAAGATGTTCATTCCCTGCATCCAATGCTTCAGTATTTTAGGTTCAAGCTCCACATGTAAACTAGTGACGCTACTTACAAGAAAAAAAAATATGAAAATTTATCTATCCACTTCTGAATTCTCTCATCTCTTCACTTGAAATCCAAGCTCTAATATTTTAAAATACATTTGCTATCCAGCACTGCAACAAACAATTAAAAGAAACATATTTATAGAGGCCAGGATTCCATTTAATTAAAATAAGACCATAGGTGACTCAGCAATGATTTAACTTTTCTCAGAACTCTAAAACAGTATGACACCCCCCACCCCCACCCCCATCGACAGTTTCTGTCCTTCAACAACATGTAGATAATATCTCCGGCAAGAAGGCAAGTCATTAAGAATTCATCAATGGCAGTCCAGTCTTCATAGGTGCTTGAAATTTGAGCTGGATCTTGCTTCTCCAGAGATCCTTTACTGATCTCTAGTTTCCACAGTTTCATTGAGGAGTACTGAAAACTGTTGTTAAAACAGACTCCCGTATATCTCAGGCTGATCTAGGGTTCATTGGATAGTCAAGAGTGTCCATGAATTTCTGATCTTCCTGCCTCCACTTCCCAAGTACTGGGAACACAGGTGTGTGCTACCACATCACTCAGTGTTCAGGACCGAACGCAGGGCCTCACACGGGTACTCTAAACCTACTAAGCTGCATCCCCAGCCCTACTGAAGACCCATTAAAGCAACGGTCCTAAACTCCTCTCTGTCATACCAACAGCTGTAACTTTTCTATTAAAATGTGTTCAGCATATATGGCATGAGCCAATGTCTCTTAGCCTATGCATCTTACCTGTACATTTAACAAATCTTTGTGTGTAAGAGAACGAGCAGGTTGGAATGTGGCTTCCAGTAGCTGTTTGTGTTTCCATTTCACAACCAGCAGAAAATCCTGGAGGTGTCAATAAAGGACAGTTGGCTGTCTCTCCTGGGCACATTTCACACCCAGCAAGAACTTGGCTGTAGATCACAGACAGTTTTTAAAAGAAGAGACTAGTAAGCAAACGAGTTTACTGTGTTTCTTATTCTCTTTCACAGTTCTGCAGAGATGTATACCTGACCTTTCAGCCATCAATGGCACCTGGACGTTAGGAAGTAGGATGAAGTTTGAAGATGGAAGCGGGCAGACCAGGACTATGGTAGAACTCAGGGAGGCTGCGAAGTATGTCTGCATTTCTGTTTCCAGTTTTGATGCATCCTATTATGATACCAAATGTTAAAGTGTCACTTTAGTACTTATGTGCTATGGTGAACCTATCAGTCACCCTTGAGGCATCCTGAAGTGATAGTCAGTAGATTGCTGCAGCTAGTAAAAGGGTCACTGTGGCAGATGCTGTCTAAGACCATGCCTTCGAAAGAATCTTGCAGAGTCTCTTTTATTATAAGAACTCCCCCCCCCCAATATTAACAGAAAGTAATAATTAATCAAAACTAAACTTTTCCTTCATTGAACTCAGAGGCATTAGTGATGTGATCAATGCCAGGACGATCGGGCTGAAGCTGCTTGAAGACTATTCTACCTCGTGGAAGTGGATTCTCATGTGAGTGAGACCCTGTGTTTCTTCTCCGAAGGACCCTTCCTGAGGACCTTTGTAGACTCTTTAAATTACTTTCTAAAGGCTGAAAAGTGGACTCAGCCCTTAGGATCATTTTCTTTTTCACATTTGATTTTAAGGACAGGGCAAACATGTTTAAAAATATGCCCATAAGACTGTAAGGTTCAGGTTTATATATTAATTAGAACTAGCAGAATGGGTACATGTACCAAGTGCCTGCCACAGGGTCTGGGGTCCTGTGTTCTGCTTTTCATATGTCACAGAGGGTGGGCATAGTTTGACTTCCCTGCTATTTTTCCTCCTGTATCTCTCCCTTGACCCCAAAGGATCATTTGCAATTTTTACCGTATTCTTTACACATGATAATCATTACCATTAAAGTCTGTTCTAGTTCTGAGAAACTTAAGACACACTTGAAGGTGGAGATTTAGATTTCCAGACATAAGGTTTGTATTTTGGAAAGTTGAAAAATGGGGTTGCTGGGCTCCTGTCTGCAAGCATAACAGAATATCATTAACAGTGTCAGGAACTGGTGCTTGCCCATGAGATGGGTCTCATGTTGGGTCAGTCATTGGTTGGCCATTCCCACAGACTCTGCTCCATGTTTGTCCCTGCACATCTTTGTATGCAGGATAAATTGTGGGTCATAGGTTTTGTGGGTGGCTTAGTGTCCTTATCCTTCCACTAGGGCACCCTGCCTGGCTATAGGAGTTGGTTACTTCAGGTTACATATCCCTAATGCTAGGAGACTCAGCTAGTATCACCCCCATAGTCTCCCTGGAGCCTCCCCTGTCCCAGGTCTCTCGCACATCCTAGAGATGCCTCTCCTCACCTCCTTCCACCATTGATTTCTGGTCTCTCTCTCACACCCTCCCTATGCCTGATCCCCTCTCTCACCCTTTCTTCCTTCCTTCATCCACCTCTGATGTCTATTTTGCTTCCCCTTCTGAGTGACATTCAAGCATCCTCCTTTGGGCTCTCCTTTTTATTTGGCTTCTTTCAGTTTGTAGTGTGATTACCTTGTATTTTTTGCTAATATCCACTTATCAGTGAGTACATACCATGCATGTCATTTTGGGTCTGAGTTACCTCGCTCAGGGTGATATTTTCAAGTTGCATCCATTTGTCTGCAAAAATTAGTGATGTCCTTGTTTTTAATAGCTGAGTAGTGTTGTATAAATGAACTGCATCTTCTTTTTCCATTCTTCAGTGGAAGGACACGTAGGTTGTTTCCAGTTTCCGACTATTATGAATAAAGCTGCTATGAACATAGTTGAGCAAGTGTCCTTGTGGTGTGGTGGAACATCTTTTAGATATATGCCTAGGAGTGGTATAGCTGACTGTTCTCTGAGAGGCTCCACTTAGCATCTGACTGAAACAAATGCAGAGACCCACAGCCAAACATTAGACAGCACTCAAGGAGTCTTGTGGAAGAGTCAGGGGAAAGACTGAGGGACCTGAAGAGGGATAAGGACTCCACAAGAAGACCAAAAAAGTCAACTAAACTGCACCCTTGGGGGCTCCCAGAGTCTGAACCACCAACCAAAGGGCAAGCATGGGCTGTATCTAGCCCGTTCCCCCACATATGTAGCAGATGTGCATCTTGGTCTTCATGCGTGTTCCCTAACAACTGGAGTAGGGACTGTTCATGCCTGAGGACCCCATTCCCCAACTGGCCCACTTCATCTGGCCTCAGTGGGAGAGGATGTCCTGGAGTGACTTGACATGCCAGGGTGGGTTGATACACAGATAGCCCTCCTCCTTCTCAGAGGAAAGGGGGGCATGAGAAGAGGGGCTTTGGGGGGGACTGGGAGGAGAGGGAGGGCTGCAATCAGGATGTCAAGTGAATATACAAATTAATGAGTGAATTTTTAAAAAGCATGGGGTTGCTTTCCTGACCAAGGCAAGTGTTGTCTGGCATGCCCCAGCCTGTGCTCTCTGCCTCTGTACCACTTCTCTGAGCTGAGAAGTGCCTAAGTTTCCCTAGTGACTAGAGAAAATGCTAATGCTTGCTTGGTGACTGCCAGGTGCTTCAAACCACATCAGGGCAGCTTCTGAAGTATACCTCATCTCTTTCTTACATAGCTCCGCACATTGCCTGTATTTCACAGACAGGTTCTTAGCAGGCAGAGGGATGCCACAGTGGTTAGAGCACTCTTGCTGCTCCTTTGTCGCCATGGGGGATAACCTTGAACTCTATCCCCCAGTTTCAGCCTTCTGAGCACTGGGATTACAGGCATGAGGCACTCAGTTATATAGTGTAAATGTACCAGACAGCCTGCCACCCCTCAACTGTGAAATCCCATGTCTGAGTTGTATGACTTTTCCTATTTTTCTGAACCCTTCTCGGAGTCCAGGGTCATGCCACGTGGCCCTTTTAATTTTGTTAAGTGCTGAGCTCGTGGCTTTGTACATGCCAGGCAGGCATCCTTCCACATATCTATGTCTCCAACTCTTGCACCTCATCCTTTGAAACCAGTTTAGTGACACTTATGAAACTTCTATTATTTCCATTTTTCTAATATCTACTGTGTATATGTGCATACCTCTATATGCACATAACTATTTATCTTCTATATAACATCATTCATTCTCCATTTTATTTAACCAGTTCTTTCCTCTGATAAACTGACAGGTTTATTTTTCTTTTTGCTATTTAAAAGTGTGTCTCCTATAGCCAAAGTTAGCCTTGGACTCCTCTTCTACCTCACAAGTGCTGGGATTAGTGGCATGGACTACCACACCCAGCTAAACTATCAACTCCTTAGGATGATGACTGAGACTAACTCATCTCCATCTTCCTAACTCAGTTTTATCTTTACCTTCCTAGTGTTAGCCTCCTAGCATAGTTCTTAAAACATAGTAGATATGTAGAAATGTGAGTTCAGAGACAGTTACAGAATTAAGAGTGGAACAAGCAAGATAGCATGTCTTTAACCACCACAAATTTAGTTAATTTAGCACTGTATTGTGAGTAAAATGTTATGATGGGTCTCTTAGAAGATGGCTTTTGAGACTGCCTTACATAAAGACACCAGGCTTTGTCTGATACTGTTTGGCATCTTGTAGATTTCACCAAGGATGTGAGTAGTTGGTAGGAGAGTTGGTCATGTTTCAGGTATTAATGAATTCTCTTTGAGGAGATTGTGCCAGAAGACTCCATTCTGACCTTACCCTGGAAGGGGTGGGGATTGGGGCATGGACCCAGTACTTCAGTATCTCAGTCAGGCTTCTGGAGGGAAGTAAAGCAGATGGGAAATATTCATGCTTTCTGTGCTTGAAAAACCACAAAGCCAGGAGACCAATCTTGCCTGCAGGTCCTGTCCCCAGATCCCTCGGGACCCTAAACAGATGTTGGATGGCATCAGAGATCTCATACTGTTCAAGATACTCTACACATGGCAGTCACTAACTACAAAGTCACAAGTCCAGCAAGTGTGGACAGTCCTGATTCTCGTTTCCTACCGGAAGTCTGTTCTATTACTTCCAAACAACTATGTCCTGGCATGTCTCCCTTACTCACCAGAATACCACAGTTTCACCATGGACTTATTTTATAGTTTACCACCAAGTGGAAGGGTGTAAAGGAAGAAGGACAATGTGGAAAGTGTGCCTACAGGGAAAGTTGTAAGCTGGGAACTGCTCACTTCCTTGAGCAGGGGAACAGTACTCTGGATTCTGGAGACACACAGGATGTCCTGAGTGGAAAGTCCTGACTGGGCCTCAGCTTCCCTCTTTCATATGAAATCCTTAATGAAAACCATTGTTTGTACTTCTTAGAGCCGTATTTGTACAGCCAGTAAAATGGAATATTCTAGAGTGATTTCCAACGGAAATAGCTCCCTTCTGGATGTTCATGTTGTGTTGCATACAGCACACCTGACTCTGTTTATTGTGGGTTTTATCTCTAGTGGCCTGACTGTTGCCATGGCACTGAGTTGGACTTTTTTAATACTCCTGAGGTTCACAGCTGGATTCCTCTTCTGGTTCTTCATATTTGGTGTGCTCGGAATTATAGGATATGGTAGGTAACATACCTCTTAAAGTTGCTGAATATCAGAATAAAGTTTCCTAGTCATCAGCAGTTACTGGAAAGCATTTACTTGCCTTAGACTCAATTAGTTTGCATCATAACTTCACAAAATGTATTTAATTTCACACACATTTTCTTCATAACTCTTTTTGCCATTGTCTTGAAAACAACTCCATAAGAAAAATCTACTCCTTTCCTTAGCAGTCTTTGGACTCAGGTCTTACGGGAATTGGGAGGGGCAGTAAACGTCATTTTAGATGAATGAAAACATTTCAAACAGTTAACCTTCCCCCATAACTGATCTATTGATAGCACCCAGGTCTGCACAGCTGCATAGCTTGATCTATTTTTTTTTATCAGCTGTGGCAGTACTTTTAATCAGGACTTCATAGTAGTCACTCTCCATATTGAGGCATGGCCCTCTAGGCAAGCACACTAAATCATACTCACTGGATGAAGGATTCAATTCAATTCAATCTCCCCAGAGCTGTGCATCTCAGGCCTGATGTGAACACTAAAAAAAGAAATTCAAGTGCTCGCTCTGGGTGGTATAACATTATAGACATTTGCTTTTGGCCTTCTAAGCAGCATATGGGACAATATAAAGCAATTTATATTCAAAGAATGATTTCCCCACAACAGGATTCAGATTAGCCACACAGTTTTTATAATAGTAGACACCAAAAATAACCACCGCTTATTTCTGTTCCTTGAAGAGGTTTACACATTTTATAGCAAGGGTGTGGGCAGGTTCATGTTCAGTACCTAGCCTCAACTATAGCCCGGCTTTGTGCTGTATAACTGAGTAACTATGGAAACTTTTCTGAAGATGACAAGACCTAGCTCCTATATCTGTATCATCACTCCAATGATGGACTCTCCATCTCAGAAGATAGAAAGGATTAAATAATGATCACAGGCTGTCAGAAGAGTCCAGACATGGTAAATGGTCAGTACTGGTTACTGTCGTTACCCTCAAAGACCGTCTAGTAAACAGTGAGGCTCTCCCTGGGCATCTCTATTTGCTCCACTGTGCCTCTGTGCTTCCTCATGCACAGCCAGACAAAGCCAGGGCCGCACTGATGGAGAAGCCTGGGAGCTTCTATGCCCTCGTCTCCTCATGTGTTCCTACCTGGATGTGCCCCTGGAGACTCTAGATGTGTGCTCCAGTCCCTCTTTGGTTGTCATCAAGGCAGAAGTGGAGTAAAGTCCACCATTGATGTCACTGACTTGATTCGAGCAGCAGGAGTCTGGGATTGTGCACCAACCTTGACACTGTGAATGGGCAATAGATGCAAAGTGCCAACAGAACCACTGGGCTCAGCTACCTATTGACTCCCTAGGCAGTGCTAGCCCAACAACTCATGGCATGGCAATTATGCTTGAAAGCTTGAAGCTATTCACAGAGAGGAAATGTCCAATTAGGTTGTGAACAGTAAGCAAGTGAGACTGGATGTGACTGGCCTCTGTGACTGTCTTGGATAACTGGTTATCTACTATCATAGACAACTAAGCAATCTTAGTGATAGTACCAAATTTTACTAAAGCGTAAAAACAATGTGGATGTGTCATAGCAAATAGATTTAAAAAGCTAAACTCTGTGTGTGTGTGTGTGTGTGTGTGTGTGTGTGTGAGAGAGAGAGAGAGAGAGAGAGAGAGAGAGAGAGAGAGAGAGAGAGAGAGAGAGAAAGAGAGAGAGAGAGAGAGAGAGAGAAGATTCACCAAGATGAACAGACTGGAGTCTCATGGCCCTCCTATGGTCACCCTAGGACCCTGAAAGAGACCCAGATGTTGTGTTTGGCATTTACTCTGATCCCTTTTAGATGACATCACCATCAGTTTATAAAAGTGCCCTCAGCTAACAATTGACAAAGTATGAGATGTATAAACAGCACAGGCAGGAAGGAATCAGATATGGGTATACACAGGAGCTGTTAGTGCTAGACTGGTAGGTGCAGTAAATCCAGCAGCAGAAAAAAATGTGAAGTATATAATACATATAAAACATTTAATGAGTGAGGGATGAAACCACAGCAAAGACCACAGCAGCGATGTCTGTATGTGTGTGAAGACGAACCAAATGGAGTCCTCCCAAACAAAAAAAACTGTTAGAATAAATGCTGAATTAGACAATGAGACCAGGTTGGGGGGGGTGTGTGTGCTACTGAAATAGTCCTTGTGTCAGAGAGTGGTAGAGAGGGCCATGTGCATAACCAGATGTGTTTCCCAATGCCTTGGATAGACAGAGCAAAGGGAAGCGATTCTACGCAGTGAATGAGACTGGGGAAGAAGACTGAGCCAAGAGGATGATTTGGGAAACAGTGGAGAAGTGAACTTAGGTCCTATAAGATAATAACATTGCCCAATTTCTAAGATAAAACACACGTAGCTAAGATATTGGACAAATGAGAGAAAGGGCATGGTTGCTGGGCAACCAAAAGGCCCTTGTGTTTTCCCGTTAAATATCACTCTGAGCCTGACTGCCCAGCACAGGGTAAATTTCCAAGAGAGATTATAAAAACGGAGTGGATGGCAGTGAAGTACAAGGAAAAGAACACGTGTAAATAAAAACAGAAGGAAAATTGTCAAGCCAGATTAAAATGTGTACATGGGAGTTAGAACTGTATGCTATTTACAAACTTCACAGAAGGTGCAAGGAAACACGACAGTTAAAAGCGAAACAATGATTTTAAAACTAGCAGTTATGAAAAGAGATCTATAGTAGCTATAATAATATCAAAGAAAATGGAATTTAAAATAAAAACTATTAGGAGAAGGACCAGCCCAATTCAAAACAAAACCAATCCTACTTGAATGCACCTATTAATATACTCAAGATCTGGCTTCCTTATACAAGATAAATAAACCAATAAATAATAAAGTGGTACTGGGTCTAAATTAGAGGATATCAGTACATTTTCTTGGGGAGAGATGTACTATAGCATATTAGAATAGTCCTCTTGGTGGATGTTAAAGTTGCGATAAGCACCTTGAAAGCCAAATAAATCCAGAGAGCATTTGTCAGTCAGAGTAGCCTAGTAACGCTATTGCAGACAGACATGATTCTAACTCTGTAGGCACAGCCATGCCAGTCACTTTTATGTAGGCATACTTGAAAAGCATGTAGCTTCTACTTGAGAGAATAACGTTGTATATTGGTCTTTCCTCTTCCTTTCAAGGAATATGGTACTGTTTTCTGGAGTACAGCAGCATTCAGCAGAGGCCACAGTCAACATTCTGGATGTATGGCTTCGGGATTCAGAGGAGAGTAAACATGTTCTTTCACTTGAAGGAGACCTGGTTTTCAATGAGTGAGTAGGTTTAAGAGCCACTCTTGTTAAAATGATGACAATGGGGAACCTTGTTCGTCCAAGAGGAAGCTCGAATTTGATGTGTCCTGGGATCCCTCAGCGATGGCGTCAATGCCTTTGAGCTTTGTTACCTATTGGTTTATTTGTCTTGTGGAAGGACAATTGATCTGCAGAGTGCATTAATAGATGCATTCAAGTTTAGAACTTGTTTTGTTTTTAGTGAACGGGAAAGTTGCTATGATTGTATCGTGTCATCTAAGGGAGCACTGTTAGAAGAATCCCAGGCCAGTGGCCATTGATTTAAAATGGTTTGATTGTGGGGATTTATGGGTGCCAATCTATGAAAGAAGTAAATGGCTTATTTTTGTCTTGAGTTTTGTTTTTAAGATTTCCCTTATTATCATTCATATCACACATACCTTGTGTGTCAAAAGAACTCAGTAAGGAGTGTAGTACAGGAAGAGGCATGTAGGTACTGTCTGCTGGCACAGTTATTCCTGGCATGGCACCATCTCCATACAGTTCAAACCTAGTTTTGCCTCTTCATCCAGGAAACCCTGGGCATTCAAGGGCAGGTGAGAATCTGTCCCCAGAGTGACACCACTATCATACTCTCCCTGGGACCAGGGTTTATCTGCAATGCCACTGCCCTGAGTCAGAGCAAATGGGAGCAAGGTTACAGGATGAAGCATTTTAACCAAGGGGCTATCTTCCCTGTTCCCATGTCGAATGTAATAAGCTCCACAGTACACGTGTCTCCACCACATTCTTCCATCTTGTAAGGTATATCGTTCCAGGAAAACTCTGAAGCAAGTGGAGTAACAAGTCTAAAAATAATGATTTTATCAGCCCTAGATTGTGACAAGCAATGGGTCTGTTCTTACTTTTACAATTCGTAAGTCCCCCCAACTCCAGGCCCGAGTCTCCTATTTGGTTAGTTATATTAAATATGTTTCTGTTTTGTGCCCTTAGAGAACAGAGTGTATCTATTCAAAGGACAATCCAATTTCTCTAATGTAGCAATTTTCATGCCATTGTAAATGTGTAGGTCTAATATACAACATTCTTTGACAATGCAATTTTAGAATAAAGACTCATTTTGATATATTTCATTTTCTTAGGTTTTTTTCAAGGAAAACAATTTTTATAGTCCACAGTGTTGACTCAGATTAAGTGTTTTACGAGAGTAAAATATGCCTATAAAACAAATGCAGTGCTTAGAAAAGGGCAAGAAAGCACAATGACTCATTGTCAAGTTCCTACCACGACTTGGAATCTTGGAGCTAACTGATATCTACTGACATGGTCCCCGGAGCATCCTGTAAACCCTGAATCATGGTGGTAGAGCAGCTGGGGGAGGCAGGGAGCCTGCATCGATGAGATAGCTCAGCTGTCTAGCAATTGGGTTCAGGAAGAGACCCTTCAAGGTTGGGCTTATCGCTTCCCCAGGAGTTGTTTCCTACCTTCCGGGTCTGTTGCTAGCAGACCACATTTTCTCCATCTTAGGATCCCAAACTTTCTACTTCTCAACATTCCCAAACTCCACAGTATCTTACAGTTACTGAGTAGTTATTTTGAAAATTAAGGATTTCTAAAACCAACATTAGTGAGCTAAAGGTGTGTGTGAGAGCTGGGAGAGGGGATGTAACAAGAGTGTTTGGCTTCAGGAATTTTTTAAGACAGAGTTGGCGCCCAGATAAGATAAAGTGCAGGAGACAGTCACCGGAAGGGTCTGCTATGGTTCACGCAACTGGGGGGCGGGGCAGAAAGAGGCTCAGACTTTTCACCTTTGCTTGTATCCAGGAAAACCCCCAAATAGTAAAACAATATGTGACCCATCATATTCTTGCTTTGCAAGCCTTCTTTACACAGAACATTTATTCCTCAAGATTCATTTTCTTCAGGAACAAACACTTTCAGCCTGTATAGGTTATAAATCCCAATCCAACACTAAACTGTAGAAAAATCTTACTTTTTAATCCTCTACCTCTGCTTCTCGAGTTCTGGTGGCCTATCCCCACTTTACCCAGTGCTAGAGATCAAATCTGGAGTGTGAGTCATGCTAGCCAAACACTCTACCAACTGAGCTATGGCCCTCAGTCTGATTCTAAGATGTTACTGCCCATGTCCCCATGGATTTACGCCTTCATGATAGGGTGTCACCTTAAGAGCTCTCTTCTCTGATAGTTTCTTTCTTAGTGCCAAGGGAGGCCTTCCTTTCTTCCTTCCATTCTTTTCCCAGGTCTGTGACTCCTGAGAAATGTTTCCATGGGTGAAATGGAGCTGGTTCACAGGGTGACTCAAAATCCAACAAGAGCGCTGCTCTGTGTCTTTAGGACTTCTTAGAGGGGTTGAAAGTGAGCTTCTAAGACTGGCATGGGAGGGAGGGGGCACTGTTTAAATTATGTAGTGTCAGAACTAGCAGACATGAGCTGATAAACTCAGTCCTGGTTTTGCAGAAGACGTTCGCTTCTGTGGCTGACTAATGTCTTTCCTCGTTTAGTGCTCATCTTGTCTGCCATTGAAATCATCATCATCATCGTCCTGATCTTCCTCAGGACTCGGATCCGAGTGGCCATCATCCTGCTGCAGGAAGGAAGCAAGTAAGGGGTTCCAGTGCTCACAACGGATGTCAGGCATGCATGCGTGAGTGTGTGCGAGTTGTATGCGTGTGTGCTCATAGCAGATGCCAGGTGTGTGTGTGTACTCATAGCAGATGTCAGGTGTATGTGTTTGTGTGCTCAAAGCAGATGTCAGGTGTGTGTGTGTATGAGCATGTGTGCATGTACATGTGTGTGCACATGAGTACATATGCAAGTGTGCATGCATGTGTATATGTGTTGATATGTGTGCATGTGTGTGTGCCTGTGTATGTGTACAAGTACACATGTGTGTGTGTGTGGATATATGTGTGCACATGAGCACAGAGGCTAGAAGTTGACATTGGATGTCTTACTTCATGGCTATCCACTTTAGCTTTGGAGACAGAATATCTCCCTGGGTGTGCACTTCACTGTTTCCGTAGACTTCCCAGCTAGAGAGCTCCTGGATCCTCAGTCCTAGGCTACAGGTGCGTGCCACAGGCCAGCTTTGTAAGTGGGTGCTGGGATCTAACTCAGGTCTTTGTGCTGCACAGCAATCCCTTCACCAAGTGAACTGTTTCCTGCAGCCCCCACAACACCAGGACTTTTTAAGGAAGAAATTGAAGTCCACTAAGAACAGTTGAGCACTTACAAGACAGGTCAAGTCACCCCTAACAAGTCCTTTCTGTTTCTCAGACCACAGTGCCAGCTAAGATAGACTCTGTGTAGTCTGTGTAGACAAACATTTGAACACATAGATAGACTCTGAATGGACTGTGTGCACACATTTCAACATGTGTATGTTTGCAGAATGTAAGGAATGAAGGACCATATGGAGTTGGCTGTACTGTAGGTTACATTTTTCTCAGGTGGCTCACGTGTTAATATTACTGATTGAGAGGAATCACCGTAATTCCAGAATATTAACTGTGTGCTACCCATTGTGTGCGCAGGATCTGCTTTTCTAACGGACAGAGTGCTGGTGCTTGAGGGCCTGGCTATACATTCTGTATGTAAAACACACTATTCAGACACACTTAACACCCAGGGCCACTCTCACTCTAAAATGTTACGAAAGAAACCGTCTTTTCTAAAATTCAATAATACCTATACTTTGAAAACTATTCCAATAGGTCACTTAAGAGTAACCTGTGCAGGCTGTGTTTGAATGAAGAGCAGAGAAAACACCCCTGGGAAGCCAACAGACCCTCTTCATGGAACAGTGGAAACAGTTGTTAACTACCAAGAACCAAATGTTTTAATTGTATTTAAGGACTATTTTTAACAAAATTGCCATATTATAATAAGAGTGCCACTGGTTTAAACAGCTGACAAGCTGTTGGTTAACACCCCCCCCCCCTTAGAATAAATGAGGCCCTATCATTATCCCCTGAAACTACTGATTTTCTGGATTTATTTCTTAAATAATATGTTATTGCGTAGTTTACTATAACTCAACTCACGCCTTACAACCTTAAGTGTCTGTGTGTGTTTAAAGATTAAAGGACCAGTATCACTGTGACGGGCTAATAGATTGGAGGGGGGGGTGTAAGATCTGGAATAAGTGGGTCAGAGTTCAGAGTAAGCTTTTGGACTCTTGGCAGCTTAAATTCAGAGCGCATAGGAAAGGACAGAGGCACTGTACAGTGAGGAAGCCAGCATGGGCACATGTGCTGGTGCGTTTGATGTGCAGATGCCCTTAGTATTTCTCCTTGGCAATATCAAATGAGTGTGTGTTTGATCTGGAGACACTGATGAAGCAACCACTTAAGAGCTGCCAGTGACAGCTAGCTAGGGCCACTTTACAAACTGTCCCTTGGGGGAAATGTCCTAGAGGGGAAAGAAAAAGGAGGAAAGTGTCGCTTCAAAGGGTTTGTGAAAAGTAAAAGTGGCAGAAGTAATCACATAACCCAAGCCTCTCCTCCCCAGGAGGAGTGGGTGTGGGAAGCCCAAGGACAGAGGGGGAAGACCTAGCTGGTCCTTTGTTAAGACAGAGTGAACCACACTGTGGAAAAGTAGCCCCACACTCAGTGTCTGCAGCAGAGGCTGGTCCTATGTTTTGACTGAAGTACAGAAGGTTTTCCTGAATCAGGAAAGGAATCTTACACTTTAACAGAAGGGCCACCAGGTCTTCTCTCGCTTTGGGAAGCTAAGAAACTAAGCAGAGGAAGAAATTACAGAACTGTGGTCTGTCTGTCAAAACCTTCGGTCAGTCAAAGGGGGAAGGGAAATAAGGAATCCTGTGCAGAAGGCACGCATGGCACTGGAAGGCACCCACTTTACCTTACAATGAGAGAATTCATGTTTGAATGTCAAAGCCAGCTCAGAACCTGCAACCATAGCAATTGGAGAAAATTAACATCGTCTATTACTGCTATCACCAGAAGCCAACCTAAGGCTTGCTTTTGCTTCTTAACGGATAAACATTTAATTGTCAAGAAAGTGCAGACCTGGCCCAGATTCCTTTCCAACATCGACTATTTGCTTCATTTCAGAGCCATTAGCTACCTTCCCAGTGCGTTAATCTACCCAGTTTTAACCTTCGTCTTGCTATCAATCTGCATTTCCTACTGGGCTGTGACAGCCGTGTATCCTTTGGCAATGGACTTCTCTTATTATCATTTTAAGTTGGTGTACAAGATAGATTTCATTATGACATACATCCATATATAAGCACATGCACACATATGCATACATACACATACATGCATACATGCACACACATGCATACATGCACACACATACACACACACATACACAGGCATGCACGCACCAATGCATACATACATACACATTCACATATATGATTGGACTTTGCTCATATGTGTCTCCTTCCACTTCCCTCCCCTTTCCACTTCCCTCCCCTCCCCTTCCCCTTTCCACTTCCCTCCCCTCCCCCTCCCATCTTCACTTCCCTCCCCTCCCCCTCCCATTTTCCTTCCCTCCCCCTCCTCCCCTCCCTCTATAACTGACTTCTGTATCCCTCGAGTCCACCTTGCTGCTCAGGACCAGATGCTCATCTTAGGGATTTTCATTCTTATAAAGATGAGAAACAATCTAAAGAAGTAACTAGATTATGTTTCATCCCTTCTGAACTGTCAATAAAATTTATTGTCCCTCTGACGAGGTCACAGAGATCTGTTCTATTCTGATGGATCATCATCTTGGCAATAAGCTAAGAAGTATCTTGTATACCTCTACATAACTATATCTCTATAATTCTGTGTAACTATATAGCTCTATAAACTATATAACTTCATATAACTATTTATAACTGTATAACTATGTATAACTATATATAACTATATAACTCCATACTCTATATAAGTATATAACTGTGTAACTATATAACTGTGTAACTATATAACTGTGTAACTATATAAGTATATGGTTAAAGTATAAGCTTTATAAGTATATAGCTCTGTGTACTGTGTATACATATATTATACATATAACTCTATATAACTACATGACTATGTAACTATATACCTCTATATAACTATATAACTTTACTTAAGTCTATAACTCTGTGGAACTATATAACTCTACAATTCTATAGCTCTGTGTAACCTTATAACCCTGTGTAACTATTTTAACTCTTTTTAGTTTTATATAACTCAGGGCCTGCTCAGTGCAGCTGGCCTATGATATCAGTCTCCTAGGAGGGTAATTCTTAAGAGAGTAGGAAGAAAAGAATTTTAAAGCTCATTTCTCCACAGGCTGTGGATTATTTTTATCCCTTTCTTGTCTGTTTATTTTCAATTTAGTGGTAAATAGTTTATCCTTAATCGTTTGTTCAGTTTCTTGGCTACGTCAGGGGTACCAATATTCAAAGTTATGGTCCCAGCGGGGCAGTGTATGTATGAAGATGAAACTTGTGACCCAGAGGTGAGTAATAGAATCCTGGAATAGCTAGCTTATCATGAAGCTGATACAGGAGAAAGATGCAGAAAGAAAGGGGGTATTCATAATCAGCTTCTAAACGCAGACACCATTGCATACACTAGCAAGATTTTGCTGAAAGGACCCAAATATAGCTGTCTCTTGTGAGACTATGCAGGGGCCTAGCAAACACAGGAGTGGATGCTCACAGTCAGCTATTGGATGTATCACAGGGCTCCCAATTGAGAAGCTAGAGAAAGTACCCAAGGAGCTAAAGGGATCTGCAACCCTATAGTTGGAACAACATGATGTACTAACCAGAACCCTGGAGCTCTTGTCTCTAGCTGCATATGTATCGAAAGATGGCCTAGTCGGCCATCACTGGAAAGAGAGGCCCATTGGACTTGCAAACTTTATATGCCCCAATATAGGGGAATGCCAGGGCCAAAAGAATGGGAATGGGTGGGTAGGGAAGTGGGGGGCGCTATGGGGGACTTTTGGGATAGCATTGGAAATGTAATTGAGGAAAATATGTAATAAAAATATTAAAAATTTAAAAAACCCACATAAAAAATAATAAGATTTTCTCTGATTGCACAATATATGGTACTAATACAAAAAAAATAAATATTTAACTTTTATGTTTCTAGAAAAAAAAAAAAAAAGAAAGGGGGTATTATTGGGAAGGCATTGAGAACAGCAAACAGGACAAAGCTCCCCTGTCTATAACACACCTTAGACGCTGGTATGCACTAATTAATGAAAGCACTTATGTAAGAGTGTATTAGGACGAGAGATAGATGCACAGTGTGGTAAGAGAGATAGGTGCATGTGATGGAAACAAGCTCTTCCCAGAGCGCATTAAAGAGTTCTATAAATTAACATATCAGAGAAGTGACAACCAAAAGTTATGGGGGGGGGAACAGAATATGCAATTGGGGGCCACGAGCAAAGATAAGAACCGCATTTAATACCATATTTTCCTTTTTACTTCTGAGCACAGATTTTTCCTTATACTAACATTCCCAAAGACTGCCCCGGCGCATCGTGCAACTTTGCTTTCTATGGCGGAAGGAGCATGTACCACAATTACATCCTGACCTTCCAGGTCTACAACCTCTTTGCCTTCCTTTGGCTTATAAACTTTGTCATTGCGTTGGGTCAGTGTGCCCTGGCTGGTGCCTTTGCTTCCTATTACTGGGCCATGAAAAAACCCGAGGACATCCCGCCATATCCACTCTTCAGTGCGTTTGGGCGAGCAGTACGGTAAGCTCCGTGCTAACCCTCGCGCCCCTTTGCTCCCTTACAGTTTGTGTTCTGGTAGTCCTTCTTGAATTCAATTGACAAAATACTAATGAGTTGAAAATATGATTTGAGATTCTTGGATGTCCCTTGCCTTCTCTGGGTATAGCCACAGGCTTGCAATCCCTTGCCTGGGTCAATGTCCTAAATCCCGTATTCCCAGAGTTGGGTGACAAGGGAATTAACTTATGTCCCTATTAATCAAGTCAAGTCCTCTTTTAGGAGAACAGAATATGGGCTATATGGAAAGGTACTTGGTTTCAAACCTTCTGTGGAGGCCTCTATCAATTCGAATAAGAGATTATAAAAAGCCCTTCCTGTCCGCTGATACACTTTACCCATGAAATTGTTCAAGGGGCACCCCGTGCATGCAGAACAACACTTTACCTTCCATTCTGTTTTCTCTTCACCTAGATACCACACGGGGTCTCTGGCCTTTGGATCTTTGATCCTTGCATCCGTTCAGATGTTTAAAGTGATCGTAGAATACCTGGACAGGAGACTCAAAAGTAAGTTTCCGGGATTGACCGTAGAGCTCTGTGGTGATCAGAATGGGATGGGGTGGGTGCACGTAGACCTGTGGACTAATGTGGGTCAGGATGGACAGGACTGGAGTTGTAGGGATTTGAATGTATTTTGAAACACAGCCCAGGAGGACTCACTTGGGACTGGATACCAAGAGGAGGGTGGGAAAGGTGGGGAAGGGAGAACGTATCCGGTGTCCTCATGGTCGACCTTGTGAAGGCAGGAGAAGCACATTTCAAGAAGGAATTAAGAGTTCTGCCTTAACATATTACTGCCGAGGAGTGTGGTAGAAACATCAGGTGTGCAGTTCCATGTCTAGAGCTCAGGCCAGGCCTCATCATGGTGAGCCACAGACATCAATATTCATACATGGCATATGCAGTCTACAGACACACAGGCTCTGCTCACACTGTGTGGTAATAGATGATCAAATGGAGAACAAAGTTGGAGGGCTCGCATTTCCTGACTGAATTTCCCGATTTAAGACAAAATGATAGCCAACAAAATAGGGTGTGGTTTGGGGGCGTGAATGAACGACTAGACCTGAAATAGTATGTGGACCCCACACACCTCAACTCTAACATTTAAAACTGTCTGATGGGGAAAGACTACTCAGCTTAATGGTGATGGAAAAATTGGAATGCTCAAATGTAAATGTGTGAAGGTGGACCCATACTTACAGTAAATACAAAATTAACCCAAAACACATCAAAGATCTAAACATAAGGGGCAATGCTATAATATTTCTAGGAAAAAAAGACATAAAAAGAAATCTTTACGCCATCGGACTTGATGACAATTTTTTGATTTTTCACACCAAAAAAACACAAAGAAGGGAAAAGTAAATTGGACTTCGTGAAAATGAAAAACACCCGTGCATCAAAGGAACATCAGAGTAAAGAGGCCACCGGGTAGTGAGGGAAAATAGTGGCCGATAATATGCCAGATAACGCTGGACTCGAGTCCAGAACACACACGGAGCTCCTGCCACTCGATACCAAACAGGAAAAGTTCAAAGATGGCCTGAGGAGTTGAGAAGAGATCTCATACAGACCAGGATGGTCGACAAGGGCTGGGAAGATGCAGTGTCATTAGACAGGGACACACAAACCAGAACTACACTGTGATGGCACCGCACACCCATTAGGATGGACATTGAAGCAACCACTACACACAGGGCCCGGAAGAGTACACATTGTTGGGAAACTGGGTCCTTTGATAGGAATGCTTCCCAGCATAGCCACAACTGCTGTTGTGGGAGCAGCAGCAGTTTCTAAAGTGGTAGAAATAGAAATTCATACTGACCCAGAAATTACACTTCTACCTTGTGCCCCTCTCCACCCCCATGTCAACAGTCCATTCACCATAGCCGAAGGGTGTGAACTACCCGCACCTGCACTGATAGTGGACAGGACGAGAGGTGCATGATGCTAAGTGATAGAAAGGATCCTCTCTGTATTGTTCTGTTCAGGATTTCTAGTAGAGACAACCCTACATCACCAAGTAAAGTATGAGCTGGGAATGGGGGGCAAGCGAGAGAAAAATGAGGAAGGGTGATTTTGTTTTTAATTGAGCATTGATTTCTGTTTGATAAGAACTTTTGAAAACAAATAGTGAAATTATTATTTTAAAACATTGTAAATGTGCTAAAGCCACGGAACTGTATACTGAAAAGTCAGTTAGGTGCACATCACAATTAAAAAAAAAATCCTCAAATCCTATTTTCAATGCCATTACCTTGAGTCTGAAGTCATTGAGTCTGAAGGCTGATGCCATTGAGTCCAAGGCTGATGTCATTGAGTCTAAAGAATGATGTCTGTCTTAGTTAGGGTTTTACTGCTGTGAACAGACACCATGACCAAGGCAAGTCTTATAAAAAAAACAACATTTAATTGGGGCTGGCTTACAGGTTCAGAGGTTCAGTCCATTATCATCAAGGTGCGAGCATGTCAGTATCCAGGCAGGCATGGCGCAGGAGGAGCTGAGAGTTCTATGTCTTCATCCAAAGGCTGCTAGTGGAAGACTGACTTCCAGGCAACTGGGGTGAGAGTCTTAAGCCCACACCCACAGTGACACACCTATTCCAACCAGGTCACACCTATTCCATCAAGGCCACACCTCCAGATGGTGCCACTTCCTGGTCCAAGGATATACAACCATCACAATGTCATTAGTGGACTTACATGCCCCTCCCTCCCACAGAGGCTCAGAACAGTGCTGCTCAGTTCCTGCACTGCTGCCTACAGTGCTGTTTCTGGTGTTTGGAAAAGATGGTGAAGTTTTTAAACAGAAATGCCTACATCATGGTAAGTAGGCCACTGCTTATTTATGATGTCCCTGTTTTGCACAGTTGACCCCATGTCCACCCTGTTGCCAGGAGGGCATGACGGTATCACATGATTGAATCTGTCACTCTGATATGTGGGTGTGCAACTCCCACACATCTGAATCAGGGCTGCACTTTTCTTGAGATAGTATTTCATTTGAGGGCAAATGTATGTGTTGAAATTTCAGAAGAGGGCCAGGAAGATGGCTCTGGAGGTAAAGATGCTTGCTGCCAAACCTAACAAGCAGAGGCAGCCCTGGCTCCCACACAGTGGAAGGAAAGATCCAAATCCTGCAAGTTGTTCTTTGACTTCCATAGGCATGCTGTGGAGTAAGCACGCGTGCACACAAACACACACACACACAACTGAGAATGCACATGCAAAACCACACACACCTTCACATGTGCATACACACACGAACACACACATGCATGTACATGCACATACATAAACATAAATATTATTATTACTACTACTACTATTTTGTTTTTGTTTTTGTTTTTGGAGACAAGGTTTCTCCATGTAGCCCAACTGTAATAGAACTTGATCTTTAGGCCAGGCTTGCCTAGAACTCACAGAGATCTGCCTTCCTTTGCCTTTAAAAGCTGGAATTAAAGGCACGTGACACCACTGCCTGGCAATGTAATGAATTTTTAAACAATAAAAGTAAAACCGTGGAGATTGACTTGATGCTGTGTGGCTGATAACTATGTAAGAGGAAAGCTGTTGTTCCAGGTTCCCTCACAGAAGAAAATGCCTTTCTAATAGAGGGATTTACATAATTTTAAGGAAAAAAATTAGTCATTTTAATGAACCTTGTGTTAAAGAGGAGTGATCGGTGGAAATGCCTGGGTCAATCTCTAACTCATTTCCTGTGAGAATGTGGATGCCTCTAAAGCGTTTCTTTTGTTTACACACTAGACAACAAACAATTCTCTCAAAATGTAGAAGCTGCAGTACCCCAAGGCTTACTTATAACCACAGTGGGGTGGGGGCCAGAAATGAGATTTGCATAGCCATGGATAGAAGATTCAATTAATTCACCTACCATTATGATGCTGAGACTTTTAATTAGTAAATCTTCATAGTAGAAGGGGTTGGATTTCCTTAGGAGTAATTTGTGTGTGTTTGTGTGTGTTAACAATAATCAAACCATTTAATACCTGCTACAGCCTAATGTTTCAAAGATAGAATCCCCTGAGAGTTGACAAAAAAGAAAAAAAAAGTCTACCCTGCATACAGCACTTGGCAATCCTCCTTAGTGTCCATGACCCTACAAGTTCTGTGGGATCCAGACCAGAGAGTTCAAACCCAGAGATTAGAAAACGTAAGGTTATGAGTATGGAAGACAGCACTAAACGTGTGCACTCCCTAACGCTGCATGGTGCTGGGTGGTGTTAGTTTGCGCTACTAACAAGAGCTTCGCTCACTTTCCTTAGATTGCATTATATGGCAAAAACTTCTGTGAGTCAACAAGAGATGCTTTCTACCTGCTCATGAGAAACATTCTGAAGTGAGTAATCGGGCTGAAGGCAGCCATAGACAATCTGGTGAGAGGTGACATGAGATCTTTTGCTTGTAGCTATCTGGGATGTTTCTGACCTTGTCGTCCACAGGTGTTACCCGTTTTAGTTTGGTAGATTTTAATCAACATTCATTGCTTTTCATATCTTAGAATTATGGCTCCCCTCATCCGCATAGGTGGCCACATATTTTATTGACTCTTTGGTTCAAGAAGTTCTCCAGATGACCTACATTAGCAGGTTCTTGGTACCCATTCCCTCCTCTCAAAATGGCTGTGAAATTAGTGTGCAGAATCAGAGGACACGTGGTTCAGGATGCCTTTGTTAGCACTACTGGCTGAGAATAAAGACATTACCCAAGTTCTTTTGTCAAACGAAGCACACTTCATTTTCTGTCCAACTGGACTACCTCCCTAAGGTGGGGTTTGAAAAAACAGCATTGGACAGGAGAGGGGAGGGTTTATATAGTCCAACAAGACTATGAAACTAGATAGGTGGTTTTCAAAGTTTGGAGATTTCCAGAGGACTTTTGGTTATGTAAGTACTCGGTCAAACATTTTAAAACCATTTGACAGAGCATCCTGTCTTTTCAGGACACACACACACACGAGGTGTGAGCCAAATTCCTTACCATGGAGAGCATGTCAACTTCAAGAAACAGGTTAAAGCATGGTCAAATTAGATTTTGCAGCAAACAGAAATGAGCTTGTTCTGACCTTTTAACAAAATGGCTTCCATCCTTAAGATGGAATCAGGCTGGTCTATCACCTCAGAGAGACAGCCAGACACCTCCATGGGTCAGCTGCCCATGGTCCTGGTCCTACAGTGCTCTCGTCTGTGACATTAGCAGCAGAGATCTCATGGTTGGCTGCCATGTTGATGTCTTGTATTTTACAACTGTCAGGCAGAATTTTACCAAGGACACAGCAAAGTGAGGCTGTGAGCTTCTGCGTCCTACAGATCCCCAGCACTGGGTGTGTTCCCACACTGACTGGTACTTTCTTGTCTCCCCTGATGCTCAGAGTCACAGTTACAGATGAAGTCACATATTTTGTATTACTCCTGGGAAAAATCCTGGTTTCTGGGATTGTAGGTAAGTAGTGTTAACAGCATGGACGGAAAGCTGTGGAGAGTTTGGAAACTGCCTTCTGCTACAACAATCTCCACAGCTTTTCTCAGTATGTGACTCCCATGTTCTGTTCTTTCTATGTAGGTGTCTTGGCCTTCCTACTCTTCACAGAAAGACTACAAATAATTGTAGAGGGACCAACGACTTTAAATTACTACTGGGTCCCCTTCCTGGTAAGAAACGGTGGCTTAGTCACAAAATCCACAAGGAGTGATTGGCTTTGGCAACAGAAATGTGTTCCTCGGATTTTGAAAGGCTGGGAGGTGCCAGCTGGTCTACCTCACAGATGTGCTGGAGAGGAAGAGGGCAGACCAGGTCTCTTGGTAGCAGGCACCGAGACCTGTAGAGAGGTCTCCCCATTGTGACCTCCCAAACCCCTTCTCTTCAGTCCTATCACGCTGAGAATTGGGGCTTTAATGTAAGTGTTGGGGAAGCAGTTCAGGCTATGGAAGCTTAGCACCCCTCATGTCATGATCGTTAGAGATGGAAATGTAAGAAAAGAAAAAGAGAAATAGGAAAAGCGGTGGGCATTATTGTCCTTAACCTGTGCCCCTCGCCTCCTGGTTCGGATGCTGAGTTCCTTGGAGAGGACTGCTCTCTGTTGATGAGGTTGCGTGTAGAAGGTTTCCCGGGTGCATTCTTATGAGATTCACTTGTAAGGAAGTAAGGAGAGCTAGGCAGGACAACAGAAGCTGGCTCACAATGCACAATGCTGTCCCCAGATAAAATGACAGGACCTTCTGGAAAAGAAGCGGGCCTTGTGAATCACATCAGCAGATGTTAGCCAAGCCCTGAGATGGGGCTCTAACTTGGGTGAAGTGGTTCCCGACAGGGAGGGGATGTCTATGCAGAGAGATATCTGATTCTTCTCTGTAGCCAACACTCCAGAGCTCTGGGGATGAATGCATAGACGGGTGGGGAGAGCTGCGTGGAGTCCTGCTGGATCTGTTACACGGAACTAGCTCTCTTCATCTGTGTGACATAGATGCTTCTCTCCCCTCACCCCGTGTCAAAGCAGAGGCACAGAAAGGCTGAGTAACTTTGAAGACCCAGGTAGTGCATACTCTTTACCCTTTAGACTCTATTGCCTTGATGTGTGGGATCTTAAGGCTGAGATCCTTTGGGTAGGTACTAGGACCATTGGTAAGAGGTGGTCATGTGAGCAAGCACATTTTTGTTTTTAAATCTCAGAACAGCATTCTATCATACAATCAAAGGTGTCGGTATGGCAGATATTCCCATCAGAATCCTCCAATGCTTTCTCATCCCATCCTGCATTTGGAGTTGTGTTATTGCTGCTCTGAGTGATGTCACTTCTCTTCTCCGTCTGTTCATAGACTCTTGTGTTTGGATCTTACATGATTGCTCATGGATTCTTCAGCGTCTATTCGATGTGTGTTGAAACCATTTTCATCTGCTTCTGTAAGTATCCAGTGTGTATGTTTGGTGAAGGTAAAAAGTTCAGTTGCCTGCCTGCCTGGCTTGGTGATTTACTGTTTACCTAGCTTCGAATGGAGAGAGAGAGAGAGAGAGAGAGAGAGAGAGAGAGAGAGAGAGAGAGAGAGAGAGAGAGAGAGAGAGAGAGAGAATGGCAGCTTGGCAGTTCTAGGGATTGAACCTAGGCCCTTGCCCGTGCTAGGAAAGCAGTCTCCCACTGAGCCCTGTCCCTGGATTGGCTGTAGTAATTCAGTGAGATCTTACACACAGACTCTGGTAAAGTCAAGATGCAAAGGCTTCAAAGAGACACGGGGGCAGTGCATCCAGTGAGCCATGAGGAGTACACAGGCCTCTGCTGAGAGTGAACACAGCAGGTGTGTGCACCTACGTAGAGACTTGGCCTTGGGAGCTCCCGTCACCTATGTCATGCCCTGGAGAACAGATGCTTTCATTAGCCCATGACCTAAAACAGCACAGAGAGTCTGCCTTACCGAAAATGTCTTCTCTCCCAGTATCTCTGACAAACCTGGAGGAGGTGGGTCACCATGGGAGAGAACAGAGCCCAGTAGCCATGCTGGGGCTGAGAGATTGTTTCTCTAGCACATGGGTCTTCAGAGAGGCGGAGGTCACGTGCTGCCTCTGTTACACGCTGAGAAAGTCCCTTGTGGGAGAAGAGCAGCTTCGTGGCAGGTGAGGGAGGAAGATGATTGCTGAGGGGAAAAAATCTAGAAAATAACAAGATCTGTTTTTTTTCCTAAGCATTTTAAAAATCAATTTTCAATAAACAAAGAAATTGGAAAACTTTACACATTAGGTAGATTGGCTCACGTGGAACCAGGACCTTTAACCTTTGTCTAGGTTCTCTGTTTTATTTTATTTTTTTAATGGAGAAAAAAAAATACATGAAAAGATGGTTCAGCTGGTACATGTGCTTGTTGGCAAGTTTGATGACCTGAGTTCAAGCCCCTCGGTGGTAGGAAAGAACTGAGCCCTGCACGTTAACCCCTCACCTTCATACGTGAATCGAGCTCCATGCATTCATACATGCACACACAGAGAAATAAATGAATGTAATTAAAATACTAAAGAAAACAAAGAAAAGAAAGGGGCTGGACTGATGTTTCCATGGTTAAGAAGCACACTCTTGCAGAAGACTGGAGTTAGATTTTCAGTGACTCCTAGCTCCCCGGTTGGGTGATTTATACCTTCTTAGAACTGTATCTCCAGGGCAACCAGACGCCGCTGGCCTCTGAACACCTGTGCTCATACCCCTCTCCCACTCACCAATAAAATAATTTTACTGACTTCAGGGTTGAGGAAAGTGCTTGCCACATAAGCAGGAAGGTCTGAGTTCAGTCTCCATAACCAGTGTAAAAAGCAGGGCATGCTTAAAATCCCAGCACTGGGAGGCAGAAAGATAGCTCCCGGACCTCACTGGGCAGCCTGTTGCTTAATTGGCAAGCTCACACTCAGGCCCACGAACAACCTCACCTCAAAAGGCAAGGTGGGCAAACGGCTCCTGAGGAATGATGCCTGAGTTTGGCCTCTGATTTCCATGTACATGCACATATGTGCATATATGCCCTCACACGCGCGCGCGCGCACACACACACACACACACACACACACACACAAGCATGCCCCACCCATAGATAGGTAAGTAAATAGGTAAAAGAGTTTAACCTTTGACCCTAGTGTTGGGAAGGGCAAAATGAGAAGACAGCGGATCCAAGGCCAGGCTGGGCTAGGAGCAAGACCTTACCTGAAGATCTGAAAGGCTTGAAATATGGAATGAAATCTTTGTACCACTTTTTTTTTTTTTCACGGAGTTAGTGATATGGGGCAATTTGTTACTTTCCAAAATAAACAGTCATAGAGATGAGAAGCCCCCAGGAAGAACTTCCATGCGGTGGCTTGGAAACTAAGGTCCTATGGCTCATGCAGTGTGAGGTGTGTGTGTCGTGGGGGTGGGGTGGGGTGGGCCTTTCTCCCAGGCGGAGACCGGTTCCCACCTTCTCCATCACCAGCATTGCATGTTCGCCTTATATTTGACACACTAACACTGATTTTTCTGGTTTCTCCCTGTTCGACTCTCCACTTTGTAAAATCCTGGGTCCTTGTTGTGCGGCATCTCCCTGTCTTGGCCCCACCTTGGGCACCGATATGCAGGTGAAGACCTGGAGAGGAACGATGGATCTGCAGAGAAACCTTATTTTGTAACACCCAGCCTGCACAGCATCCTGACCAAGAAGCGTCCGGGTCCCCAGAGATAGAGTAGAGAAGCTCCACGCAGGAACTTTGTGAATTAGGTTGACGGCAATATGAAAATGTTGCTTTAGAGCAGTATTTCTGCTGTTGCTGAAAGGTGCACTTGGTACCATCTGAGGGACCAGGCATTTGACAGTGGCCTCATTGACTTTGCAGACTGTGGTCCCAAGTGCAAACACCTGTAGCCGACAATGTTTTAATAACTTTTATAACTTTGCTAGCCTTTCTTTCTTTTTTTTTTTTTATAAGTGTAAAGGGTATTCAGGCAGTTTTTTTTTTTTACAACACTATAAATGTGTGATCAATTAGCCATAAAAAATATTGAGTTGTAGTTGACCAGCATATGATACTGAATTTGTAAATATGCTGCTATGGTTATAGTTACTGTTGAAGCCGGTGAACAACTCTCTAAAACTGTGATTCAACCTGTGTTCCTGGTTTCCTAGAAAGCATATTTCAAGTGGGCGAGTTAGTCCATGACAAGCTGTAGAAGGGCAGGTCCTGTGGGCTCAGCACTAACCCTGCTGCAGGTGGACTGAGCCTGGAGCCTCATCTCTGTTTTAGCGAAATGAGACTCATGCTTGGGTGAAGTCAGAGTTTGGGGATAACCTCTCCACTCCTGTGAAGCTCTGGCCACCTGAGAATATCTGAGTAGAGCAGAAACGGCTGCCTTCCTCACCTCTCGCCTCCCCTGAGCTTCCTCACGCAGTCATGCAGAAGGCCCATGGGTTCTTCTTTTCATGGGCACGCCCAGGCACAAGGTCGAAGTTCGCCTTTTAGTGAGGGAGGAAAGCGGATGGCGGTTCAGACCAGTGGCCTCCTATCAGGTTCAGACCAGTGGCCTCCTATCAATCAGGTACCGAATCTGGTGCTTCCTGGGGCTATGCGTGTTTCGTATCAAGAGTTCTTACATCGCCACAGACCCAGGGCTTAGAATGGAAGCTGGTGTGTTGTGGCCATGCCTACATCTCACAGGGTGCAGAAAAGTGTGAATTGGATTCACACGCGTTGCATGCTTTTCCCTGTGTGTAGAATTGGGCCGAGTATAAAGAGGCCCTCCACAGAGCACAGGATTAACCGGTGCCCTTTTGGTTTTGACACTAAACTCACGTCAGATTGTCTATATATTATTAGTGTAATGTGTTGCCATCAATACAGCCCACGCATTTGAGAGTCTGAAATATATCCTTGTGTTATAAGTTAATATAAATGCTAATTTACTTATCCCGAAGTGTGCGAACCTAGATTTAGAATGGTGGTGCGGCATCTTCCTACATAGAACCAGTAACTCCAGAAGGTTTTCGAAGTGTCGGTCCACAGGAGAGTCACTAGCTTCTTCTTGGCTGGCTTTATTGAGATCATTAGTCCCAAATGTCACCTGTCATTTTTTTTCCTTAATAACAGAGAAAAGCAATCGCTTATCTATTTTTCTTGCATTTTAGTAGTATTTTATTTACAACCATGCAAGGACCTCAACAAAAATCATGGCAATGGTGACATATAGTGAGCCTGTAGCTAGCTGCAGGGGTCCATCTAACTCACGAGCTTGTGTTAGGATGTGGACCACTCTCTGGACCATGATAAGACCCTCTAGTTGATTCAGATACATGCAAAAGTTGTGAGGTTGGCTATAGATCAGATATAAGAAATTAGCTGTCTGGTTTGCTGTGTTATAGTATACTCCCACTCAGAAAAATAGTCTCCGTTTGTTACTTCTATAATTAAAATGCATAAAGTAAGAATGAATGTTGTTTTTGAGAAGAATTTTAGAAGCCATTTTTCTTACACAGCAATTGAAGTTTTTTGAAACACAGAGCAATATTTCCAGAACTGTTTATGGAAGGATTCGAGATCACAAACAAAGGTCTCTCTGCCGAGGCTTTACAATCTAAATTGCCATTGGCCAAACAAAGGCAATTTGGAAATAGATGCTGTAATTTAGAAAATGAATTTGGATGGGGAGTAAATGTTATTTCTTAAGTCATTCTATGGAAATGCTTGAACTGTCGCCAGAACTGACCTGGGACACAGAATGAAATGATATCTTATCGATGTAATAATAAGGGCTGATTGTTTTCTCATAGCTGTTTACAATGAAAGCTGATGCTGTCTAAAAGAGCGATGTTTGGCGTTGCTGTGCAGCGAGTGGGCAGCAGGTGGCGATGTTGCTCCTCCCACCGCTTCGCTGCTCTATTGACTTTGCCCTCCTCCCTCCTAGTGGAAGACCTAGAAAGAAACGAAGGCTCTCCTTCAAGACCCTATTTCGTGACTCCGGCTCTAATGAACATTTTGCTGGAGCAGGGCAAGATCAAGAAGCAGTAGGAGAGCCAGCTGGGTATCCTGCCGCCTGTGTCGCCTCCCACACTGTATCCGTCCAACACACCTTCCGTAGTGCTTTGGTTGGGGACGTTCGTATCTCAGCCTTGCTGGCTTGCTTTTGCATCTTATACCAAAGCCCCACACTGTAGCCTGTGAAGCCATCAGAAGTCACAAGGGGATTGTTAATTACATGCAACATTTTTATACTAAGATCTTTCGTTTTGTAATTTATTATTATTATTAATTATTATTATCATTTTTACAGAGTGACTTGGATGTTTTGAAAAAAATATTGAATACATTCATAATCTTTTTAATAGTAACACCATGAAGGATACATGATTTAAATTCTGTAGGGAAAATTGGTAATTAAAGCGAGATAAATGTTTTTTAAGGCCCTTCCCCGCCTCCTGTTTGACAGTCAACAGGTTAAGCGGACCACCCGCTTTGGTCTTTGCATCCTGTGAGAGCTGCCAGTCAGTCATTCAGCCCTTACCACTCAATTCTCTCAGTGCCTTCCTGGCTGGTCAGTACTTCCCGGATCTTGTGAGCAAGTGGACAGACCTCGTTTGAAAGAAATTAAACTTTAAACCCTGCAATGCTGAGTGATGACAAATCTCATGCTTCTTTTGTTATTTTTGTTTTGTTTTTGATGTTTTGTTTGGCTTTGTTTTGTTTTGTTTTTTGTTTTTGTCTTGCTCACTGCCTGGACTCCACTAGTCATGACACTACCTTTGATATCCTCCTCATCAAAGGAGTACATTGTGTGATACAAACAATTCCCCTTGTGCCTAGTGGATATTCACAAATGGGTGCCACACGCAACACGCAAAGCAGCCTGAAAGAACACGTGTTGGATTTGTCTTTGTTTTTACTAAAAGAAGTTTTAAAGTATAATCTTTTCGATAGCGGTTCCTTTGAAATATGGGTCGGCATGTACACGTCCGGTGTCTCACCCATACCTGAAGGGGCAGCCTGTGGGAGTTTCATAGGGAAACTTTGCCTCTGAGGGGAAGCTGTGTGCTGGGCTGGAAAGCCCTGTTACCTGTGGCTCTTCTATCCTGTTATGGATTGCCAGTTCCACTAACTTTTATACGAAACAACCTGTTTACCTGTCAGATTTTTATTGTGCCAATAGAAACTGGAACGGTTTTTAATTCATTTTTGAATAATTTTATAAGGATTGCTAAGTTTTAGGAGAACTTTCAGTTCCCCGACTCAGCAAGTCACCCGAGAAGGGGGTCAGTGAGAGTCAATCGACAATACCTACTGCTGTTTATTGATGGTTTGTTGAAAACTCACTTTAGATACCTTTATACCAAAAAGTTCCCACTGGCGCCTTGCAGTGTGGGCTCACCACCCCCTACCCTCACCTCACGCCACGTCTGGTGGTTTGGGCTCTGCTGAGCCCATGGTGGTGTGGGTTGTGTAGTTAGTGTGTCTCTGCTATGCAGGAACACTGAAAGCGTAGGGTCTAAATACATTTGATAGATAAAATGGTTGATATTTAACAAAACTTGTTGGTACTCAATGTATATTTGGTTTCTTCTAATAAAGATTTCCATAAGAGACAAATAAAAAGGCTGACCTTTGATTTCTTTAAGAGCGCTCTCTCTCTCTCTCTCTCTCTCTCTCTGTGTGTGTGTGTGTGTGTGTGTGTGCATTTGTGTGGGAAGCTTGGATGTCACTCTTTCTCAGGCACCATTCATATTGGGTTATTTTGTTTTGTTTTGGTTGTTTGGAAGTGTTTCTTTATTAATTATTATTATTATTATTTATTTTTAAAAGTGTTTGTGAGGATTTAGAACAAGGCCGTTCATTAATCTTCTGTTTATAGATGAGGCTGGGTTTGCAGGCCAGTGAGCCTCACAGATCTTTCTGACTCTGCCTCCCCAGTGCTGGGATTATTAACAAGCACCGTCCTGCCTGGTTCTTGTCTGTGACTTTAGTTACACACACACACACACACACACACACACACACACACCCTGCCCAGCTTTGGTTTCAGACCCATCACATATCAACAATACCTTCTCTGTATCAAGGGTCAAGGTCTTCAATGTCTAGATTTATTTTAAACTTTTCTGTCACCATATACTGTTGAGTGAAACCAAATACAATTACATAAGTAACTAAGTCCAAGACAGATGAATAAAAGATGGATTGGGAGGGGTGTGAGCACCGAGCAATGGATTGGGAGGGGTGTGAGCACCGAGCAATGGATTGGGAGGGGTGTGAGCTCCGAGCAATGACCTAGCCTATCGTCTGCTCACTGCCTCATTGAGTTTCACAAGGAGAAATGATCATTTCCAAGGAGAGGATAAGTGTAAAAAACAACAAAAGGTTGTTCAAAACGACTCACAGTCATTTTCTGAAGCAAGATAAAATGTACCTAGTGATGCTCTATTCTAAGTTGGAACAGCATGGGTTTATGGGCTGAATTATGTGGTAAATCTTCGCATTTAATTTTCTTTTAAAATATAATGCATTTCTTCCAAAGATAATTCAAAACACTATTCCTACCTTTTCTAACAATCTTAAAATGTTATAAATCTAGTAAGATATTTGTTGATATAGGTGGTGATTTTTAAAATTTGAAATAGAAACATATGCTGTGTTTTCAGAAGAAGTCTAAGTTTGGGCTCAGTACTAGTAATGCCTACTTTTGATAAAGCATTGATATTTGCAAATAAATTGTATGAGATTGGTCTGTGACTGATTTGGCTTTTCTATCTGTCAAAAAACTTAAAGAGTTTATCAGGTGTGATGGTTTGTCTATGCTTGGCCCAGGGAGTGGTAGGAATAGAAGGTGTGGCCCTGTTGGAGTAGGTGTGTCACTGTCGGTGTTGGTTATAAGTCTCTTATTCTAGCTGCCTGAAAGTCAGTATTCTGCTAGCAGCCTTGAGATGAAGATGTAGGTCTCTCAGCTCCTCCTGTACCATGTCTGCCTGGATGCTGCCATGTTTCCACCTTGATGATATAGATTGACCCTCTGAACCTGTAAGCCAGCCCCAATTAAATGGTGTCCTTTATAAGAGTTGCCTTGGTCATGCTGTCTGTTCACAGCAGTAAAACCCTAAGTAAGACACCAAGGCAACGCCAGGGCCAAAAAAATGGGAATGGGTGGGTAGGGAAGTGGGGGGGAGGGTATGGGGGACTTTTGGGATAGCATTGGAAATGTAATTGAGGAAAATATGTAATAAAAAATATTAAAAATTAAAAAAATAAACAAAAAAAACCCCAATTTTTCAGGATATACCTGCCCAATAAATGTCTTGTGGTTAAAAAAAAAAAAAAAGACACCAAGGGTTCAGGTTAGTTGACTCTGTTGGTCTTCCTATCACTGTAGGGGCTGGAATCCTTCCTTTTGTTCTTCCATAAGAATTCCCAAGCTCCATCCACTGTTTTGCTGTGGGTGTCAGCCTCTGTCTGAATCAGCTGGTGAGTCAGGCCTCTCAGAGGACAGCCATGCTGGACTCCTGTTTGCAAGCACAACAGAATATCATTGATAGTGTCAGGGATTGGTGCATACACAGGCTAGACCTAGACCTCCCCATACATATGTAGCAGATGTGCAGCTTGGTCATATGTGGGTCCTGAACAACTGGAGAAGGGGCTATCCTTCCTAAGAGCTGTTAGAGTTCCAGGACAGCCAGGGCTACACAGAGAAACCCTGTCTCGAAAACCAAAAAAACAAAAACAAACAAACAAAACAAAACAAAACAAAACAAAACAAAACAAAACAAAACAAAAAAAGAGCTGTTACCTATATGTAGGCTATGTTCTACTGGCTGGGCTGCCTTGTCTGGCCTCAGTGGGAAAGGAAGTGGCTAGCCTCACAGAGACTTGAAGTGCTTGGACAGGGGTTGGAGGAGGGGGTACCCAGGGGACCCCCACCTGCTTAGAGGAGAAGGGGAGGGAGAGAATATATAGGTGAAGAGTTGTGGGAGGGGTGACTAGGAGCGGGCATTGAACAGAATGTAAAGTGAATAAGTAAAAACTAAATTAACTTTTTAAAAGTTTACCAATATAGTAAAACCACACCATGGAAGGTTCTAGAATCACCTGGGATAACACGATGTATTTAAACTGGTATTAGAAAAGGGGCTCTGTACAATGATCCTTACTCTTTAGTGTATGGCCAGCCAGCACCGTTCCAATGTGTGTCCTTTTGCTCTTATAATGGAGCCTCAGGAAATTGCTCTTAAATTCTAACCAGGCAGAGTATTTATCTCCATAACTATCTGGTTCAGGATTGAGGGGCATGCTTTATAGATCAGTCTTGCTTGGAATAAGATATGGGGACACAATTGAATGAAAGTCATTACTGCAGTCTGTGGTGTACCTTAACCTCTTTCCCAGTTGCTTGCAAATATTACTCGGGCATGTTTGTACTTTTAAAATATGGCTATAGGGTTACAATAATACAATGTAATAAGCCATTAATTAAAATGTATGATCAATATCTCAGAGGCACTGAAATCCACAGATTTCTGTCTTATAATCTAATTTTCATTAACTTGATTTAATTCAGAAAAGAATTATATACAAAATATATCAGGAATAAATTATTTCTTCAAAAATTATTTCTCATATATGTTTTTAATCTTGGAGCCAAAATGAGGATTGCAGACGTTTCTCTCAGGCTCCAGCTGAGTTGCTAGGGAAGCTCAATGACTCACCACTCAGGGAACACCAGCCCCATTAAGACAAATCCAACCCCCCTCACTCAGAGTTAGTTATGCCATCCAATATGAGTATCTGGATAAAGCCACAGGTAAAAGGTCTTCTTACAATTTGCCAGGCCAGAGTGAAGCATCTCCCCCATTTACTGATAACTTCCCAGTTGCTTAGAAGAAAAGTTACTCAAGGCAGCAGAGAATCTGGGGATGTCTTCTACCATGGCGTTGTCTCTACAGAGAAAATGTGGGCTGTTGTGTTGACACATTTACAAGCAGTTGATTAGATTTATGGATTGAAGTCACCAAAATTCTTTCAACTTAACCGGCTCTCTCTCTCTCTTTCCATATATATGTATGTATATATATATATATTTTTTTCTCCACTGCATGAATCATAATGATGTAGGCAAGTGAAGAAATCAGGAAAGCCCTTGCTGATCAAAAGTAGGTCTAGCATAGTGACTGATAATGGTGGCTCAGCAGGGGGAGGGGTGGCACTCACTGTTCAAGCATGGGATCTCTGGAACCCATGTGGAAGTGGAAGAAGATAACAGACTTTACAAAGTCCCCACTCCCCATTCTTCCCCTCCCTCTCCCTTAGCCCCTCCCCCTTTGACACCTCCCCTTTGACACACACCCCCCCTTCTCCTTTACCCTTCTCTCCCAGGCTGGTGTGCATGCTCTCAGACACACACACACCACACCATGAGCCGCTAAACACACTCATCACATACACATGCACATATCATCCACATGTACGTTGGGCACACATACAATAATAATAAAATTGTAAAAACCTGTGTGACTTCCTTTTCTTCTGACCCCTTGCTGTTAAGTATTGCAGTGTGCCCAAGGTGAGGAGGCTTATCAAAGGAGAAAGCCGTTCGTCAACTGTGTATAAACAAACATGGAGCCTGGGCTTGCATCATTGTTAAAATAATCTTGGGATTGCTGTGTGTTGCATACCTCTACCCAGGTGACTGTCCCTGGCTGAGTGCAAATGTGCACAGAAAAAACCACAGGTGAGATGCTGGGCAAAGCAATGGAGTCCAAGTGGGGAACAGAAACCCTAACAAATACAAAAAAAATCTCCAGGGCAACAATGAAGGCATCGGGTGCCTTCTGAATGTCACCCGTGGGCCTATTGAAAAATAGGCATCTCAGCAAATTAGAAGCCAGTAATTAAACAAATGCAAACAGTTCTCAGAATCTAATGAACAGCACGAAGCAGACTGTGTTACAGTAAAGCTAATCATTTGGATGTATTTAGCCCAAATAAACAACATAAAAGAATGATACCCTAATCTGGTTCATGGTTAAGGAATTTAAAAACATCCTCCCCTCTCTTGCAGAGCAAAATATTTGCTGCCACCATAGGTGTGTCCTCTTCTCTCTACACCGGGAGACTCCCTTTCTGCTTTTCCCCCTCTCTGCCTCTGCCCACTCTGGCAATGCAGCCTCCCTCGGCTGCTTGTATCACTTTCAAAAGGAAATGGAGGTGGGAGGGGAAAGGAAGAAATGAGGACTCGGCCCAGGAGCACAGATGGCACTTTGGGCTACCAAGTCCTGCTTATGAGTCCTGAATGACTAGAGGTGTCCAGGAAGGCCAACCAAGGCTTGATGGTAACAGGCTTAGTTAGAGTCAAAGCAGATGACCTTCTGTTCCAAGTGTTGTCCATCCCACAACAGCGTGGCCATCCTTAGCTGAACACTGGCGCTAACCTTCGCCCTGTGCTATGCTGTGCCCATTCTTGAAGGCCTGGTGGTAATTTGACACCCTGGTCCTCTGCAGTGGATTTGAACCACAAAAGCTGAAGCCTCCCTGGGCTGTCACCACAAAAGCTGGAGATGTCACCCTGTGCCAGGCCGGAGAGATGGGAAGGTATGCCCCACCCTCTCCAAAGCTCATCCCAAAGCCAGCAGAATTCACTCAGCCTGCCTTCTACAACTTTGTACTTCTGGAGGTGATTTATCTCTGTGGACCTTGCTGCAGGGATTTGCTTAATTCTGAGTCACTGCTTTGCATTGCTAGGCAAGAAGCCCTTGCTGGAGAGAGGGCGAATGAGGAAAATCCTACCTTAGAAGCAAAGTCCTTTCCTTTGGGGTGGGTCTTACATTTATCTTTCGGTGGGTGGGTGTGTGTGCACGTGTGTGTGTGTGTGTGTATGAATGTGAGTATATGTGTATGTGTGAGTGTGTATGAAAGAGAGAGCCCTTAATCCGTGCTATTTAAATAAGCATAGTGTTTATTTCGATTCTCCATGTAAACCGATGAACAGACAAATCATTTTGCCACCTATCACCCTAGTTCTGAGATAACATAGTGTTTTCTGGAAGGTGAATGTCCTGGCTAAGTTTCTGTCAACTTGACACAAGCTACTAGAGTCATCAGAGAGATGGGAACCTCAACTGAGAAATGTCTCCATAAGATCAGGCTGTAGGCAAGCCTATGGGGGCATTTTCTTAATAAGTGTTTGATTTGGGAGGGCTCAGCCCATCATGGGTGGAGCAATCCTTGAGCAAGTGGTCCTGGGTGCTATAAAAAAGCAGGATCAGCAATCTATGGGAAGCAAGCCAGTAAGCAGCACTCCTCCATGGCCTCTGCATCAGCTCCTGCCTCCAGGTTCCTGCCGTGTTTGAGTTCCTGTCCTGATTTCCTTCAACGATGAAGTGTGATATGGAAGTGTGAGGTAAACAAACCCTTTCCTCCCCAAGTTGTTTGGTCATGGTGTTTCATCAGAGCAACAGTAACCCTAACTAAATACTGAGGGCAAAAGAAATAAAAGATCAAGTTTAAACTAAATGGAAAGAGCAAAGTGAGATGTTGGAAGTGATGCAGCCGTGCTCTTTTCCTGTGGCCTCACTGGGGTTTTGAGTACTAGGCACAGGGTAAGGAGAGACTATTGACTACAGAGCATGTTTCCCAGTTCATACAAAAATTAGATAGTAAGGGGAAAAAATCAGACCCAAATATGCCAAGGGTATGCAAATCACATTTTTTGTGTCTTCTTAATTATGCCAAGTTTTCATAACATTTAAATTTAACCATTAAAAAACACACACACACACACACAATTCTAGAGCCCTTATCCTATTAAAAACCTCTTTTAAAGCCGGGCAGTGGTGGTGCACACCTTTAATCCCAGCACTTAGGACATAGAGGTGGATTCCTAGGAGTTTGAGGCCAGCCTGTTCTACAGAGTGAGATCCAGGGCAGCCAGGGCTACACAGAGAGACCCTGGCTCAAGAAAACAATCAAATAAACAAACAAGAAAGCTCTTCTTAGCTGCTTGTGGTGGTGGATGCCAGTAGGGTTTGCTTAAGGAGGCGGAGGGAGGAGGATCAGGAGTTCGAGGCCAGCTTAGAGTACACAGTTTTGGTTTTAAAGAAACCTTTTTAAACCTAATTTTGGTCTGCTCCTTACAAAACCTTTTTATCCATGTTGTGTCTGCCTGTTTTTGACTCAGCGTAAGAATTGCTCCTGAACCGGCTTCCTGTGAGTGAACCCCTGGGAAATAGTTACTTGGAGCCGCTTCTTAGTGAATCTTAAAAGCAGAAAACAAACCCCACGGAGAAGAGCCTTGGAGGGCCTGGATTTCTCTGCAGCCTGTGCCTAGATCCCATGTGCCTGCATGTGCACTGTGTGTAAGCATATGTCAGGACAAGTAACACGCATGTGGCCAGCACACACTTACTGACATGTAGCTAATATCTGAGACAACTATGAGCTGTCTATCTCTCAATAAGATGCAGTTAACCAGATGCCGAAATTACAGACATATCCAGAGAAGCTGTAGCCTGTAGCTATTTGCTACCCGGCTTTAACATGCTACAGGGGGCTCTGAGGGAGGGCACATGCCTGCAATGCTTGAATCTCTGGGTTCAGTGCTTTCTTTTCTATTTCCTACAAGCTGGGGAACCTGTTCATTACCATGGCACAGTGTTGGAGCAAAAGCCTAACTGAAGATCTTCAAGGGGAAATTCACTGTTGTGGTGAGTAAACTGCTTGCTAGCGTTGGTTGTTGTTTTCCTGTCAGCTTTTAGCTGAATTCACATTACAAAGCATCTAGGCATATTTCATTCAAACTTCGGGACGTTGGATCTCCTGCCAGCGCTGCTCAGTCAGCCCCAGGGAAGCATCATGGAACAGATTCCGAAAGTCCACCTGGTGACCACTCGGTGATCTGACAACGACAAGGCATGCTTGTTAGGAAGACCTTTAGGGTGCCTGAAGGTCTTCTTTCTACAGGACTAGAAGCAAGTATGTGTTAAAAAAGATCCTGCCCTAAGCTTCCCTTTAGATGAACACACCCATTTTGAAAGTAACGGAGACCTTTCTTAGTGGTTTACAGCATGGACGATGTCAAACCATGTGGTCACACCACTGTCTCTTCTTTAAAATGGTCATTACACCACACAGTTGCTTATCTGTAGCATCTGCCCCTTTAACTATAATTTCCACGAGAACATAGGCTGCCTTGTTCTCTGCCATACAGTAGATGCTCATCCTATGCCCAGGGAGGGAATCATGAACTAGGAAGATGCTTCATGGAGCATGGATGCTTTGATGTGTGCCCCTCACCACTTCCTCATAGATGGTGAAGCCTTCTAGGCTTCTCTGACTTAACACAGGGACAGTATTTGTATATAGGCATAGGATATTGAACAAATCTTTCTTTAAAATGAGAGTTCAAAAGGAAGGTGGGAAGAAAGAAAAATGGAGCCCAGGTTGTAGACAAAGTCTGTGCTCTGTTGACACAGTTCATCAGGAAGGTGTTGGATAACATCAGCCAAGCAGATGGGCAGGGTTTGAAGTGAATCCCTACAAAGGTTTGGGTCAGGATGGGAGGTAAACACGATCAAGGACAGCATGTGCACCAGCCTTAGCATGGAGACCTCAGTGACTGAGTGGTAAGATGCTGAGACAGGACTAGAGAATGAATAGTCAAAAGTTAGGAGAAAGGTGGAGATTCCCACCCTTGAACTGAGCAAAGAGCCATTTCTCCTCAGTACCCAGCCATGACAAACACACACTTGCCTTTCCTTTCCTCTGAAGAAGGGCTTGGGTTGGTGATATTCTATCTACACACTTGCTATGTGCTCTTGGACTAATTCTGCTGTCTCTCTGAGCATCACAGTTCCATCCATAAGTTTGAATAACTGCCTCTTTTTGTTTTTTAAAGGTTTATTTATTTTATATGAGTACATTGTAGCTGCCATCAGACACACCAGAAGAGGGCACCAGATCCTATTACAGATGGTTGTGAGCCACCATGTGGCTTCTGGGCATTGAACTCAGGTCCTCTGGAAGAGCAGTCAGTGCTCTTAACCACTGAGCCATCTCTCCAGTCCCAAATGACTGCCTCTTGACACTGGGGAAATAGTGGGAAATTTTAATGTCTGTGGCATTTAAAACAGCAAACACACAACACAGGGCAGGTGAGAGGAGAAGGCTGAAGGTCGGTTAATGCAGGTGATGTGCATGCATGCTGTTCTACTGGGCATTCTGTTGCTATGATAAACACCGTGACAGTAGTGGTTTGAAAAATGTCCCCCATAGGCCCACCAGGAGTGGCCCTCTTAGGAGGTTTGGCTTTGTTGGTGGAAAGATACCACTGGGGGTCGGAGTAAGGTTTCAGAAGGTTAGGCAAAGCTCAGGGATTCACTGTCTCTTCCTGCTGCCTGTGGATCTGGATATACAACTCTCAGCTCTTTCTCCAGCACCATGTTTTCCCGAGTGCCACCATGCTTTCTGACATGATGATAATGGACCAGACCTCTGAACTGTAAGCCAGCCCCAATTAAAAGCTTTCCTTTATAACAGTTGCCATGGTCACAGTGCCTCTTCACAGCCATAGAAACCCTAACTAAGACAATGACCAAAAGCAACTTAAGGAAGAATGTTTTATTTGGCTCAAGCTTCCAGGTTCCACTCCATCAGCAGCTCGAACAGAGCCCAGATGCTGAGGATGTAGGAGTCCTGCCTCCCAGATGCTGAAGATGTCGGAGTTCTGCCTCCCACAGCCTGTCCAGCATGTCTTCTAATACAACCCAGGACCACTTGCCCAGGGGTAACTATGCCCATAGCAATAATTAATCAAGAAATGCCCCCACAGACGCCCACTGACCAGTCTGATGGTGATCCCCATTCCTTCCAGGTGACTCTGGTTTCTGCCAAGACAAAACTGAGAAGCACACATATAGAGAAGAGATTTAGACTGAAGCCATGTGCACAGATGTTCTTCCTTTCCAGTCCATTGAGACAACTAAATCTGAGGACTTCTCTGTGCGCTGGGCTCAGATTCTTCACTGTTGAAGACAGGAGGAAACAAACCTTCATGTTATAAAACTCTCTGACTCCCAGATTATAAGAAGAAATGTCCGGAGTCCCATGATCATGGGTTTTAGGAACATAGTTTGCTAGGAGAGACAGAACTCAGTCATCAGCAAGCTTTAAGGGCCCGGGACATGACTTTCTGATTCAGGAGACTTAGGGTCTTCTTCCTCATTCTCCTTATGGGCTACGGTTGTGCCTGTGACCCTGCATTAAGAGTCGATTGTGAGTGGATAGGAGTAAGGCTCAGTGCCTGTGTCCTCTGAATCTCTCTAAGGTGACACATGCCATCTTCAGACAGACAGGGGAGCTGAAGATGGATGCACCGGTCAGGAAGGAAGGGCATCAGATGCAGAATGGAAATGACAGCTAGAGCACATTTCTGGATGAATCATCCTGGGCTCTGTGTCGTCCTGGGCTTCATGTCGTCCTCGGCTCAGTGTCATCCTGGGCTCTGTGTTGTCCTGGGCTCTGTCGTCCTGGGCTCTGTATCCTCCTGGGCTCTATGTCCTCCTGGGCTCTCTGTAGTGGATGCTCTGCTGCCTCCCGAATCATGGGCCTCCTGAATGTAGCTGTGTAGTGGACCAGGTTCAGGGAAGCTCCGACTCTAGACTGTCTCAGGCCAAGCCACAGAACTCACAGTGGAAGTTCTCAGGGCCCAGGCCAACAGCACTCGTCAGATGGTGAGGACATGCTGGCCTTATGCTTCAGGACCTGACACAGCCTTCATCTGAGACAGTGCACAACGGCAGCAACTTAACAGTGTTGGGATGACGGGTCAGCAAGATGGCTCAGCAGGTAATGCTGCTTGGTACCAAGACTGGTGGCCGAGTTTGATCCCAGTACCCACATGGGAGAAGTAAAGAACTGATTTCTACAAGTTTTCCTCTGGCCTCCACACAAAGATAGATAAGTGTGTGCACTGGAGAGTTTTGTGTGTCAATTCGACACAGGCTGGAGTTATCACAGAGAAAGGAGCTTCAGTTGGGGAAGTGTCTCCATGAGATCCAGCTGTGGGGTATTTTCTCAATTAGTAATCAAGGGGGGAGGGCCCACTGTGGGTGATGTCATCACTAGGCTGGTAGTCTTGGTTCTATAAGAGAGCAGGCTGAGCAAGCCAGAGGAAGCAAGCCAGTAAAGAACATCCCTCCATGGCCTCTGCATCAGCCCTTGCTTTCTGACCTGCTTGAGTTCCAGTCCTGACTTCCTTTGGTGATGAACAGCAATGTGGAAGTGTAAGCTGAATAAACCCTTTCCTCCCCAACTGCTTCTTGGTCATGATGTTTGTGCAGGAATAGAAACCCTGACTAAGACGGTATGCATATGTATACATACATATATATGAGTAATAGATATAGACGATAGATTAGATAGATGCTAGGTAGATAGATAGATGGATGAGTTAAAAAAAGAAGAAGAAGAAAAAAAGCGGAAGCTATGTCTTAAACGTCCAGAGTGGCCTCCTCATCGTGGGTAGCAGAACAGTTCTGTGCTATGTGAAGAGATCCAGGTGCTTTGGAATCTTCAGGCTCTAAGCTCATGAGTGTGAATAGTTTGTCCCTTCCATTGCCCTGAATGGTTCTTTCTTTCCCCAAAGCATCCCTTTGAAGCTCTCAGTCTGACTGCAGAGGTGGCAGATGCAGAAAAATAAACTACAAGGCAAGATGTGACGCTTGTAAATAGGTCTCAGAGGTGCTGAGCAGACAGGAGGAATGTCGGTGGCAGAAAGGTTCTGTGGATTGCAGTCTATGCATCCTGTCTTTAAGGGGTTACAGGATCTTGAATAACACACATGGCAGGAATACAGTGACTTCTCAGGCAAAGGATAGAATCCAAGCAGACATGAAGACAGGAAGTGGAAACCAGAAAACATCCAGAAAAAAACAAGAAAGAGTCAGTGTAGACTGGTTAGATGATGGTGTAGGCTGTAGGGATTTCTGAAACACAGGATGGGTCTAGTGTGCATGTCCTTTGCTGACTGTAAATTGTATGAGCTATGCTATCTTCACATAGAAGGGCAGTAGAGCTTAAAGTATATGGCTGTGCACACAGACACTTAGGAAAAAAACCATGAAACTAATAGATAAGTTTCTGGAACTCTCCTGAGAAGGTTACCTTTTGTTCTTTGAAGTGTGGAGCATCTTAGAAACAGGAAGGGCTAGATCAGACCTCCAGGTGCAGATCTGTGCTTGAACAGGACCCTGGGTAACTCCAGCACACACCTAAGCTTCAGATGTGCTGGGCATCAGAGAACTGGGAGGAGCTGACAGTGGGGACCAAGTTGTTCAGTTGGAGAAAAGCTGGTGGAAAAGGCAGCATGCTGAGGACGAGGACGTGTGAGGCATGCAAGGTCACATGGGGACCAAAGCAGATGCAAGGGTCTCAGGCACCTGGGATGAAGGACATACAGAGACACAGGGGTCAACAGAAGGAGGACTCAGACACAGGTGTCTACAAGATCAAACAGTTCTCTTGCATGTTATCTCAGCAATGGAGGCATCCAAAGGAACACAGAAAATTACAAAGGAATTACCCTGGACGTGAGACTACCAAACGTCACACATGCTGCCACCATCTTGTCTAACCTCCTGTAATGGGAATAGTGGCAGGTCTGACGAGGGCGACAGACTGCTGGGAAGTTCCATGACAGAATAGACTCCGTGTGCTCAAGTTACCAACGTAAAGTCTACACAGCATCTTCCCGACACCCTGGAGAAGGAGAATGAATACAAATGGCTCCAAGATCACTCTGGTAATTACAAACCAACCTCTTTGCATGGTTGCACTCACCATGGTCTGGCTTCACGGTTATCTCAAACTCCACATGCTTTTAGGCACTTTTTGGTCTCTTCTTGAGGTCATTTCTACTGATCAACTAACTTTTTTGCCTGCTCGCTTACGTGTTTAAGATGGGATCTTGCTATGCAGTTCAGGCTGGCTCCAAATTCTGAGCTCCCCAGCCTCTACCTCCCGAGTGCTGAGATTATAGGCAAGAGCCAACCTGCCTGACTTTAATGACCATCTCCTCTGTGCCCTTTGCATCTTGGCATGTTTCCCTCACAGAAAGCAGGAAAGGACATTGCTGATGCTGTTTCCTAAGGATAAAGTCTCTCTAACTGGATGCTCTTGATCAGGTTTGGAGCTGGGATTTCTGTCCAGTGGGGTTGAGTTCAAGGCACGGCTGTGCCCGGCTCCCTGTCTTCATCCTGAACGCTGCCTGCTCTCCTGCTCACATTTCCTGGTGAGATACGCTCCAGCTGTCGTTCCCTCAGAAGGTGTTGGCTCACACAGCCTCCAAAATAACTCCTCTGGGCTGGAGACAGCAGGCCTTGCAGGGCTGGGGGTGGGGATGGGGAGACCTACTTGTGGGGACCTGCATTAATGGCCCTGTGGATTGCCTTGGTTTTCCACACATCTGACCAAGTCAATTTCCTGTGCTGGACCTCTTTCCATCTTCTGAAACCCAGAGTTTTCTGCTCTTCAATCTTGGCCTGGCTCAGTGGGTGATGGATTTTAATTTTTCTGCTTAAAAGGTACCAAGTGTTTGCCTGCAGGAAGGAGCCCAGAGCAGCGCCAAGGGAGAGACATAAAGTTTAATTCTTTCCAAATGATAAAATTGGGTCGACTTTTTTCTTCTCCATCCCCTTTCTCTTTGTCTTTAATTTATTAAAACTTTAAATATGCATAACAAAACCAACAGTTTAAACATAAAATTTTATGATGTTTAACAAATATAACCACTGCCACAATGAATTCTTGTAATCCCTTTGAATAAAACATTAAATAAGCGTGTTAACACTTCCACTAACATCATAGGACTATTATTAGCCCAAGAATTGGTTGGTTTTTTTTTTTTTCTGCTCAGAAGGATTGTGTTACTCATTAAGACATTTTAAACATTGTAATGTTCTGTTTATACCTAAGAGAAACTTCCAGTTCCTGAATCCACAGATATAAATAAGCAAGATCAACACTTCTGTGCTCTAATACAATTGGTCCTACCACATACACCTTTCAAGCCCTCCCCCATGTTTGTCTAGTCTGAATGACGTCTGCACGGGTTGTTTTAAAGAATCTTGATTTTATTAGTGTATTTGAGCAGTTATTTATTTAGAACAAACTATGTGGTATCTGTTTTAGACACCGTGTTTACATTCCAGCACCAGGAAAGCAACCTGTGGAAACAAAAGAGAGAGAGACTCAGATGTTAAGCTCGGCTGTCACACACACTCAGTTTCCAGCCTGAACAGAGAATAATTACAGCATAGGAAGAGAGAGAATCTGTCTACAGTGTGGTCATCAATGCCAGAGCCATAGGGAGGAAAATAACCCTGATTAATGAACCCTAATCTGAATGATTCAGAATGACCAAACAACCCCCTACCCCTAGGCAGTTTACACAGCGTGGAGCTCAGAGCGCCAAAGAGACTTGGTTTAAAGTCTTACTTGGTACAGAGTTTCCATATCCTATCATTCCCTCAGCCTCTCGTTCCAAGGGACCCAGCTAAATGGAATCCTTCTCTGAAACGATTCCTTTGACTCTCCAGGGCAGACTTGGCCACTCCCTTGTCTGTCCCTCCCGTGGCTCCTAGGGTACTACACTTTTTGAGCCATGGTCACCGATAACTTGGTTATCAGTCTGACTTCCTTCTTGGGCTAGGAGCCACCTGAGGTGGACCGTGTCTCTTCAATCTGTACGCAGCCCTAGCAAAGAAACTACTTGTTAGTGGATGAAAAAAAATTAATGAATAAATATTGTCGAACAGGGCTGGGGAAGTGGCTCAGTCATAAAGTGCTTGCTGTGAAGCATGAAGCATGTGAAAGCATGTGCAAGCATGAAGACCTGAGCTGGCATGCTGTGTACAAATGTTGACACAGCAGAGCAGTGTGCACTTATAATTGGCAGCATACGCTAATCAACAATCCTGGTGGTGTGGAGGCAAAGACAGGCAGGCAGGTCATTCGAGCTCAGTAGCCAGCCTGGCTAAGTTGAGTCAAGGTTCACTGAGAGACTCTGTCCCCAAAACCCTAAGGTGGAGAGAAGCAGAGGAAGACACCCAACATTGACCACTGTCCTCTACACATAAATACACACACACGTGCACAAATACCCAAATGCCCATGTGGCACAGAGTCACATGAAAACATATAATACAAACATACACACAAACAATTTATTAAATAGTATCCCTATTCATTCAACTTCTTGTGTAGGCTACAGTATGGTATGACAAACACGGTAACAGACAGAGGTGGCCCTGTCTTCTGCCATACGCTAGTTAGTGGCTGGTGAGGGAGGAGACAATGATACACACCACTGATACATTTATTTTTTTTTAATATTTTTCATTACATATTTTCCTCAATTACATTTCCAATGCTATGATACATTTAAAGGATGTATTTCCTCATCGACAGAATCCACTTGCAATCAAGTGAACTCATTTTCCATTGTCACTCTATTGACATCGTCAGCATTTGAAACCACGATGAGGAAGTCACGGTTTTGACACATTTTAATGTGTATGCACGTGTGCGTACACGTGAGCAAGTTTGTGTACGTGGAGCCAGAACCTGCTAGTTTAGAAGCAGGTGTCTCTCAAAGTTCCACCCATCTGCCACCAAACCTGGCATTTTACGTGGGTGCTAAAGACACGACTCATGTCTTCATGCCTGACAGCTGAGCACTGTACCTATTTAGCCATCTCCCCAGCCTCTAGGACATTTCTATTTCTGGGGTTTTCTTATTTGGGCCACAAAGAGATGAGACCCTTAATGCTAAGCCCTTGTTCTTGGGACACATTTTCCAAAAATGACATTTCATTAGTCAGGTGAGCATGACCATATAATAGAGTCAGTAAACTACACCTTTAATTCCTCCTATTCACTTTAGGCCTTCATTTATACATTTGATGAGACTGTTATGGTGTGGATTGGGCCGGGGCATGTCCAGCTTTGATCCTAGTACTCAGAAGACAGAAGCAAGAAGATCTCTTCAAGTTCCAGCCTGGCCTGGTCTTCATAGAGAGTTCCAAGCCATTCAGCTAAATTATGAGACATCATCTCAAAACAAACAAAAATAATAAATTAGTGGTTTACCTGATTAACATCCAGCTTTCTCTTTAGAAACTGGGTTGATTAAATGCAAGAAAACAGAGAAAAGATGAGAAAACCTTGACTTTCATTTGCTTTCTGGTATCTTGTTTTCCTTTCTGCAGAGAGAGAAGCAGCCTGCTTATGTTTTGATAATACTGTTTATCTGTGGATGGTGCAGGCAGGAGCCAGCTGTTTCCCATAAAGCTATCTTGGGAAATCACACCAGAGCTGTCCAGAGAGCACATGCTATCTGATTCCACTACCAGGGGGTAGTGCCTGCTGAAATGCTGTAGGAGTGCTTTCTAGAACAGGCCAAGATGTCAAGAATGGTTACTGCTGACAGATGCCAAAGTCAATGTGAAGTACGTAAAGAAGTGGGAACTTCTCTCAGAGGGAGAACGGAGGTGCTGTGGAGGCTTCAGGCTGAAACCTTGGTCACTTGAGTTCTGAATATAACACATATTTTGTGACAGAGGTCCTCAGAATCTGAGCTGATAATCGGGGAGAGAAAAGAGAACACTGCCAGCTATTATTTAACTAATCCTCCAATTTGAAGCACTAAGGAATTGTCCTTGAAGTACCCAAGAGAATAAAGCATTTCGATGATTAACATTGGTGATAACTTGATAGAATCTAGACTTACCTCATGTCTGTGAGGGTCTTTCTACAATGAGTTAATTGACATGGTAGCCCATTCTTAAATGTGGGGTTCCATCCCATAGCCTGGGGTTCTGGACCGAATGTGAAGAAGAAATAGAGCTGAGCGACTGTGTTCATCTTCCTCTGCCTCCTGACTACGGATGCGGCTGGACCTGCTGCTCAGACTTTAGCAGACCCTGAACTGTGAGCCACAATGAACCCTTCTTTCCTTAAGTTGCTTTTGTAAGGATATTTTGTAAAGACAATAAGGAAAATGACTAATACCTGTCTCAAGCAAGGAGGCTGGATGACCCAGGGGAGAGGGGGCCTGCAAAGTAACCATGGACAGTGTATCTCAGGAGAGATGACCAAGCTTCCTGCAAGAGAGAGAAGCTGAAGAAAGATTTCTAGAGCTGGGGAGAAACTGTCAGACTGAGCTGCGCATACTCAGGACAAGGGTATTTATAGATACAAGACCACTGAGACAAGAGAGGACCTCTGAGGACCACACAAAATCAGGTCAGCACCTGCCACATGAGAAATGGAAGCCAGTATCACAATAGCTACACATCCTTCTGTGGTCTGTTTCCCCTTCTTTCCCTGATGTCTGGAAGGCTCAAAAGCCTGTGGGAGCACTGTCTGCCTGTGGACAGTGTGTGCCTGTGGACAGTGTGTGCCTGTGGGCAGTGTGTGCATGTGGACAGTGTGTGCCTGTGGACAGTGTGTGCCTGTGGACAGTGTGTGCCTGTGGGCAGTGTGTGCCTGTGGACAGTGTGTGCCTGTGGACAGTGTGTGCCTGTGGACAGTGTGTGCCTGTGGACAGTGTGTGCCTGTGGACAGTGTGTGCCTGTGGACAGTGTGTGCCTGTGGACAGTGTGTGCCTGTGGGCAGTGTGTGCCTGTGGACAGTGTGTGCCTGTGGACAGTGTGTGCCTGTGGACAGTGTGTGCCTGTGGACAGTGTGTGCCTGTGGACAGTGTGTGCCTGTGGACAGTGTGTGCCTGTGGGCAGTGTGTGCCTGTGGACAGTGTGTGCCTGTGGACAGTGTGTGCCTGTGGACAGTGTGTGCCTGTGGACAGTGTGTGCCTGTGGACAGTGTGTGCCTGTGGGCAGTGTGTGCCTGTGGACAGTGTGTGCCTGTGGACAGTGTGTGCCTGTGGACAGTGTGTGCCTGTGGACAGTGTGTGCCTGTGGACAGTGTGTGCCTGTGGACAGTGTGTGCCTGTGGGCAGTGTGTGCCTGTGGGCAGTGTGTGCCTGTGGACAGTGTGTGCCTGTGGACAGTGTGTGCCTGTGGGCAGTGTGTGCCTGTGGGCAGTGTGTGCCTGTGGGCAGTGTGTGCATGTGGACAGTGTGTGCCTGTGGACAGTGTGTGCCTGTGGACAGTGTGTGCCTGTGGGCAGTGTGTGCCTGTGGACAGTGTGTGCCTGTGGACAGTGTGTGCCTGTGGACAGTGTGTGCCTGTGGACAGTGTGTGCCTGTGGGCAGTGTGTGCCTGTGGACAGTGTGTGCCTGTGGGCAGTGCCTGCATGTGGACAGTGTGTGCCTGTGGGCAGTGTGTGCCTGTGGGCAGTGTGTGCCTGTGGACAGTGTGTGCCTGTGGGCAGTGTCTGCATGTGGACAGTGTGTGCCTGTGGGAGCACTGTCTGCATGTGGACAGTGTGTGCCTGTGGGCAGTGTGTGCCTGTGGGCAGTGTGTGCCTGTGGGCAGTGTGTGCCTGTGGACAGTGTGTGCCTGTGGGCAGTGTCTGCATGTGGACAGTGTGTGCCTGTGGGCAGTGTGTGCCTGTGGACAGTGTGTGCCTGTGGGAGCACTGTCTGCATGTGGACAGTGTGTGCCTGTGGACAGTGTGTGCCTGTGGGCAGTGTGTGCCTGTGGACAGTGTGTGCCTGTGGGCAGTGTCTGCATGTGGACAGTGTGTGCCTGTGGGAGCACTGTCTGCATGTGGACAGTGTGTGCCTGTGGGCAGTGTGTGCCTGTGGGCAGTGTGTGCCTGTGGGCAGTGTGTGCCTGTGGACAGTGTGTGCCTGTGGGCAGTGTCTGCATGTGGACAGTGTGTGCCTGTGGGAGCACTGTCTGCATGTGGACAGTGTGTGCCTGTGGACAGTGTGTGCCTGTGGGCAGTGTGTGCCTGTGGACAGTGTGTGCCTGTGGGCAGTGTGTGCCTGTGGACAGTGTGTGCCTGTGGACAGTGTGTGCCTGTGGACAATGTGTGCCTGTGGACAGTGTGTGCCTGTGGGCAGTGTGTGCCTGTGGACAGTGTGTGCCTGTGGGCAGTGTCTGCATGTGGACAGTGTGTGCCTGTGGACAGTGTGTGCCTGTGGGCAGTGTGTGCCTGTGGGCAGTGTCTGCATGTGGACAGTGTGTGCCTGTGGACAGTGTCTGCATGTGGACAGTGTGTGCCTGTGGGCAGTGTCTGCATGTGGACAGTGTGTGCCTGTGGACAGTGTCTGCCTGTGGACAGTGTGTGCCTGTGGGCAGTGTCTGCATGTGGACAGTGTGTGCCTGTGGACAGTGTCTGCATGTGGACAGTGTGTGCCTGTGGACAGTGTCTGCCTGTGGACAGTGTGTGCCTGTGGACAGTGTGTGCCTGTGGACAGTGTGTGCCTGTGGGCACTGTCTGCATGTGGACAGTGTGTGCCTGTGGACAGTGTGTGCCTGTGGGCAGTGTATGCCTGTGGGCAGTGTGTGCCTGTGGGCAGTGTGTGCCTGTGGGCAGTGTGTGCCTGTGGACAGTGTGTGCCTGTGGGCAGTGTCTGCATGTGGACAGTGTGTGCCTGTGGGAGCACTGTCTGCATGTGGACAGTGTGTGCCTGTGGGCAGTGTGTGCCTGTGGGCAGTGTGTGCCTGTGGGCAGTGTGTGCCTGTGGGCAGTGTGTGCCTGTGGACAGTGCTTTAAATTACCAGCTTGAAGCTAAGCCTGCTGCTTTAAGTCTCAAGCCTGTTCTTTCCCTAAAAGAGGAAGTGGAAAAGACATAGGGACTCCACCTCTCATTGGAAAAGGCCACGTGTACTGAGAAGGTGGAGAGAACAGGAGTCAAATGCTAACTCCAGTTTTACTTCCACCCAAATATTTTGCCTATCCACCATCCTGGGCTTTGCTTACACTTCAGGTGAAATACCTCATGTGCCTGCTTCATTGAATTTCATGAGCTTACAGATTCATACGGTAACCCAATGGCTCTTGCAGCACCTGAGAGAGACTCACTGTGAGCAGGGTGACCAAAAGTAACATGGGAGGAGACAGATTACTACTGTTTGTTTTACAGGTACACTCCACCACTGAGAGCCAGTACCTCCAGGCTGGGGCTTGAGAGAAGAAACCGACATAGAACCCGCTCCCTGGCTTCCTCCCTCTGGCTCCCTTAGCTAGCTTTCTTCTTCAGCTCAGAGCCACCTGTGACGGGTGGCACCACCCCATGCAAGGGGCCCGTGTCCATCACGTGGGAATCAAGAAGATGCCCCATAGATGCAGCCACGGGCCTGTCTAATCACGGCCTTCAGTTGAAGTCTCCTCTTCCCAGGTGACTCTAGGTTTATGACAAATTGACAACTGAAGCAATTATGACACTTTTATTTACTTATAGGCCAGGGCTACACATGTGAGTCCTGTGTAAGAATGTTTCTTGGGATCATGGAATCTGATGTTACATTGAATGGCCGGACATCACAGTCTCACCAAGTTAATAAACAGAAGATAAAGCTATTTTTTTTTTTAGCTTCAACTCCATCATAGTTGTATGGGGGGGGGGGTTGTTTTTGTTTTCTACAGAGTGAGTTCCATGACAGCTAGGGCTACGCAGAGAAATCTTCTCTTAAAACAATCATACCCAAAACCTATCAGATCATTGCTTTGCGGTGCTATTTATCGGTAAACAGTATTGACACATATAAAGTTTTTTAGTTTTGTGTTGCGTAAGCTCACTAGAAACCCAAAGCAGAGCCATCACAACCTTCCCAGGCTCACATCCCAGCACCCCACCCAGCGGGATAAATAGGCTGTTGCTTTGAAAGTCCTGCATCGGGGACTGGAGGTTGATATGGAGCTCTTCCTATTATACAATTGGTTGCCAGCCGAGGCCAGGCTCCAAGAGGAATAGTGGGACAGACCACAATGGTTGAAAAATTGTTACAAGATTTGCTTGTGACTGAGGGAGTATAAGGAGTTTGGAGTTACTGGAGATTGGGGTGAAATTGTGGGGAAAGTTTTAGAGGGTCCCCTCCCATCCTCTCAATTTAGGGAATGGGGCTCCCCGGGGTGGGGGGCACTTGGGGAGTCGAATGCTCATTTCTTTTAGTTGGCAGACACAGTGGACCAGGGAGAATAGGGGAAGCTGATGGGCTGCTTTGTGGTAGAGAGGGACTGGGCTGAGAGAGAGAGAGAGAGAGACAGACAGACAGACAGACACAGACAGACACAGACAGAGCAAGAGGCACTTGTAAGCATGTGAGTGTATATTCAAGTATGGGTGTGGTTGTATGAAAGCAAGCTGACATTTAAGGCTTTGTTATACCTCAATACAGCTGTGCAGTCAGAACTCATGACTAACTTCTTAAAGCACTTCCCAGACTCTGTCCCCAACCTCCTCCTGGCCTCTCTTCCTTCACTTTTACTAGCAGGAAGCCCTACATTCATGACAAAGATCTAGCTCATTGGGGATGATTTAGGAAGATTTCTAAATTGTTTACTTATTTCCTGGTGGGAGGACCGTGCCTGCACCATGACACATATGATGGTCAGAGGGAAGTCTGGGGGAATCAGTTCTCTCCTTCCACCTTGTGGGTTCCAAGGATCAAACTCAGGTCCTCAGAGAGCAGCAAATACCTGCTGAGCCTCAAATATCTATACTTTTATTAACTAAGGGAAAGGGAAGAAAATGGCCAACAAGTTCTGAGAATCATCACCATGGCCTGACAGGCGTGTCCAACGCTGTGACAAGAAAAGGGCATCTACAAAGTTCACCCCTGAGAATCTCACTATTGAATTTAAAAATTAAAAAAGAAAACACCCTCATAATGTTTTAATTAAGTTTGTGGTTTTGTGCTGGGCTGCATTTGTAGCTATCTCTGGCCAGATGATTTTAGGCTGCAGTGGGCACGCCAGGGAAACTTTCTAGGCATGCTGGAGGTTGAAGAATGGCTCAATCTGTCTCCATCCAGGATCCATTTATCGGAAGCCTGTTGCTGCTGTCCACGAAAGCAAACTGCTCCAACCCACAGCAGCAAAGCAGAATGCCTGTTCCCTATAGGCAGCTGGCTCCCCAATGACGAGACAGGGACAGGGGAATGGACCTTCCCAGAGCTCCCCCTAACCTCACTGACCTCACGTGTTAATTTCTATAGGGAGAAGGGTGGGCAATGACAAAAATGTTTAGAGAGCATTTCAAGAGCTGCTGTGCACTTTGTCCCGTCCAGTTCTATTTTGAATAATGAGTTACTGGAGTGGATAGGATTTCACTGGTGGAAAGGACATCTACTCTGACACCAGAAACAGCATGGTTTGGGGCGGGGCCTGGGGGGGTTCAGGGATAGATGGTGGGGCAGGGTGAAGATACTGGCTGCAGGCTCCAGGCCCTTGCAGATACTCCCTTGGAGAAACGGAGTTAGTTCTCTGGTTCAGACTCTGAGGTTTAGGAATCCGGGGTCGGGTCTTCTTTTTCACCTGGAGAGCCTCAGCAGCACCAGCGGCGGGGACGGATACCAGATGATGCATCGGAGCCCCTCTTTAGTGGACATGGGTTGTTCCAGGGTCCAATAACACTGTGCCACCCAACAGCAAATGAGTGGATACTCAGCCGAACAGAAAGTGTCCCCTGTTCAGGACCTTATCCACAGAGCCTTGCTCTTTAGACAGGACAGCCAGTGACCTCACAGCCTGGGTGGTAGGGAGGACTCACTGGCTACAGAGATTCCTCCAAATTACTTCCTTAGAAAAGTTTAAGTTCTAACGACTCTCCAAGTTGTTACACTAAGGCAGTTTAGGACCTGGGTTTGTGGTGGGAGTGGGGTGTCCAATAGAGCAGTAGCTTAGCATCTGTGAAGCCCTGGGTTTGAAGCCCAGTACTGAAAATAAATGTCATTTTCTTGCTTACATCTCACAGTCTTGGAGAGGGGCAGCATAGACCAGGAGTGTTTTCTGGAGTAGAAATGAGTTGTAAATGCCGACTTGGCAGCTTAAAGGCCTTGCGAGAGGGACTGAGTCTCTCCAGAGGTGAGGTGAAGTCAGGACGGAGGAAACCGCACGAGGATTATGAGTTATGCACTTGTCACAGCCCCTGGCACACGCCGTGGGCTCCCTGATGTCAGGTGTTGATGGTATACTGACTTGGGTTTCTGATGGTTTGGGTTCTGTGGCCTTTTGTTTCTTTTTGTGGTACTGAGGATGGAATCCAGGACTTCCGGCATGCCAACCGGGTGGCACTCTGCCTCTTGGCTTCATCCTAGTCCTTGGCCCTGCTGTTATCTCAATAGAGATCTGCCTCTCCAATCCAAGTGTGTGTGGGCCCCAGGCTGAGCATGCTCAGTCTGCATCTAGTCACTGGTACTTTTTCTTCAAAAGAAGGAAGCTAGAAAGAGACAGAACGCTGGCATTTGGAGTTTTCCGGGGAGGGTTTCTAACTGAGAGTTATTTTAAGGCACAAGCAGGTAGTCTGTGAAGACTGGAGGAACTTTGCATCTCACAAGGGAGCCGAATCCCTGAGGATCTGCTTCTGCAGCGGAGTCCAGATAGTTTCTCAGAGATGCCAAAGCAGGGGAGCCCAAACAGGCTTAATCCTGCTCCTGTGTCCAAAGAAAAGTCATGAAGGATGACAGGGACTCAGGGAGGAAAATGAGAAGATCTGATGAGTGACTCCTAAGGCATCCAGCATCTGACAAACACTGAGGCCCCGAGGATGACGCAAAAAAAGTGACATTAATATTCCAGGCAGACGAATTCAGGCACATGCTCAGGAAAATATGTCCCAACTACATTCCTGCTGAGCCTCAGAGTCTGCTCGAGAAGGTGATGAAGTTTTATACCCAAACTAGGGAGAATGAAAGGAAACTCTGAAAGGAATGCTGGATGGGCAGGGGAGGGGCACAGGTGTGTGGGGGAGGGGGTCCTACCCTAGCTGCTTCCAGAAACCTCCCTGCTCCTTTCACTATGGTTGGAAGACAGACTGTGGCAAGGGAACTTCAAAGGCATTCAGATGACAGTTTAAGGCTTCTTTTAACATGTGTAACCTGGACCTAAGTACCTAGCCCAGCTGACTTTACAAAGAGAATGGGCCACTTTCTCTGCTTACGACAGGCCTACTATTGGATAGTCACACAGGGCACAAAGACGGGACTGAAGTGTTACTGCCAGAGAGCTGTTTTTATGCTTCAAGAGACACGGAGAAGGAGATTTTTACAAGAGCTGGGAAGAAATCTCTCTGCTTTAAAGCTCCTCAGAGCACACCTATCCAGGTCCCCTCCCCTCCAGGAACACGAATCACGCTTCTGTGGTGGGGACTCAGAGTACAAACTCTCTATTCTGTCTGCCAACACAACTTAACACACTCCAACTCTCCTTGCTGCTCAGTCGTTCCATGCTATCTCTTGGAGAGGAGAAAAGGAGAAGTCGGAGAAACTTCAGAAGACATCATCCGGAACCTGAGGCTGTCTGCCCAGTGAGCACCCCCATCTTTACAGTATAGACATCGTCTGGAACCTGAAGCTGTCTGCCCAGTCAGCTCAAGTGTAGGGTGCATCAGGAGCTGCCTCACACCTGCTTGGTGTCTCTTCTCTTGACGCACAGGCACACCTGTGAGCTACTTTGCTTCGTCCTTACTGGCTCCGTCTGGCGAGGATAGACTCTGATCACACCACCTAGGCCCCACCACCTTAGTTGGATACTCCACCACCACCTAGCCCTCCTCCCCCATTTTGGAAGAAGTGGTCTGTACCGAGTATAACTGTGCAAACAAACAGCAACTAACTGTTAGGCTGTGCCTCTAGTCACTCGGTGACTCAGAACTCCTACCTAAAAAATAGAAAATGAGCTTGAGCCAATGTCTCTGGGATTGGCCAAAATGTCTGGATATTTGGAAAGACTCAGATGCTGGGTACCAAATACACCCATCCTCTCCAAACCACTGACTCAACCTTGGCAGCCAAGAGATGCCAAATAGCATTTAGTCAGAGATTTCATGGGATTAAAAAGAGTCAGTGAAAGGAATTTTGCTATAAACAAAATAAGTCCAGTTGTTTGTTATGATTTTTGAACCCCCAGGGCCAGTTAAGTTCTCAGCGTGCCTTGGTTGGTTAGCTTCCCACGCCACCTGCCTGCCATTCTTTTTAAGTCTTCAGTGTAACATATGTGCTAGATCGGGGCTGAAGAGATGAGTCCGTGGGTGAGTGTGCCTGCTTTGCATTTGTATTTCCAGCACATGAAGGCCAGGAATGGATGCATGTGCTAAACACACAGTCCTGGGGCAGAGGCTAACTAGCCGGTCAGCCCGGCTGAAGTGATGAGCTCTGTTTAGCTAGGGATTTTTTTTTTTTTCCTCAAGGAGATAAGGTTGGGGAGAGATGGAGAAAGCCACTCAACATCCTGTTTTGGCCTCAGAATGCTTATGTATAATCATACGTGTCTACACACACACATATACATGCAACACACACATACACACACACACACACAAACAGGGAGGGGGGACCTTGGTTCAAATCATCATCTGTACATGGAAACGGATAATAGCTTACCCCCACTACCCTGTGACATTCAACTGTGGTCACTTTAAGCTCCTAGCTCAGCTCCAAGCAGACCCTGACTGAACAATAGGTTATGGTGGCAGACACGACATGAAATGGATCTGATGAGGCAGAGCTATTCGGCATAAACCTGTCCTTTCTTCCTCCTCCTCCGTGTGGAAACTTCGGGTTCCCAGGGTGTAACCTGGGAGCTCTGACCACCTGCTGAAGAATCCCTCTAGGCTTGATAACACTTCTAGTCCCCTCCACAGTGACAGGAAGCCATCATCTCTGAGTACCACTGTTTCTAACACCCCTTTCTGCCCCCGAAGCTGTTGAGTGTCTTAAGATTAACAGGCTCTGAACCAGAACATTAGTTAAGGTTTACCACCCCTTTTAGTCATTGTTTCCAATGACTCCGTAGCATTCTCTGTAATTGCTGGTACCGTCTGAGAGCATTTACAGAGTCAGCCAGGTGCTTCGCAAAGTACGTAAGCTTGGGGTAGAGGATGTGGTTTGGTGGTAGCTTGCCTGTCTACCTTATGTGAGGCTCCTGGGTTCCATTTTTCTTTGCTTGTCTGAGACAGGCTCCCACTGTATAGTCCTGGCTGGTCTAGAACTGACTATGCAGACCAGGTTGGCAGCCAAGTCACAGAGCTCTGCCAGCTCCTGGCTGGTGAGTGCATACTGGGGTTACAGGTATGGCATGTGGCACCACACCCAGCCCCTGCTCCACGATTAACATTTTTAAAAATCCTAGTATCATTTTTTAAGATTTTCATTTGGTTTGTTTTGCATTTCACTTGCTGTCCAACTGGGAATGCTTGTATTATTACAGTATTATATAGGTCCCTGGACTATTAGCCGAATTTTATTATTAACTCACTTAACTTTAGTGAAAGTCCAATTGCATTTGAAGGTACCTGGTCTAAAATCCACCCACTCTTAGACTTGATATGCCCAGAGGATCCATTAACCCTAGCAGTGAGGCAGGAGCTTTGGGTGGAGCAGGTGTGAAGACTTGGCTACCGCAGAGGCCGGGTGATAGATACAAAGGTACGGCCCAAGCAGGGAATGCTGGCCTTTTCTTTTGGCAATGTAGCCTGGTATTTCTGCTGAAAGGGCAAAAAAAGGAGTTGGCAGAGCTTTCAGGCTCCTAAGGGGGGCCACTGAGTTATAAGACCAGGATGTAAGTGGACAAGTCTCACTGCCAAAGTCTGGGAGCCCCCAAGCCCTTATTAACCGGCCCGCAGCTAAACAGTGATCTACAGACATTGGAGCATGGCCACAAATGGCGATCAGATCAATCCTGTTTCGGAAGAGCAATCCTTGTAGAATTGGGTTCCTCTGGAGGAGTGTAGGCAGAGCTGTGGGTTGGGAAGTGTGCCGACTAACACGGGGCGGTGATGCCTAATGGGTGGCTGAGACTAAAAGATCTCCAATGCGAGTCTCAATAGGCGACTGTACTTCAGTGAAGACCTGACAGTGAGGGACAGAGTTCACCTGTGTTGGAGTCTAATGTTGTTTTCCCTCCTTAGGGTCCACTCCTGCTTAGTGGGTCCCTTACTCCAGGAGCCACAACTTCTTTATTTAGGGTTAACAGTGTGTTGGGCACTGCGCTGAATGCTTTATTATTAGCATGTCACATGTCACGTTAACATGACTGTGGGAAGCCACATGTGCCGTTGCAGAGTGGCACAGGCTTCTGCTGGCCACCACGCATACATAGGCAGGAAAGTTTTTTGCCAAGATGAGGTTTTGAGAATTAACCAAAATTGACCAATCAGAAGAGAGAGAAATTGACCAATCAGATGAGAGAGAAATTGACCAATCAGAAGAGAGAGAAGTTAACCAATCAGATGAGAGAGAAAGTAACCAATCAGATGTAGGAATGCAAATGAGGTGGTAAGCATCAACCAAGCACAACACAATCCGGGTGTGAGACACGCCTCTCCTAGGCCTATATAAAGCAGCACCAGGGCTGGGCTCAGGGTCTTTTCGCCTCTACAATCAAGCTCTCCCAATAAACGTGTGCAGAAGGATCCTGTTGCAGCGTCATTCTTGCTGGTCGAGTCGGACGCGCGCAAGACATGACAACATGATATGTAATGTCATGGGGTGGTCAGGTGGTCAGGGGTATGATCATTTTCAGAAAGAGTGAGATGAAGCCACAAGTTCCTACAGAAAGGTAACCACAGATCCCACAGGCTCCACTCTGCCTTCCCTCACTCACTGCAGCCTGCAAGAGCAGGGCTGGAGGAGAGGGAGCAATTTCGTGAGTGGGGACAGGATGGGGGTGAGGTAGAGGGCTTCTGGGTGCAGGCACGTGTGGAACATCCAATAGCAAGTGCTCTTTAGGACCAGAGAAGGGCATGGTTATTCCTGAGTGAACAGGAAGGCCACGGGGAAGGGCTCAGCAGAGACGTTGCCCATGTCTCATGTGTCGGAGAGGAGGATTGGGGAGCGGGAAGAAAACAGCCATGTGGCTGTTAATGAGATGTGTGTGAATCCCAAGCTCTAGAGACAGTCCTGGGCAATCAGATACATAGTAACTTGGTCTAAGGCACCCAAGTAGCAAGAGGCAGGCTAGCGTTTAGACAAGCTTATTTTAGTTTGCTCTCTGTTGCTGTTATAAAACTCTGACCAAAAGCTACTTGGGAAAACAAAGATTTATCGCAGCATATGGCTTATCAGAAATTATGATGGAAAGTCATGGCAGAAACTCAAGGCAGGAACCTAGAGGCAGGAATTGGGGCAGAGGCGGTAGAGGAACTGGCTTGCTCACCACTGCCTACAGAGAACTGGGCCCTCCCACACCAACCAGTAACCATGGAAAAGCCCTCACAAATATTCCTGCAGACTAATGTAATGGAGGTATCATCTCAATTGAAGTTTTCTCTTCTAAGATGATAAAAACTAACTATCACAATGAAAACTAATTTTGTGATCTTCACACTAACTCTAGTGATCTGTGGTCATGGGTAATGAGGAGAAAAATTTCCAATATCTAAATCTGAAGACAAAAAGATCTCACTGTATAAAACTCAGGACAGAAATTGTGTGTGTGTGTGTGTGTGTGTGTGTGTGTGTGTGTGTGTGTGTGTGTGTGTGTGTGTGTGTGTTGAGAGAGAGAGAGAGAGAGAGATTGAGAGAGAATATGAATATTTCTCTCCAAAATTAAAAGTCAGCAGAGCTTTCCAGGACACAGAGAGAGCTGTGGGCATTCCCATGCAAACCTCTTGGTTCTCTGAGGACCAATGGGCCAACGTGAGCTGATGGCTCAGCACAGGTGCCTGGGTAAAGAGAAAGAAAGGCCTCAGCCACATTAGACAAGAGCCAGTGAGGAGGCTGCACACTGTGGCCACATTTACACAAGGAAAGCCAAGTTGAAGATTTGAGCAATTACCCCAGTAACTACAGGCTGGGGAGCCAGCCAACTTGGGCAACTCCGATACAAACATGTGTGCTGGCTGCTTCCCTCGCCAGAATTACTTGATAATCACCCAACTGTCTGTTTTGCTTAGATAAAGAGAACAAGAAACAGGTCTCCATTTGAGGCAGCAACCTCCCATGGGCCACAGTGAAGTGGGCTGAGGAGGTACAGGGAAGGTTGTTCCCAGGAGCCCACCTCCAGCTGCACGGAGATGTTAACCACATGAAAGACAGTGGGTAGGTTCTGGGGACCCTTATGTGAACAATGCCCTTCCCACAAAATTAAACTTGAGACAAACTTAAGAGGGGAAACCTAAATGTGTTATCCAGACATAGTCTTTGAGGGAATATGGGATGCACAAACAGCAATCGACCTGTATGGGGCAGGGCTGTTGTGTGAGCTGGGTTTGAACTGCCCGTCAGGTTATCCAGGAAAGGACAAACGGAAGAGAGGAGCCAAGGGAAGGGGAACTTTGTCCTCCTCTAGTATAAGAATTAGTTTAACCAGAAATCAGAGAATCCAGTACCCATTAAGCACCTGGCACACTTTAAAGTCTTTATGTATACCCTCTTGCTACATCCTGGCACGTATCGGAAGTATCACTGTCATTTTCCCATTTGGATGTATAAGAAACATGAGGCAGGTTTGGGTGTGCGGCCCAGTGGTTAAACATTTGTCTAGCATCCATGAGGTCTTGGTTTCCATTTCTAGCACTATAAAGAGAGGGAAAGGAGAGTGGGGAGGGGAAGATAGAAGAGGAGGGAGGGAAGAAGGGATAAAGAAGAAAGGGCACACACAAAGTGAGAGAGAGAAAGACAGAGTCAGAGAGAGACAGAGACAGAGAAAGGCAGAGAGAGGAATCTAAACCACATGATAGTTTGCTTCTTACACACAGTGACAATTTTGGGCTGTGGCCAAGCTAGGGCTTAACCTACAGCTATCAGTATCTCAGCATCTACACCTCTCCCCCTGGTCTGGGTTGGTCTCTAACAGCACCTCAATTCGGGGCTGGAGAGATGGCTCAGAGGTTAAGAGCACTGACTGCTCTTCCCAAGGTCCTGAGTTCAAATCCCAGCAACCACACGGTGGCTCACAATCATCCGTAATGAGAGCTGACGCCCTCTTCCCGTGTGTCTGAAGACAGCTACAGTGTATTTACATATAATAAACAAATAAATCTTTAAAGAAAGAGACTCAGTTGGAAACAAGACCAGAGCTGGGCTTCAGAGTCCAGCCCTAGCAGAACAAACTCCATGAGAGATTTGGTTCTGCCATGGTCCTCCATACCCAGCACTTCCTGCCTCTCTTTCCTTTGGTCTCCAACGCCTCCACTTCTACCCTGCATAAACTGAGCATGCTCCTGAAAGCTGGGGCAACAAGCTTCTTCTTTCCCAGCCTCACAGGTGTGGAGAGCCTTCACAAGGTGGCCATTCGATGACCTCGTCAGAGTTCTTCTGATCTCTTTCCAAATGGGCATCCATGACCTCTCACTCAGGCCAGTGCCAAGATATGCCAAGGAGGCTGTGGAGCTATCTGTGCCCTCTGAGACATGGCCCATCCTGAGACGTACCTTCCCTCTGAGACAGGCACCCACTGCCATCATTCGTGTACAGAGCTGTTTCCTGAAAGACAAACGATGAACTGAAAGGGCTGCCCACACCCAGTCTCCCTTGGAAGAGCCTCAACCAAAGACAAAACGTGTGGTTCAGGATCATGTTGGCAACAGAGCCAACCCTTTCTTGTGTGTCTGAAAGAAATGAGCTAAGAACTAGTCGTGGTTCTCCAGAGACTTCACCCTGGTTCCTGGAAGTAAATATTTTGAAATTGAATTTGTAACAATGTTTCCATTTTTCGAATATGGGATCACAACTACTTGGGTTTTTATTTTTACAAACATTCAAAACACCCCAGTAAACAGACTTACAGTCTTTTTTTTTTTTAAACTCAAATCACAGAGGGCGGTAACACCTCTACTTGACTGAAAACTTTATTAAGTTGGAGATACGAGAGTGTGGACGGCGAATCTATGTTTTAAATTGGTGAATCTATGTTTTAAATTCCAACTGAGGCTGGAACAAGAGAATGGCAAGCGTGGGGCGCTCGCTGGCTGGCAGCTCAGGTTCCTCTGTGGGTTTAGTGAGATGAAGGAGGGAGGGCACGGGGCTTCGGCAGGGTACCTTGTGGATTGCCCATGCTATAGCAGCTTGTCCTCACTGGCCGCTTCTCCTAGCACCAGCTCCACTCCCAAACTAAGGAATCAAGTTTTTAAACAGTCTTTTCTATTCGCTTTCTTACCATAGCTTCAGAGAGGCTCTTTGCTATTTGGAAAACAGCATCAAGGGAGGCTAAGTCTTCAGTGACCCAGGTGTCTCACGCTCCTTTGAAAGGTAGAAAAAGATACCACAACCTGCTACAGCAAGTGAGACACTTGCGGAAAGGAGGAAGCACAGCCTGAGAACCTGAACTCAGGGAACACAGGTGCTGTCCCAGGATGCCCAAGCACCCTGCAGTGTGTCGATTGCTTTCCCAGAATCCCCTACCAAGGGCTCAGAGGGAAGGACCGCCCCTTCTGTTCTGTGTTTCCTGCCTGCCTGCCTGCCTGCCTGCCTCTTTCTTTTTTTTTAATCACTTTTTTATTAGATATTTTCTTTATTTACATTTCAAATGCTATCCCCTTTCCTAAATCCCCTATCCCCTCCCCCCTCCCCCTGCTCACCAACCCACCCACTCCTGCTTCCTGGCCCTGTCATTCCCCTATCCTGGGGCTAGAACCTTCACAGGACCAAGGGACTCTCCTCCCATTGATGACTGACTAGGCTATCCTCTGCTACGCATGCAGCTGGAGCCGTGAGTCCCACCATGTGTTTTCTTTGGTTGGTGGTCTTTAGACCCTAGGTGCCCACAGAGATACATCTGCATAATTCTTGCATACAAAACCAAAGTGTTGATACTTATGTTAAACAAAACTCCCTACATTTCCACTTCCTCATTAATTAAACAGGGAAGCATTGGAAAGATGTGCAGGCCAAGGGCTGAAGTGTGATCAGCAGAGCTCACAGGTAGCGTAGAGGGCAGTGGGTAAATGAGAATCTGATTTTAAGTGAATGGCCGCTCTGTGAGTCCACTCTAACAGTGTGTGAAGAATATCTAAGGTGCGGGATGCGGGGGCCTAGACGAGACTGGCTGTGTTTAATTTTACCACCTTTGCAAGAAACTAGTTCTATGAACTACAAACTAATTAGAAAGAATAGTTAGAAAATTCATTTGAGTGCCAGGTAAAGTGGGTGAGAGATCTGGGAAAAACTCCCGGCAGATACAACATGAAGGTCACAGACACAGTGGATGCATCTCAAGTCTTTAAGGCTCTGCTTAAACACCACACCACCCCTAAACGTGGCAGTTTAGAAGTAAATGCTGTCCCCCAGAGGCTCCTGTGTTTAGACATTTGGTTCCCAGTCAATGGTGCCAGAAGTAGATAACTTTAGGAGGGGGAACCTTGATAGAGAAAGCACAACACTGGGGTGGGAGAGAAAATGCGGTTTTATGGCTTAGCCCCACTTCCGGTTTGCTCTCCACTTCCTGCATTGAGGATGAAGTGGCATCAGCTAGCTTCCTGTTCTTCTGCCATGCTCTCCCTGTCCTGCCCTCTACCCTCCCCACCACTCTAGACCCGATCCCTCTTAATCTGTAAGTGAAATAAACCCTTTCTCCCTGAAGTTGCATTTTGTTGGGGGTGTTTTCATCACAGCAATAGAGAGTAACTGATACACTAAGGAAACATGATGATTACATTTTATCCATAATAGTGTAGGTCTGCCTTGATGGCCTTGTGTATGTGTGTGTGTGAAACTTGTCTAGAATCAAATTTTAGTAGTGAAAAGTTGGATATAAAGATGCCTGCCACAACTGACATATAGCTGAGTTGGTATATCACCTGCCTAGAATGCACTTGATCCCTGGCATAGAAAACCCAATTAAAGATAAAACAGAGAGTAAAGGCATGAGGTAAAAGGTGGCCCCTGGGGAGAAAAACTGTTGGATTCACACGTTGCCTGGCGGTTGCCCTGGCACACATGGGCATAGAGCTTTCAATTTGCACACTTGTAATGCAGTAGTGAGGTTAGTGATAGATCCTGTGTTTAACAAATACGTCTGAGGTATTCTGGGTGTGCCTCCAGGACTCAGTGTCAGATTACACTCATATCCAAATGTGGAAGGCTGATAGCATCTCTCAACTTACTATGCTGCGTGTCTCAGTACACTGGGGATGCCATAGCAGAGTACCCCGGACTGGGTGACTTATAAGTACCAAGATGGCATTCATAGTTTGAGAGGCTGGGATGGTCAAGATCAAAACTCTAGCACATTCAGGGGTCTGCTTGGGTCCCACTCTTCATAGATGGGCCCTGCTACACATCCTCCAAGAGGAAAGATAAAGGGGCAAACAAGATACCTTAGGCTTCTTTATAAGGTCATTCCTCCTGTTTGGAATGGCTTCCAACCTCATCCTGAAAGTGCCTGTGTTTTCAGGCAATGTTTCCTTGTGTAGCTCTGGGTGACCTGGAACTCACTCTTTAGACCAGGCTGGCCCTAAACTTAAGAGTTAGAGAGTCCCCCTGCCTCTGCCTCCTGAGTACTGGGATAAAAAGGCGTGTTCCACCATGCCCCATATCTTTTTAAATCAGTATACACACACACACACACACACACACACATATATATGTATATGTATAGGTATGTGTGTGTGTGTATATATATATATACATGTATATATATATGGTAGGATGGGGGAAATAGCATTAATATAATTTACAATGTAACATATATTTTAAGTATTTAATTAAATGTAAAAATCTTTTTTTAATATTTTGATACTGTAGTTGGTTTTAATGTGTAAGTATGGGGAAGATAGCAGACCATAGCCCTTCATATCTATTAAACGATTATAAATGAATATTTCACTTAAAAGACATTTATACACATTTCCTTAGTAATTTGTCTTTAGATTTTTAGCAATCAGTGGGTATTTAATCTTGTTTCTAATATTCAGACTTATTGGGGCATAGATCAATCCAGTTGTGCCACTTAGGAGGTCTGTGTAAATGCTGGCATTAAGATGTTGTTGTTTTAATTAGTGCTGCCCTCAGCCTTGGTCAGAGATGCTTCTCTCCGGTTGTCAGTTAATGCAGACTCATAACCAGCCCCGGTGACTATGAAATGAGCATCCCTAAGTGAGACATATGTGTCAGCTGCCTCCTCTGAGAGTTAGCAAACTTCAGGAGGGAGATGCAGAGACTGCAGGAGATGGAGGGTGGGGTGGAGGGCAGTTGGGATGCCACCTCCTGGCAGTAAGTGGCTGATGCACCCATGAAGCCACTGCAGAAGATCAAACCAGTGTGATCAGTGAACATTCCAACAAGCAGGCCTAACTGGATTCAATGGCTCATGAATAAAAAGAGGGGACATTAAAGGGGGGGGGAAGGGGCTGCTGGGGGAGGGGAACATTAAGGGGGGAGGGGCACCTTGGGAGGAGTGGAGAGGGAAAGTTGAAGATGGATGTGATGGAGATACATTGTTTACACATATGAAATTATCAAAAGAAGGTATTCTAATTTAAAAAGATATTGTATAAAATGGAAAAATCTGGTTATAAAATAGGACTGTGTGTGAACATAGTAAATATTTTTTTACATGCTATCCAGAGTCCCTAAACTTTGCTATTGTTTTTTAGTATGTGTATGTATGCGTGCATGTGTGTGTGTGTGTGTGTGTGTGTAGGCAATAATGGGGTGTCTTCTATTCTACATCTTAGGTTTTTTTATTCATTAATTCAAGTTTTTTGTTTAAAAATAATTATTTATTTTATGCATATGACTACACTGTCGCTGTCTTCAGACACACCAGAAGAGGGCATCCGATCCCATTACAGATGGTTGTGAGTCACCATGCGGGTTGCTGGGAAATGAACTCAGGACCTTTGGAAGAACAGCCAGTGCTCTTAACTGAGCCATCTCTCCAGCGTCCACCTTAGTTCGAGACGGTGTCTCCTACTGAACCTGATACTTGCTGTTTGAGCCGGGATGGATGGCCAGCAAGCTCCCAGGAGCCACAAGCTTTTGTCCCTCCCAGTGCTGGAGTTAAGGATGTGTGTGGCCACACCCAGCTTTTACATGGTAGACAGGCATTTGAACTCAAACCTTCTTGCTTCAACTGTTTAGCCACTGGTGACTTTGAAATTCTGCTTTTCCAGTCTCCATCTCTGGAGGGACAGGGTCACAGGCATGTGCCATCATACCTGATGTGCTGAAGACTGAACCGGGACCTCACGCAGAGTGGACACTCTACCAGCTGAACTCAGTTTCAGCTCCCGTGTCTAAGCCTCAGATGCAGATCCGTTTCCCTGAAACTTTAGTTGTACGATTTCAGTTCCTTTACCTCCTGCGGTCGGCGCGGTGAGAACTTTTTCTGAGCTAATATACATTCAGGAGAATATTGCCATCTAAAAGACCTCAAACAACACAGAAGTGCTTCTTTCCCAACTGGGTAAGGCCCTCACACCATAGCAAACATCTCGAGACCCCCACCTAATCTCATAATTCTACTCCAGTAATTATATACACTGTGTGCCAAGAAATGCTACAGCTATCAGCTTTCAAATGCCTATAACAAATTTTTTTAAAGTACGAACTATGATTCTACCTCACAGTGTTTATTATGGAATACTCAACTACGTGTGCTTATAATTTATAATAATATGGGATCTTAAGAATGGCATTTGTGAAATGTAAGATTACTGTTGTTAATGGCACCTCGTCCGACTAACAAGCATGGCTTAAGAGCCCTGAGTCGAGTTTTCCTGTTTGAGTAGGAAGCTTGATTCCCAAGGCAAAAGCCATCCGACCCTCCCAGCTTTGTGGTTTTAAGGGTATTAAAATGTTTTAACTGCCTTGGTATTGTAGGTCTCCACCAGCAGGGTTTGAGATCTTTCTAGAACCCTTGTTTGCTGCACCTACTGGTAAAATGAATATCTCCACTCTTCTCTGTTCTATTCATGTAAAAAGGAAAGCTGTTATCTGGCCCCTTCTCATGCAACAACAGAAAGCCCCTCCCTCCCACCAGCACCAAAACTACTCCACTGCCTCCAGTTCTAACCCAGTATGTATGATGTCCACACCGGGTCCACACCGGGTTCACACCGGGCATGGCAGCTCAGACACACTTAACCTTCTGGTGGCTTTCTGTGTAAAGTTCAGACACAGCCACAGGCGCCTGTCCCCTGACACTGTCAGTTCTGTATCCATCTCTTGTTGTTAATGATGCTTGGTGCAGGGAATATAAGCCTCATCCATTCGCAGAGCTTTGAATCTCTGCTGAAGAACTGTGACTCCAGCTTTGAGATTTATCTTCGGGAGTTTTACAAACCCTTACAAATTCAGGGAAAAGGGCAGTGGAGAGAAAAAGCCTTGCCTCTGAGCCCCTCCCAGGCTGAGGATGCCAATAACACACAGCTGGGGTGGGGGTGGGGGTGGGGGTGCTCTCAAGCTGCCCAGGGCTGAGCTTCGCTGATCCACGGGAGCTGGCTCAGACATCTGGGAAACGTAAAGCTGACATCACCACCCTTCCCTGCCTATGTCAGGTAGTGAGACCCAAGGAGACCAGCATCAATCTCCCAACAGCGCAGAGTGACTTTTAGTTCTGCTATTTGGACTTTGGTCAAAGGGATTGCAAACAGAACAGCAGGTTGAAACAAGAAAATTGTTGCTCCTTTCTTCCACTGGGACGTGCAGCTCCTTGCACGAGGCAGACTGTCCGTCTAGTTACTTGTGCCCATGTGACTGCATTCTGGCTGCATTTATGATGAGTAGGCTGCAATTACAAATACTTCACTATTACTTCCAGTCCCCAGCCAGATGTGCATCTGCTCCCTAAGCAAGCGCGCAAGCCCAAGAGTCACACTCTCTCTATGTGGTGGCATGGCGCTGTGCACCTTTGTAATCAGAGAGAAGCGCCTATTGCCTAAGCACAGGGTAAAGTCCTGGGGTTACAATTTAGAACCAAGAAGTTTGTTCGGGGTTGGGAGGGAGTGGGGAAAGCAGTTACTTGGAAAGCAAAACAAAAACAAACCCAGAGCCCTTGTTCTAGAATCTCTACTCGAACTCAGATACTTCTGGTTTCATTAAAACTCTGAAGAAATATATGATTTAGCTACATTCCATGTTTAGAGCAGGGCGCTCCAACAGTCAGTGTGAAGAGCACTCTGCGTTTAAGCTCACATTAATTTGAGCTAGTTTAAAAGAGGCCAAATGAGATGTTTTCATGTGGGCTTGTTCTTGTTGTTAAGAATAGTCATCTACAAATAGGTTTCCCAATAAAATGTACCCATAACCCTGTTTTCAAAAGAAAACAGCTAAAAAAAAAAAAGGAATTAAGAGCAATTTACTGGTGACAATACACACAGAAGAGAAGTGGGCAGCAAATTTCACAAGGATGCAAAGTGTTTAATGAACTTAGGATGGTAGGCTTTGTAAACTAGAGTGTTATTTACAGCTAGAACTCCGAGTGCAGGCACCCCGTGGGTGTGCGCGGCATGCTACAACGGACGTGCCTTCAGCTCGTCCCGAAAACACTGGCAAAATAAATTTCAGTTGCAAATTCACAGATACAAGCTTCAAGGTATAAAGTTGTATATGACAAAAAATACAGATAATATTTATAACAATAACTTACAGGTACAAACTAATGATAAACTACAGTTTCACAAAGGATTGTAAACGTTTTGCACACGATCAGTCCTGCCTTTCAGGCAAAGTGCTCTTTTGGTGACAAATAAGTTAATAGACACACACTCGAGCCAACTATTTCCAGACAATACAAAAAAAAAATGTTTTGACTTGTTTTCTTCTTTGTAAACATAAGTTTTACAAAAAAAAACAAAATGAAGAATCAATAAAAGTGTCTTGCAGGCCAACTCTAGATACATACCTGGGCAGCGAGAGGATGTTCGAAATGCTTTGAGTGTTAAATAAAAAAATTAACATTAATATCTTCTCAATGGTATTTTATACATAATAAATGACAAGTTTATATCCTCAATCATTTCTATCCCTGAAAGAAGGAATTAGGTATGACTTATTGGCAGCTGGGTCATTGGATGGGGTAACAAGGGCTGGAGTCCAGGAGTTGTTGGTGAGCTACAAAACAGAAAGAGATATGGCTATCAGTTCCTTAGCGTGACTGAGAGCGGCTTAAACACACAAGAGCATGTCAAGGTCACTGTCTCGGGGATGGGCATTGGTTTCACCTGATAGCTAGGTATCAGACACTAGCAGAGGTCACTCTCCCACCTCAGCAGCACTGCTGACTCATTCCTACAGGGAGTGAACAACTAAGCATCCAGGTGATCCTTAGCCACCCCATCTTTATCAGGGGGAGGCTTTGGGCATGGTGATGTGTTCCATCACTGTCCCATTCAGTGAGAAAGGTACATGAGCCCTGTGTGAAGACGTTGCCTGTCTTTTGTGCGGGTATCAGGGTGTGGGGGACACCCAGGTTCCCCTTAGGAGTGCATTCTCCCTGAATTACACTCATGGTCCTCCTCTGCCTCAGTGTCCAGGGTCCTGGGGTTACAGGTGAGAACCCCCATGCTCTGCTGGCATCTAAACATGTTTGTCTTGGGTAGCACTGCAGTCTCTTAAAGGACACACACAGTTCCAACTGTAGCGTGATCGCATGGCACAATGGTATTGTGTTTGTTGGTTTTTAACAAAAAAACTTAAAGCCAAGGCCATGCCACTTCAACCCAAACTTCCCTTTGAGAGCAACTAGGAGAGCCAGATAGTGACTGGATTGTGAGCTGGGAAGATACCCAAGGACTGGGGAGTTCTCAAGTTTAGTGACAGAGAGGAGAGAAGGGAAAGATGGTTTCTTCCTGACAGAGACACTAACAAATGCAGCAGAGAGGAATGTCTCTCAGGCTGGGGGACTTTGGTGGGGCAGTGGACAAACAAAAATCGAACACACACAGTCCCTCATTTGGGATCCCAGTGTCAAAAGTTGTGAAGCCAATGCAGACTTGCTTCACAAGGACTGTGTTTACGGTGATTTCCTGTAGCCCAGGTTTGTACCACAGGAAGCTACAGTCATCTCTGCAGACAGGCCATCCAGAGCCTCTGGGTATTTCTTCTTACCTAACATCTGAAATAAAGTGCTTTTGTGTTTCATGATTTTTTTGGTTTCGTTTGTTTGTTTTGCTTTGTTTTGGCAAGAAATAAGATTTGGCTTGACTAAAAACAGAGGAGAAATATCAGAGAAGATGCAGAAAAAGCCCAAACATTGGAGCCATCAAGCGTGAGCCCCCATGTGAACGTGGATAATCCAACTGTTCACATGAGGACTAAGAGGTCAACGAGACAGATATCAGCACAGATGGGAGTCGTCAAGCTGAGGAACATAGCAACTGAAGAAGCCAATGGATAAGGCTGCCGCTCTTACATACACAGGGAATTTGTGAACTAGAAGATGAATTGGAAGAAAATACACTAAAAATGAAAGGTCAAAAACCTGAATGTAAAAAAAAAATCTTCGACATTGACCAAAAATAATTTTTTGAGACAGAGTCTCACTATGTAACCTTGGCTGGCCCAGAATTCTCTATGTAGATCAGGCTACCCTCAAACTCGAAGATCTACCTGTCTGTGCCTCTTCCTAAGTGGTGGGATTAAGGCCTATGCCACCACAGCCGGCTAAATAAGCGGTTCTTTTTAATGCAAGGCATCAAACAAGCTAGAAGAGCCTCTAAGCAGAAGATATTTCCAATGTGTGCTGTGATCAAAAGCTTTATACATAGATAACAATCAAGAAATAAAATCTGTTTTGAAAATTGAAACCATCAGGAGAGTAACCAAATAGATATGGAGGGTCTTCACAAGAGTTAAACAGGCGTCCAAGGAGCTGGGGACATCTTGTCTGTCATGGGGGAAAGCTGATAAACATGAGATGGAACCTCACGGTCACCAGACTGGCCAGGGTGAGAAGGGACACATGCTCAGTGCTTGTGGGGACCTTCAGGGCTCTCATGCTGCTGCTGGTCAGGGAAAGCTGGTCTGGCCATGGTGTGAAGCTTCTGGTAGAATGTCCTGAAGTAGAGCAACTGCTCTAGCTACGCCCTCACACATAACCCACGCATAGACCAGAGAGAAGCTTCAACAGGTACCAAGGGATGCATGCAAGAGAATCCACAGTAGCTTGTTACTAAAACACCCAAACTGGAACACAAAAAATGATCAACCACAGAACAGGCATGAAACGATCCCTCAAGTGGAGTTCTGTATAATAAATCAGCAAGACTGAGGACTCTCACACTCCATGGAGAGGGGGGGGGGAGAAGTAGGGGGAAAGGAGGACAGAGGGAAAGGAGAGGGAGGAGGGAGAGGAGGAGTGGGGAGGAGGGGAGGGGAGGGGTGCTCATTGTGGCAAGTACCATGCCCAGCACTTGTGAGTGCTTTATACATGATTGACTTCAATTAAGAAAAAAAAAAAAAATATATATATATATACATATATGTATATGTGTATATATGTATATATACATATATGTGTATATATATGTGTGCATATATATGTATGTATACATATACATATATATGTGTGTATATATATATACATATATATATATATATGTGTGTGTGTGTGTGTATCCAAAACCAAACCAAACAAAAACAAAAAAAACCAAACAAATCAAGACAACACAAAACAGAAACCTCCAGTCCAGAAAGGTCAATCTTTCTGAGCATAGAAAAGTAAATTATTTAAATATTTATTTAGTTGAAAACAAAGCAAAAGGGGCCAAGGAGATGGCTCAGCAGTTAAGCGCACTGGCTGCTCTTCCAGGTTCAATTCCCAGCATCCACATAGTGCTTCACAACCACCTTCCTGCAGTTCCAGGAGAGAGGCCCTCTTCTGGCCTCTGATGTTACTTTTATGCACGTGGCACAGACACACATACAGGCAACACGTATATGCATAGAATAAAAATAAAGGAAATCTTTAAAAAATGAAAAGAAAGAAATACAAAATGTTGCCAGCAAAAACCAATGGATGGATCTTGAGAATGCCATCCTGAGTGAAGTAACGCAGTCCCAAAAGGACATGCATGGTATGTACTCACTTACAAGTGGACATTAGCCATAAAGTACAGGATGCCCACACTACAATCCACAGACCTAAAGATGCTGGAGCAAGGTTGCTTGAGTTCAACTTGGAAGGGAAAATGGAATGGCCAAGGAAGGCAGATGGAGGGAGGGAACTGGGTGGGAAAGGGGATGGGAGGGGAGTGGGCGTCTGGGGCCAGGTATGGAGAAGGGCAGGGATGATAGCCAAATGGCCTTGAGAATGGAAATCTGCAACTGACAGGGAAGGGAGGTGGGGGACCTCTCCAGGAAGAGACAGAGACCTGGGATAGAGGAGGCACCCAAGAATCAGTGGGGGTGACCTCAGCTGTGACTCACAGAATTGGGGACATGGAACCTAAGGAGGCTGCCTCCTGTGCCCAGGTAGCACCCCCAGGAGAGCGACAGGTACACCAACCCACCCACAAAACTTTCAATCTGAAATGTATCCTGTCTACAAGAAATGCAGGGATGGGGGTTGGAGCAGAGAGTGAGGTAATGGTCACCAATAACCCACCCAACTTGAGACCCATCCCGTGGGCAAGCACCGATCCCTGACACTATTAGTGATACGCTGTTGTACTTGCAGACAGAAGCATGTTGTCCTCCGAGAGGCTGCATCCACCAGCTGACTCAGACAGATGCAGACACCCACAGCCACACAGTGGATGGAACTTGGGGACTCTTATGGAAGAATAGAAGGAAGGATTACAGGCCCTGAAGGGGAGAGGAACTCCACAGGAAGATCAACAGAATCAACTAACCTGGGCCCTTGGGGGTTCTCAGAGACTGAACCACCAACCAAAGAACATATAGGGGCTGGATCTAGGCCTCCCTGCACATATGTAGCAGATGTGCACCTTGGTTTTCATGTAGGTTCCAAACAACTGGAGCAGGGGCTATCTCAAAAGTTGTTGCTTGTGGGATGTGTTCTAGCTGGGCTGCCTTGTCTGGCCTCAGTGGGAGAGGAAGTGCCTACCTTCACAGCGACTTGAGGTGACAGGGTGAAGGGGGATACCTAGGGAGGCCCCACCCCACCCACTCACAGGAGAAGGGGAGAGGGGGATGGGGGAAGAATTGTGGGAAGGAGTGACCAGGAGGGGGGCAGTGAGTGGGATATAAAGTGAATAAACAAACAAACAAACAAACAAAAACAGAAACAAACAACAACTCTAGGCAGGATGGCGCAGATTTACAGTACCAGTGCTACAGAGGAATAGACAGGCAAAACAAAACCAAACCACCCAAGTCCTGAGTCATCACTTATATCTGTGGCTTCGCAATAGAGGGTTCAACTAATAGTTGATTACAATTACTGTCTTCTGTACCTGCTGTAATGCTGTTCAGCCATGACCGAGGTAATCTTTCAAAATGTGAATGAGATCAACAAACAGGTTAGAAGTTCCCAGCTGTGCTACCTACCATCCATGTATGAGTGCAGCGCCGTCAGCATCGTCCCATCCTGGGGTACGTAGGCAGAATAAGCCATTTCTTCCAACATGGGTGGGGACAGCCTGGAGGAGGGGACAGCTGTGACCGGGGCTGAGGAAGAATGGTTGGGACTGACGTGTTTCTTATGGCGGGCCCTGCAGTTCTGAAACCACACCTGCCGGGGAGAAGAGTGTGTGGTGAGGTCACACAGCAGCTTCTGGTCAGCAGCCTGAGGCACACATCCTGACAGCCATCCACAGAACAAGCTTTCCAAAAGGCTGCAGACAGGACTGGGAGGCCCTGAAGCCATGGGGTTGATTCATCACCTGCCTCATAGAAACTGGATGTGGTGCTGCATTCCTGTAATCCCAGCACTTGGGAGGAGGAGGCAGGTAGATAATAAATTTGCCACCCCATAGGAAGAACAACATCAATCAAACAGATGTCCCAGGGACTAAACAACCAACCAATGAGTATACATGGAGGGACCCATGGCTCCAGCCGCATATGTAGCAGAGGATGGTTTTGTTGGGCATCAATGGGAGAAGAGGCCCTTGGTCCTGTGAAGGCTTGATGCCCCAGTGTAAGGGAATGCAAGGGGGGGAGGTTGGGGTGGGTGGGGGAGTGGGGGGATCACCCTCATAGAAGCAGGGGGAGGAGGGATGGGATAGAGGGTTTTGGGGGGTGGGGGGGAACTGGGAGAGGGGATATCATTTGAAATGTAAATAAAGAAAATATCCAATAAAAAATTGATTAATTCAAGGTCATTTCTGGCTGTGTGGAAAGCTAGAAGCCAGCCTGGGATGTGCCAGATTCTGCCTCAAAAAGTCCTAAGAAGTTCAAGGGTTGGAGCTAACATTTTAGTTCAAGTATTATTACAAGTCCTTTCTCCCCAGCTAATAGTCTCTGGTGATTTCAAGGTCTATTCTATGCTAAAGCAGCATCTTTTAAAAATAGTAAAGCCTTGAGAATTCCAGAAACATAGCTCTAGTTTTACTATTGGCATTTGGAAAAAGCAGAAAACAGGAAAGGTCTTTTAATCAGAACTTAAAAAGAAAGTGCTGTTGTATTCTTAGACACCTGCTGGATGCATTTCAAATCCTTGTTCGAATTATTAAAGTCCCTACTGGGAACTCACAGCTTTCTACAAAATTCTTGATTGAGCCATCCCAGTCACATTTTAGCCTGCTGAGTGCAAGCTCTCTCAGTGAGTACACAGACTATTTCCTTCAAAGCACACTAAGGTCAACTCTATTATAAGAACAAACTAGTCGTATTTAAGTAGAATGAACTACAAACACACCCAACTGGTAAGGCCTCATAAGAAGCAAAGTACCAGCCACTCTGCCATCCTCTCTATTGCAGAAATGAAGCAATTCCAGACTGGTGAGGCCAGACTGCTAGAAACCATATCCAGAAACTAATCTGTATGTGAGTGGACAGTCTGTCATGAGAGGCAACATACAGAGTTATTCTATCAAACAATGCTACCACAGGCTAGGGTGTAGCTTGCCTGGCATGTGTAGGACTCTGGGTACAATCCAAAACATTTACACATACATACACATATGTGCACGTACAGACACACGCAGGCAGGCAGACACACACACACACATTTACTTGACCCCCATCATTCCAAAAAAATTGTGTCACAGGAGAAATGATAAAGACAAAAGAAATTAGAATAAGCATTTTGGCATCTCGGTGGAATAGAGATACCAAAGCCAGGGAAAGACCTGGGGGTCACCTGCGTCCAGGTCTGGTAAGTAGGAGTTTCGTGGCGTGAGAGAAGAGAAAGACGCTGCAAAGAATTTATAAGGGAAAAGGTGGTTGGTCTGATTTCAAAGGCATACGCTATCCCTTGAGCTGAGTGCTGACCAGCCATAAATTCAAACCAGGGAGTTATCACTGTCACAGGGCACACAGGTGACTAGAGAAAGCGCAGGGAATGTTTCTAGGTGGAGACTTAGAAGGTCACGTGCCACCTCTGATAGCAGTAGTCACTAATTATCTCACCGGAGACATCTTAAATTCAATGGACACATACTAGAAGTTCTGATCCAAAAAATATAATCCTTGAGTGCTGATGCTAGAACTCAATCTGACTTGCTCACGGGGACCCAAATACGTGTCTGGAGACAGCCTAGCAGTTTGTCTCTGTCTCTGTCTCTCTGTCTCTGTCTCTCTCAGATCCTTATTCCTTCAATAAGTCAAACCACTCTGGAAAGGCCATCCCATCTCCTCTGCCAGATTCACAACAGTCATGAGTCTGAATTCCACCATGAATATACAGAGTCTGGGACTGGAAGGGATCCCTCAGGCCATGGCGTCTGAGCTACCCACAGGAAACTTGACTGCCTGCAGTGGTATCAGCAGCAGAGATGCAGCTTGGGGTTGAGCCAGTCCTTGCTATCCACACTTTCACAGAATGCCATGCACAGAAGCCTGAAGATACCTACAGCCTCCCCTCCTTATCCTAGCCTCTTCTCCACAGTCATATAGTGCTTCATGCTACACCACTTCTAGATCTTTTAAGCGCTCTGGGTTGATCCCTTGCTAGTTCTTCTGTACAAATAAACAGCATTCTGAATGTGTGGGCTGTACAAGGGATAAGGAATATGGACCTGCTTGCCAAGGGAGCCTCTGGCATCTTGCAATCACCAGAGCCCCTGGAAGCCCTGTCTTTAGAGAAGCTGCTACCATTGGGGGAGGGTGGAGGCAAGTGCAGGATTACTTGTTCATCTGAAATACTTCCTGCTCCCTGGAGAGTACCTTAGGGGCAGGTATCAGGCCTCACAAACAACACAGGCATCCCAAAAGAAAAGCAAGCCACCACCAGCCCTGGCCGGAATTTTTTTTCCATATTTTTCCCTACTGGTTATTATTAGTGCCTTTGGTTTTTAAAAGAAACTCAGCAATTCTTTTAAATTATGTTCCACATCCCCAGTCTCTCTCTGCTGACTTGGCTCAGGTGGTCTCCTCCTCTTTGATGCCATCCTTCTTCAGACCCTCTGTGGTGCTGCCATGCTCCGTGCACACACACCTGGGACCCTATCCTCCCTCTCCGGTTTCTCCCCACTCCTTGTACACACTCCATGTTTATTAAAGATCAACTCGATATTCAAGGTATAAGGCTTTTGGGGGGACCTCTGTTTACACTTCAGGTGGTGTTCTCACAGCCATTGCCTCCACCTGAGGGAGCCTTTACCCCACACTGCATGGCTAGCACAGGTAAAGGTGAGTGCATCTCCCTCCCAATAGCCAACTGGGTTTTGGTTTCTAAGTTAACAATGATCTTCCCTCTGCTTCTCTGTTGCAGTTTCTAGGCTGTTTTCTTGTCTTGCTGGCAGCCAGTATCTGCTATCACTATGCAATTAGTTATAGGCCCACACTGCACTTGAATCTCCTAAGACGAAGAAGGAACAAATGAATGAGCAGGCAAGTGAGTGAGTGATCTAGCAAACCAACAACCACCTCACTGGTTTGGTCACCACAACCAAAACTCCTGGCTTGACTTCTTCCCATGTTATGCCAATGTATCCTATCTTCTCCAGTCTCCTATCATGGCTTCCTTCTCCAAAGAGGCTTTTGCAATCCCAATCCCAGAATTTCCATATATAAACTCTACAGTGTAGTATGTTAGGCTGTACCTCATCCTTTCCTAGCTTTGGTTATGTCACCTCCTCTCCCTGAATCTTTAGTAATGGCAGCTCATACCCTATACATGGGGATGCGGGGTACAAAAAGAGGGACAGTAGGGGAAAGGAGAGCCGAGTTTAGAACCAGATTTGCCTTCAGTGCTTCTCGGTGTAAGGATCAAAAGCCTCTGTGACTAGAATAAAGATGACCAGAGTGTCACATGACAGATGGTGGCCTAGTCCCAGGAAGCCCACGACAGGCTGTTGTTTAACAGTTCCCTCTGAGATTGAAACACCCCATCCAGGAGGAAGCTCCTTAAGCAGGAAGGCAAATGGCTCAGAATAACTTCAGGAAGTCCCTGAAACTGAGCAGACTCACAGGCCCCACCCCTCTCCCTGTCAGGGTAAACATTAAAAGCTGAGAGTCACTTTCAGAAAGGCAAAGCTGCAAAGCAGATCCTGAGCAAGTGGGTGGAGGTGGGGGAGCAGTTGTCTGGGAGAAGCAGAGACAAACCAGCCAACCCAGCTTCCTGGGAGAACTTTAGACCACATGAGCACCTGGAAAGGGCACTCTCCAGCCTGCTGAGCTGCCTGCAGGCTGTGCAGTGAGCTCCAGCTTGCCAGCTCTGTGAGCTGTCACACATGCTGGGGTGGGCTTTGATAATTTAGCTGTCTTTGACTCAGTTCTGCTCCTGCAAGTAACCCCTAAAAAAACTTGCTAGTTCACTAAGTTGGACTTGGTGGCCTCCATACTTTGGTCTGTCGTAGGCTCCTTATCTGGAGTGAACAGATGCGGGTGCTGCATCTCCTGCGTCTTCCCAGGAAAAGTTTTGCCACATAAGCAAAACAAAAACAAAACCAAAAAACCTGACTTAGGGGTTGGAGAGATGGTTCTAAGAGGTTAAAAACACTGACTGTTCTTTCAGAGGTCCTGAGTTCAATTCCCAGCAACCACATGGTGGCTGACAACCATCTATCATGGGGTCTGATGCCCTCTTCTGGTGTGTCTGAAGACAATGACAGTGTACTCACATACATAAAATAAAGCTTTTTTTAAAAAAAAAAAATTGACTCAGAGTGGACGTAGGAGCTGGCAGTCTGAAGTTTTGCCACAAAAGAATAGCACACACACCCAAAGCATCAGATGTAGAATTCTCTGCACCTCTTGGTTTACCTACGGGTTCTCACCTGTATGACGCGCCTGCTTAAGCCCGTCCTTTCTGCCAGTTTCTGGAGGGTCTGTGCGTCTGGGTTGTTGTCCTGAGCGAACTGTGCTTGCATCACCTGCGGCGGTTTTTAAAGACAGAGCAAACAGTTGGGAGCAAACAGTTAAAAGCTTGATCCTTTGCATTTTGATGGTAGCACAGATAAGGCACACAAAGAAAAACCGTGTTGTGTATTTTGGTATTTGAAAATGAATACAGCGAACACAAGTAAAAGAAAGGCGCGTGCTTTGTAAATTTACATGAACTCTTAAGATCTTTAAAAATTAACCCCCTGGAAACTCTGCCCCTCAGCTAGGCCATTAGAGACACTACCCTCTCTCCACCCAGTCTCCGAACTCCCAAAACACACAGGAGCTGACTCTCCCACTCTCGCCCTCGGCTTCCCATTTGTAAAATATCCCTGCACTGGGACTCAACAAAAGACTCAAGTCCCACCATAGTTATCTCTAGCCTCCGTGGGTCTCAACAGCCTCAAGGGCTCTTACATCGTTTTTTTTTGTTGTTGTTGTTGTTGTTGATCTACAAACAGTACTCCACTGCAGAGATGGATTACAGCATACTGCAATGATGTCACTGCTGGGGGGGCAGGGAAGGGAAGGGGAGGAGGGTGTTTGCTTCATAGGAAGCAACCTCTTAAGATCTTAAAAGGAGACACATACTTTAGTCCATGCATCAAGACCTTAGCAGAGTCCATCGATTCAGAGGTGACATTCTGGATTGATACCATTATGCCAAGTGCTATGACAAATGTACATTCATATATGGTGGGGGTAGGGGGTCCTGATCTTAAGTTCCTAAAAGAAAAATATAGAAATGCCAGTCATCCTCTCTAATTAACAGTGATGGAAAGAGGGAAATGAAAGCCGCTGTGAAGGCTTCTGGGATGGGGGACTCGTGAGAATCCAGTAATTTTGAATTTTATTATGTAAAGTCAGTCAGCTGAGGGGAATATGAGATAAAGATAATTAACTAAGAATAGGGCATTCAGTAGGCTGTGCTTGTCTGTGCAGTACCCACTTCCCCACTGTGTTGGTCCCTGCTGCCCTAAATGGTGTCCCCACTTCCTCACCCTGCTGCCCACCTCCCCCAGGCAGTGTGAGCTTTGTCTTGGCCTGCTCCTGCTGGCGCTGGCTGGCTTTCTGTCTCTTCACTTGTCACAGGGAACCCATCAGCTTACTTTGCAAAGTCCCTCTCTCTGAATAGGGAAAAGCATCCTTTTGCATTGCATTACCCTCCTTAGTGGGTAGGGGGCGGTGTGGCTGCATTCTCTGCTTGCCTGTGTTGCCTGTGATGCAATGTACTCTTCAGAGGAACGTTGACAATATGAGGAAAGTCTCAAGAGCATGGAGAAAAAGCCCAGAAACATTTTGAGACTGCAAATGACCCCCTCAGTTAAGATGCCGCGGGTTAGAACTCTTCTAGAATCAAGGGCTTCTAGCTTCCCATCTAAAACTGTATTGATAGATTCATTGTAAAAGGATTATAGACGTTCTTATTTTAAGACATTGGAAAATGGACTCCGTATCCCTTCTTTCTACCGTTCTTTAATCCAAGGGGCTGCTTTTCTATCCACTTGTGCTTGTGTGTGTGTGTGTGTGTGTGTGTGTGTGGTGACTTGGGGGTAACATCCCAAAGACAAATGGCAAGTGAATTGATCATGTCTTTAATTTCCCAGAAAGATCAAGCAGAAGGGATATTTGGGGATTTGCTCCCAAGGTCATTACTGATTAGCTGATTTAAAAAGAAAAAGAAAAAGACCTCTGGAAGTAAAAGTTTAATAATAGAACCAGCATACATTTAGTAAAGATATCCATCAAGGAAGGAAATGGAACTTAAGTCCACCCTGGCCATTAGGAACCAGAATTATTCTAAGGAAAATAGGGCACTTTGCTATTCTATTAGCTAGTACCAGTATTCAGTCAGAGAGAGAGAGAGAGAGAGAGAGAGAGAGAGAGAGAGAGAGAAGGAGAAGGAGAAGGAGAAGGAGAAGGAGAAGGAGAAGGAGAAGGAGAAGGAGAAGGAGAAGGAGAAGGAGAAGGAGAAGGAGAAGGAGAAGGAGAAGGAGAAGGAGAAGGAGAAGGAGAAGGAGAAGGAGAAGGAGAAGGAGAAGGAGAAGGAGAAGGAGAAGGAGAAGAAGAAGAAGAAGAAGAAGAAGAAGAAGAAGAAGAAGAAGAAGAAGAAGAAAGAGGAGGAGGAGGAGGAGGAGGAGGAGGAACAAGAAGAAGAAGAACAAAAAGAAGAACAAGAAGAAGAAGAACAAGGAGGGAGGGAGGGAGGGAGGGAGGGAGGGAGGGAGGGAGGGAAGGAAGGAAGGAAGGAAAGAAGGAAAGAAAGAAAGAAAGAAAGAAAGAAAGAAAGAAAGAAAGGAAAGAGAAAAGAAAAAGAAGAAAGAAAGAAAGGGGGAGAGACAGAGGGAAGGAGGGAGGAAGGAAAAAAGAAGAAAAGAAAACCAAGACCTTTAAATTCTATGTAGCTTCCCTATTTGGCAGATGCCCAAGCAACTACAAACCACTCCCAGGCCCAGTGGGGGCTGTCTGGGGACGATCAAGGCAAAGCCCAGTGGCGTCATCACTAAGCCAAGATCCAGGAAAGTCACAGTGTGTGTACCAGCATCTGAACAATGATAGCAAAAGTACACCCGAGGAGGAGCCAACCAGGTTGGCATGTTTGATCCGGACATGGCTGGCTGTTGGGAGTGAACCATGGCACAAGCAGGAATTTAAGTGTCCTCCTTGTGCTTATGATACATCTGTATCCCATGTTTGAGATACAACTGTAGCCATACCCCTCTGATCTGGAAGCTTTTCTTCCTATGAGACTCTGACATGGAATTTGGGGAATTTCTTTAGTTACCCTATGTGAACACTCCTCTGTCCAAAGCAAGCATGGCCAGTCTCAGACCAGTTTTCATGGGTGATTTTTTTTTATTATTATTTTGTTGAATTCAATATTTGAATACATTCAGTTTTCTCAAAATTGAGACAATTTGACAAGGTGATTATCATACTTTTTTTTTTATCAGATAATCTGGTGAAAGGAAATGACTTGGGTTTTCTTGTTTGTTTATTATCTGTGGCTATTCGGGCTTTCTTGTTCTCTAGTCTCGGGTGTAGGATCAATGCCACTGAATGCTGAATAGTTGAGACCGTGCTTTCACTTTTAGAACTCACTCTGATCCGTTTTTTAAAGCTTATGGTTTGAGCCATGTTCTTATATAGCAATGCATGGTTTAAGTATTTTGTGAACAACGCAAGTTGTTATTGTAAGCCTGTCTGTAAAATTCAAGATTTCTCTTCTCTGTTTTGCTGTGTTCTGGTGAAGCACATGGCCTCCTGGGAGGCAAAACCACATGAAAAGCACAGAGGTTGGGCACATCCGAGCCTTTTTTCTGCTATTCCCTTCAGTGGCAGATTGCCTCGATGTGCCCTTGGAGAGGCTGACTACACGGAGGACTTGTTGGAATAGGTGAGGAGACAAAGATGATATGGACAGGACTTGGCCCGCATAAACCTCCGCAAATAATCACATTTTTTTTTCTGTAACTATCTTCCCACAGGAGATTGTATAGATACCTGCCATGACTTCAAACTTCCACAGTTATAATTTTAAGAAGGAATTTTCACATCCAAATTATGAAGCTTGTAATTGTCAAAGTCACGGCCAAGTCTCTGAGGCACTTTCAATACGATATTTGTCTCTTAGCCACTCTGTCTAACCCAGCCCACCTGTTCAGACTGCAAAGCTCGGATAAGAATTCAAACCCAGGCTGTCTGTGATTTTCTCCAGCGCTCCAGGGAGCAGCAGAGGAACACAGCTCAAGGGAAACGAAATCTCTCAATTCTCTCATTTTTCATGTCTTACTCACTGGTCAAAGACTTAATATCTAATTAATAAAAGTAATTGTGTCCTTGGAGGTTTTTTCCTTAATGGATCTAGATTTTAATAATCTGAGTCTGGTCTACCGCCAAATTCTTTTAGAACACTGGTCACATCCAGGTTACCCCTCAAATCATTCTTTAAATACCACTCCTGAAACATTTCTGCTATAGAGGTCTGAAATGCTGGCCAGTCTCTGACTACTAGAAGTGGTTTTTCCTTTATTTGTTAACAAGACACAATTGCCTTCAGTCCTGAGCCGAAGTTGATGCTAAATATACAGTCCCTGGAAGAGGTGCAGTAAATTATTTATCTAAACACAAATCAAATACCTCAGCCATGCTGATCTTCTAGAAAACATGATTCAAAAGAAAATAGAAAAAGCCAGAAAGACTCATCATATGTAGACTTAAATCCAAAGCAAGGGGTATATTCCTTGACAGTTTTCAAAGATGAGGTAATGCCCATAGCCAGCACAGCTCTGATAAGGAAGTTCCTTCCTCTGTTTTCAAGGGCAGAGTCAACCTTAGCACAGAGAAGAAAATGCCACCTCCATCCCTTTATGACTGGTGTCAACCGTAGATTCCTGTCTGTGCTGGGCAGACTCTGGTCTTTTCTAGACAAACTTCGTGCAATTCTATATATTAAGCAACATGTCATTTAGTTAAATGGCAACACATTGGAGCCCCACAGCCCTGGATGCTGCCTCTTTCAGCTGAGTCTCCATACAGTCATCTTCTGTTGTATCAAAAATGTCTGCCTTAGACTGAGCTCGTGGAAGCCGGAATAGACCAACACTGTGCCCCCATTTGATGTTGACATCAAAAGACCTGAAGGACACCAAACTACTGACTAGACTGCACCCCATGACCTTTCAAGGCAGCTAAGTACACATTAACACTCTCGTGGATATATAAAAGATAGAAAAGTTATATCTTTTAAAAAAGTATACTACAACCTTTTAGAAAACAGTATTTTCCGGCAGCATGGAGGTTGCTTTTTAATTTTTCTTTAGGTCTGTTTTCTTTTGTGGGGAAAGGGCTTCAAAAAAATCACAAATGCATTGCCACGTCTACCTGGAGCTGATCGGCTGTGAAGCTGGTCCGAGCTCTTTTGGCTGGCTTTGGATGATTGACGTCTTGCTCTGTGAGAAGGGCTCCTTCCACAGTAATCCCATTACCTGCATTTTGAAAACAAACCATCTAGTTGGTAGCTCAGATGGATCTATACTTCTATACAGCCAGTTTCCTCACACACCTTGGCCTCTTGCAATGCACCATGCATCTTTTAAATTGGTAAAGCTTTTTTTTTTTTTAAAGAAAAACTTGCTGCAAATAGACTATAAGAGACAGTACTTATAGCCTTGTGCAATCTACCCCAAATGCAGTAAATTAAAAGTATATATCTCTATAAAAATAATTTTAAAAAAGTATATATCTATGCATAGAAAATAAAGGCTGAACCCAAACTCTAGGCTGCTGCCTGAGACTATAGTGTGGATGTAGAACTAGCTTTGAGGCCACGCTTTGGCTGTAAACCAACAGCTGGAGTCTTTTGCTGGCAACGATGCTAACTTTACCATCATTGTTCCCTGTATAAAATAATGCATTAGAACTGCCCTGGGGTGAAGTCAGGTTTAATCTCCTCGCTCCCCATCCTGAAAGACTGAAATTGTGCTCCTCGCTCACCGTTCTCCACTTCTCTCTTTAGATTGTCCAGCATGCAGTCAAAGTGCACTCTACAGAGGACCTTCTCCTCCACCAAGGCGAACTCCTCTCCTGTGGACAGTTGCCTCTTGCAAGAAAAGCAGGCAAAGCAGGCCAGGTGATACACGTTGCCCTTGGCCCTGCGGACCCAGTCAGTCGAGTGGATGTGCCTGCCACAGCGGGAACAGCGGGTCCCATACCGTCTGGACACAGGAAGGAGGCATGGTGAGGTATTTTTCCGGGCTGACCTCAAACAAACACATCATCGTGCTGTATTGGAATTATCTAAGTTAAGTATTTTAAAAGTGAAACAAGAATGAATTCCTCTTAATATCAATATGGGAAGCAGTTGAGACATGGTCCCAATTCAAATCTTTCTTAAAAACAACGCTTCAAAAGTTTTCAGATTTTTTTTTTCTAAAATACATGAAATAGTAGTCTCAACAGCCCTTACATTGTGTCAACCATTAAGGCATTTACAGGTTTTCTAGAGATTCCAGATATACACGCACACTCACTCATACACACTCCAGGTTGAAAACCTTGAAGGATAAAAATATGGTAACCCAAAATAGAAACAATGACTAAAATCCAGTTGAGGGGATGAGCCTAGCTCATGGTCGGGTGTGTACTTAATAATGCACACTGGGTTTAGTCCCCAGTGCCAGAAACAAAACAAACACAAAATCAAGCTGAGATGATTCGGGGTAGCAACTAGTGCTAACATATTTAAATTGGAAATTATCAGAGAATGTACAGAATCTATATTCCTCACCCTCTGGAGCGAGGAGCTAAAATTCAGAGGCTTCCCAGCCATGACAAATGGCCACTTCGCCTGCCACAGAAGTGTGGAAATGGAGTCTAAAACTTCCAGAAACATCTGTAGGCATTCTTAGCAAGACACAAGAGCAGAAGGGAATTTTTATGCTCCCAGTATTAGTGATCATATGCCCTGCTCTGTCTCCCAACTCAGTCACTGGTGGACAAGGTTAGCATATCTGCCTGTATCTACCCGGGAACCATTTTTTAAAGTATTGCCAAATTAATTGGAGCATTAAATTCTAAAAATGAACTTCAGAACATATACCAAAAAATCCAAAACCCGAAAGAAATGGATTTTTAATGAATCTTTAAAAAGAATCAAAAATTTTTCAAAGGGTGTTTAATATAAAAAAGTAAACTCAGCACACTGTAAGTTGAAGAGGAAGCAATTGTTACTAACGCTTTTAAAATGGAAAGCAGCTCTGGCAAGAACTGTACATTTTTAGTAATTTTAAAGACCATTTGATTTTATAAGATAGACTGGATACTACAAAGCCGTGCTCTAAGCTGCAATCATATAGAACTCTGATAGAAGTCTTTGAAACCTCATCTACACCACAATTAGCAGACTGTCTAGCAAAGTCCTGCTAGACAGAGCTTTGCAGTGAACTTTTTCTCATTTCGGAACGCAGACAAAGAAGAGACATGACCACAGCTAAAGCAGTGCTTATGATCACGTTCACACAACTCTCCACAGAGCAGTGCATCCTGGGACACACCTGACGCAAACAGCCACGGGGAGATCCCTGTGAGAATTGTAACGTTTAATATCTTGTACAAAGATAGTCTCGTAACCCAAAGGCGAAGAGCAGAATGAAGGTTCGGCCTCTGGCTCGACCTCTGGCAGAGTAACTCAGTTTGCTGTATTTATGACAGTTGATTAGTTTGTCCTTTGAATAATAGTGTAGCTGATTATAGCATCCAAACGCCTGGCACCTTGTTTGTGACCAGCATCAGTTCTTGCATGATGATTTCATCCCACTCCACCACTGACTTTAAACAAGAGGCACCGCAGCCACTGAGTGTCTCATCCTTTACGGCAGACCCCACGAGTCTCTGTTTTGAATGCCCCAAACTTTCGCCCTCTAGTTTGGGAAAACAACCCAATATGAAGTTTTATTTAGACAATTCCTAAAGGAAGCAAACTAACATTAATTTAGTTTTAGTACAAATTATACTCCATCCCCCGAAATTAAGAGGTTGACCCTGATGCTTGAAACCTCTAATCTCAGCACCTGAGAGGGCCAACACAGGACGATCCTGAGTTGAAGGCCAACCTAGGCTATGTAGCAAGATCTGATCTAGAAAGGAATAATTTGAAATATATCCTAAAAATTGCCCTTGAGTAATCAAACTGTATGCAAAAGGCCCTGTTACAAAAGTCGTTTTTAAAATAATGGTCTTGGGGGGTGTTTATTAAAAGGAGAACTTGGCAATATACCTGAAGTAATCGAGTTTACAGAAAATGTCTTTATCCTTAATGTAGCAGCTCGTGTGCCTTCCCAGGGATGTTCTGCAGACACTGCAGGAGAGACAGCGGACATGCCAGCATAAGTCATTCACCTGCAAGGGGAGAGTGAGGGTGAGCAGCCCGGTCCACACTGCCTTCTGAGCCCCAGCCACGCTCTGAACGCTCTGAATGCCTCCACCCAAACAGCACCCTTGACATGAGCATGCATCCGGCTATAGTCTCTTCTAGACTCCAACAAGAACCCAGACTCCTCTAGGCCACAGTTCAAGCTTGGTTTTGTTTTTACATGCTTCTGAAGGATTTGGGTTTTCTTCCATATTCATTTTCTCTCTCCCTTCCTCTCTGAGAAAACCTGAGAGAAAATGTTTAGTCTAGAGTCATATATACGGGTTCTGTTTCTGTCCTTACTCTAATCCTTTCTATAACCTGGTAGTTACACGGAAGTCAAGACAAACCTTTTGACCTACAGTTTGGGCAAACAGCTGTGAACTGTGCAACCCATCAGTAGGAACAACAAAGACAGAGAATAGATTTGTAAAACACCCCAATAGAGAAAGCAGGCAATACCCTTCCCTTATACATCAGACCTTCCTAAGGTAGAGTGCAAGGATGCTGTGCCTCCTCCCCTAACATATACAGCTACAGAGAGCAAAGTGCCCAGGAGGAGGGGATGTTGCTAGCCCAAGGAATGACTGAGCTTCTGGAGAAAGAAAGATAGCAGATTAAGGTGGTTTTAAATGCACCCAGGAAATATGTTTACTTGTACTTCAAGTAGTGAGACAGTGGTATTTAATCAAGTAGGGCACTCTAGACTTTGACATGGGAACAAAACAAATGACCACTGAGGTTACCTGAAGGTTATCCCCCTAAACACTGCAGTTCAGTCCCCCCAGTGGAGATGTATGTCCAGCTGTGCTGGCCTGCAATGCGGATCCTGGAGTGTGTTGATCAGCAGACTGGGACTAAGTAGGTTTGTACTTTCACGCTAGCAGCCAGGGTGTTTTACTGACAGGAGGAAGATATAAATGATACTCTGAAGGAAACACTGTGATTTCTAACTACTTATGAACCTCTTCCCGAAGCAATGTTTAATTTCTGATGAAAATTTAAGTTTGGGTCTTTCTTCGAAAGAACTATCTGTTCACTAGATAAAAATAGTTACTTGGATTAAAATAGAATAAAAAGACATTAACCAAACAGAATACTTCCTGGAAGCAGAGATGTATCTTCCTCACGTTTTCCCCTAAGCTGTATTCAGTCCAAGCATCTGGAGCATCCACCACTGGAGGCCTTCTTCCCATCACACCAGGCTTTTGTTTTGTTTTCTAAAACAAGGCTTTAAAACAGAGGCTGGAGCCTCTCTCTAGCTCTACATGCGCCAGACCTCAGGCCTGGCTTGACACCTTTCCTCAAGGTTTCTTTTGAAAAAGAGAAGAGAGCTGCTTAACATTCCCAGTCCTTGCCAGGGAATAAGGAGGGTGGGTGGGGGGAACTCTGGGAAGGTTCTGGAAACTTTTGCTGAACTAGCATCAATCCAATATGGCTCCACACCAGGCTAGGTTAGGACAGGACTGTAGAGGGCAACAACCACAGCTGACTCTTTTGTCTGACATTGTGCGGCTGCTCCACAGGCTGGTATTTTTTTTTTTTTCATAACCTCAAAAGCTACATCTATACTGGGTCAAATATTTGCTACCAGTGAGAAGTTTAGATTCAAACTTAATAAGGAGCTAGCCCTTCAGCTTGGGGTAGGCATGCTGAGAGTTCAGAGTGCTTAAATGATTGTATGGTAGAAAATTTCAGTTAACTTATAAATCCTAGTAGAATATGATTGTGTGTAGAAAACTTTCCTAGGTAGACTCCTGTCCAATTACAAAAGAAAACTTTACAGAACCACATAGACACACAATTTTTATATAATATGAAGACAAGCATGAACAATGTGTAAAATTATACAAGGTCAATGCTAGTGTCTGAGGCAGAATTCAGACAATACATCTTACTGTGTAGTTATTTTCTACATCTCTGCTGTGAAATGTTGAAATTTTCTTAAGTCGGGTCCAGAAACACTGCTCCAGGTTCTGGTAGTCACTGAGAACTTTGTTTCAAACAAGAAGCTGTGTTGACTCAGTGCATGGTTTTGTGGACGAAGCGAAATGGGAAATGGGATTTTAAGAATGCAGATTTAAAGAGAAAGCCAGGTTAATTTTCCAGCTTCAAGAATCAAATAAAAACATTAGAAAATGTTTTCACTCAAGCCTCTTTCCGTGTTTTATCTGGGCTCCAGGAAGTAATATTCACGTTCCACCCAGAAAGCAGCCTTTGAATGTTGACATTAAGTTAACGAAACCCACTAATTCACGTTTTGATCTTTTATTCTCTGTAATTAATCCTTCTGAAAACTGAAGCTCAAGGAGGGGGACAGAAAGTGAACTGGTTTGCAACTAATTTAGTATATTGGAAAGCATTGTTTTACATAGTGGTTTTTAAAAGCTATTGAAGTTGGAAATCCAATGTGTTCAGATTAAGACACACAGGGGACCAAGATCCTGCCTGACAGGACACGGGTAACTGCAGCCTGCCAGAATCTCAACTGCAAAACCTCCCACCCCCAGTGAAAGAGTCTAAGAGAAAGTTAAACCAAATTAAGACAGTCAACTCTGAAACCACCCCGTGAAACACTTCAGCTGAGGGTTTTATATGTGCACCAAACTTTACAGCTAGACTGCCCCCCTCCCCGCCCCCAAGCCCTGGTAGGACATAACATCACTGTGCTTAGCAAGATCTAGGAGGTACCGAAATGGCTTCTAAAGCTTTATATAAACTTTTGCTTTGGGAAGGTTCCAGGTACCGGTAAATAAACCTATGACCGCGATGACAGTAACAGTTCAAAACTAAACATCTTTAAAGTGTTTTTAGTTACAGAAGGAGCCGCTGTGAGAGGGAATAACACACGGAACTGGGACTAGTCTCTGTAGACAGCAGCACGGGTGTATTGGAGAGGAGGGACCAGTTTGCAGAGTACGGGATTTTTAAGTAAGCAAAAGTCTAGGCTTGGAAAACAAACAAAAGCCTAGGCATCTGGTAGCTGTCCCAGAATGGGTGCTGGTTCCTCAAGTCCTTTTTTTGCTGTTGGTGACCGAGTCCTCCGTACATTCGGGGTGGGGTTGGGGAACCCTCATTTACACTGTAGACCCTATCCCTAGACTTTCACAATAAGGAAAATCCGATAGTTCCATATCATACTTCTCGCTGTGGGCCTTAAGAGTGGTGGACTAATATGCTGAGAGGTTGACACGAGGTGGGGCACTTCCCCCCGACCTTCACACTGACTCCGTCGGGGCTCACCATCCTACCTTGAGGAGGTATTTGTCCACAATCTCCAGGCCGCAGCTGCTGCACACACACTTGCCTGGCGGGCACACGGAGCCCGAGGCCATGGACTGGGGCGAGGACGACGGGGAAAGCGGGGCCGAGGAGGAGCAGGAGTCCTCGTCCCCGGCTCCCTCGGGATTCACCTGCAGGAACAGCCGAGCACTGGCCTTTCACGTCCCACCTCCCCACGGGGCAGCCCAAGGACTGTCCTCCGTCCCCAGCCTTCCCCATCCGCACTGTGGGATTCCCAGACCAGCAGGACCCCTGGAGCCCCGCGCCCCGCCCCGCCCAGGGAGCTGGGGGTCCCCACTCGGGTCGCCACCCCACTCACCAGTCCTTCTTCCCCAGCGCCTTTGCGGGTCCTCCCGGCCGCCAGGGCTGCAGGCCGCCCGCACTCCTCCGACATGAGCCCGGGGCACTGCGCCGCGAGAGCGGGAAGGCAGGGAGGGAGACAGCGGTCAGGAGCCCGCGGCGAGCACGCGGCGCCCGGCGGCCGGGGCCCCACCGGGCTCTTGAAGGGCGCGCACGAGGGCGGCGCGTGCAAGCGCCGGCACCTGAGCCCCGGCGCAGCTGGCCGGCCAGCGCGCAGCCTCCCTGGGCCGCCGCCGCCAGCGGGCGACTCGACGACTGCGCGGCCGCTGCTCCGAGCTCGAGCCCTGCGCTCACCCCGGCGCGCCGGCCCCCGCCCCCCACCGGGGGTACCCAGCTAATAACCGGCCTCGGTGCACAAAGCGATTGCTTTCTAGACGTCAATCACCCGGGAGCGGGGAACACCCGGCTAAAGGGGGCACGGGGCGGGGGGGAGGTGGAGTGAGAGAGAAGAAAAGATGACTGAGGAGGGGGTGGGGAGAGAAACTTGATTTCTTTAATAACCTCAATTAAAAGAGCAAGACACACATATATTTTTTAAAGGGGGGGCTTTTTGAATAGGATAGCCCAAAAGGTGAAGAGGTTTAATCGGATACTTGAAAGCTAATTACAGTGGGATTTAAGAAGCCTGGTGTTTGTTCCGACAATTTGAATGAAAATGCTTCAGATTAAACGGAGCCAGCAGCTCTTTGGTAAACTTGAAGCAATTAGAACCGTAAGCGATTTACACTGGTTTCTTTAAGGTGTGAATTGCCACTTAGTGCTCAGTAAGTCAACATTTTAGCTACTAAAGGATTATTTTTAACCAGTGCAAAAGCGAGCCGAATAATGGAAATATCCAGCTGAATTTAATTTGTTCCATTAAAAAAAAAAACAAAACCTCACCCAATGCGGGTCAGAATATTTTAGAGCACGCGGACGCGTCGCTCAAGTGTCCCCAAGCCCTGGCTGCACTTTCAGTTTTGTTCTATAAACGAATGCAGTCTCTCTGAGAAGTCTAGTATAGGGCTAGTGGGTCCGCGGATTCCAACAGCCCACACCCCTCGCTTTTGCGTCCCTTTGTCTCCTTTTCCTCTGTCTTCCGAAAGCTCCAGGTGGGCCAGGGGCCGCACGCCTGGGCATCCCCAGCGCAGCTGCTCCCGGGCGCGTCCTCGCGGACAGAAAGCATCCGGGCAAAAACTCTACCCGCAACCATCAGACAAACACGAAGCCAGCAGTACCTGCCCGTGTCCAGCCGATACCCCCCACACCAGCCCCGCTCTCCAACAGTTTAGGAACTGGGTTCCACCATAAAATGCGAGCACCCACGGGTCGTGCCTCCGGAGTAGGTGACAGCTTGCCAGGTCTCCCCGTTAGGTTAGCCTCGTACTGCGAAGTTTGCCCCTTTGGTATTTCCAATGAAATCGTTCTTTTGACCGGTTCTAAGAGCGGGCGGGCTCTGGAAGACCCAAGTCCCCAGGTCTGTCGCCGCCGGGTCTCAAGCCCCACTTGCACCTTATCCCTGGCAAGAGCCAGCGTTCAGCAGAGCGCAGCCATTGGTATCTGGTGCCATGAGACAAACACCTAGACCCCCGGCCCCTGCCCCAGACTGCCGCGAACAGCAGGTCACATAGAAAGAATAAAAGCAGAACTCACGTTGCCCCGTGAGCGTCTTAGGCTCCAGGCTTCGTCTCCCAAATTAGAGTGTCCATGCCTCAGGTTAAGTGAGCCCGTGGGGAGGGGACGCAGTGATTACTACCTAACGCTACTACGTAATAAAAAAAAATTGTCAGGTCTGGAGACGAGGCAGTGACAGGTAGTTTCCCAGCCTGGTTTAGGAGCAGGACAACTCTCTTCTCTCAAGGAAACTCCTATTCAACAGATCCCGCCCGGTGAAGGCTCGCTTACCTTCTCGCGGGGAACCGCCAGCTCCGGCACGTCCTTTCCCTCCAGTTTACACACAAACATCTGATCGCTCTTCCAATACATGGCCCCGCAGGCGCTGCTCGTCACATACCAGCTCCAGAGGGTCAGAGGCTGTGGGTGTCCGCAGTGTCCCCTCCTCCGCCCCCAAAGGCCAAGGAAAGCTAACAGACAGGACAGCGATGCCACCAGTGTGTCTCGTTCCAAAAAGGCCACGGTGACCGTAGCCACTCTCTGACCCACTGTTCTTAAGACTCCTCTCTCAGCCACACTAAGGCCTGTCCCTCCAGGAAAAGAAGTGTTTTCCAGAGGGTGGAACCTCGCAGAGAGGAGGGGGTGTGGGGGAAAGTCTTTTCCTTAAGGGACAGCCTCACCTCCTTATGAAAAACCCGCCTTCTCTACATGTTAAGATCTTTATCTGCACCAGACAACTTACCCTGAGTTCAGTGTTAAAGGTGGGGGGAACGCGGATGCCCGTTAACTTGACTTTTTTTTTTCTTTTTAAGAATACGCTTTCTGCGTCTGACTTGTTTTTAAGTTCTCGCTCCCCAGCCAAAACCTAAACAAAGATTCCGGTTACAGCTCTTTCAGCGGCGCACGGAGGGAAAGCGGAGGTCTCCTGGATTCCCAGGTCTTAGGTCTCCCTAATCCTCACCAATATTTCTCTCTACATTTTCGAAAGGTTTTCCCGTTAAGATATTGAAGGGACAAACGAACGACTAGATTTGAAATCAAGGATACAAGAAAAACGAAAGTATGTTACCGATTTTTTATTTTCTTTAATTCTAGACAAACCGTATGCCACAGATAGACGAGTCCTGGGCTGCTGCGCACTCCACATTCCCGTGCTTAAGTGTGAACGCTTGAATGTGAGTAGGGTAGAGATAATTTTTATCTGAATTGGAAAGTGTGAGGTTTTTTTGTTTGTTTGTTTATGAGGTCTCACTTTGTTTATAGAAGAAAATTTTTGTAAGAAGTTATTTTTAAAAATTACTTTTATTTCTTATTTGTCCCTTTAGATAAGCAAAAGAGAAACGTTTGGGATTTAAGTGATATAAGAACATCCTGGAGTCAGTTTCTCAAGCCTTGTAACAAAACCACGCTTTGTTTCCTTAGTTAGACAGAAATATACGTAGTGAAACACAAGGACAAGCAATCTTACTCCCTTGTCTTATTTTAGTGGGAGAAGAACCCAGACCAGCCATCAGGGGCTAGTGGAGGGGCCAGCAGCACCTAATGCTAACCACACTTTCTCTGGACAAAATGAGCCTTGGGGTGGGCAGGGATTAGGAGTTTGGGTTTTCTTTGATTGCCCCTTTCCTCCTTAAACACAGAGGACGTTTGAACATCTCGGCTCTCCTTTTCAGCCATTATATACACTTTCATATTAGCACCCTCTGGCCGATGCCCATCAGGAGATCTCCATTTAAATTTAGCGTGGAGTATGAGGGACCTGAGATTTAAGAATAGACTGTGTTCTGGTAAAGCATAGAATGGTGGAGGTTTGGACCGGCTGCCTGAAAAGCTAAATAGTGGTTGTTGTTGTTGCTGCTGCTGCTGCTGCTGCTTCTGCTGCTGATTTTCGTCAAAAGCGAAAATCAGGAGTGGGTAAGGGAATCCACATAATAAAGTATTTTCCATACGATTCTGATCAGAGATGAGAGGAGAGAGAGAGAGAGAGAGAGAGAGAGAGAGAGAGAGAGAGAGAGAGAGAGAGAGAGAGAGAGACTGGTGCGGAATGCTGGCTCCAGCAGGTCGGGCGTTGGACCGACTCCCTGGATGAGGAACTAAAACTAGAGTCTAGCTTGGAGAATTACTTACAGTCTTTTGTGCTAAAGGATTGCAATGTAACTCTGAAGTTCCCTTTGCCTGCTAGCGAGAATGGTCTGTGCTGGTCAACTGGAGAGCCCAGCGTGCTAGAGCTGTTTGGGGGACATAGGGAGGGGGCGCCGTCGTGTACGCCGCCTTTCCACCCACTCTCGCCTAATCAGGCTGCTCTCAATCAGGTTTTCAACATACTAATCTTGATCTGAGAGCTCCTATCTCTGCATAAGTGGAGGAAATGATTCTTTTTTAGAGGCTTCCGGGCTTAGAGAAGGAGGACCTCAGACTGGAGTCTAAAGGGCTGGTCTGGCGTCCGCCCTGCTCCCGGCGCCCGGCGGGACTGAGACCTCACCAGCGGCATAATTGCCTGTGTCCAGCACGCTCCAGGGGTTACCCCGTGGTAAGTGCGTTCCCTGTCCTGGCCACCGAGGCTTTGGCTTGGGGTTTGGGCTGGAGATGGGGCGGAGCAGAAAGTGAAAGTTTTTACTGGGAAAGTCAAGGCTGAGTTGCGGGGTCTTGGGCCTAATGACCTTCTGACCCTGCGTATACCACTTGCCTAAAAAATGTTTAGCTTCTCCTTGCCTGCAGGCAAACTAGAGCTCGCTGTTCCTCGGATCGGACAGAGAAAAAGTTCGCCTTCTGCTCTTTCCAAGTTTAAGTGTTTGAGGTAAAATTTACAAAGCACTTTTCTTAAAAAAAAAAAAAATCAGAATGAGAGTTTTGGCCTCCGCAAGCCAATTGAGATCAATTTTGAACGAAACACAGTAAAAATGTATATATATATTATCTTGCTTGTCTGTAGGTGGGAAAATAAATCGGCCGTGCCTTGTTGGTGCCTTCCTATTGGACTGAAATTTCTAGAAGCCACTGTTCATCAAATGAAAACCAGAGAGGAAGGCCCACTAAGAGGTCTGCCAACACCGTGGATTTCCTGGCTCTCTCCAAGGATTGAATGGGGTAGGAAAGAAAACTATGTCTGTTCCGGGGCTGTGCGGCTCGCTTGCAAGTTCGGAGGCACTAAGTGTGCCCTGCTAAACCCTTGGGGTGGGGTGCAGGAAAGGGTCTGGAGCCCGTTGAGCCAGGCCTTCGTCTAGGATCCAAGAAAGAATCTACCCGACACTCAGAGCTTCCACCTTGGCGAAGAGCTTCCTAATTGGACGGCGAGCTGCTGCGAAATCTGCAGTCTTCTAATTACCCTTCTCCTCCTCCTTGGCGATTCCTATCAAAGGCATAAAATGGTATTTTCACACTCTGCTCGAAAGGCAGGAGCCGTTTATGAACATCAAGCATCAATGGGGCAGAAAAAGGCTGCATTGACAGAGGTCTCTGGAGTTCGATATTTAAAAGCAATAGATCCGAATTAGAAAATTATTACTGTAGTGAAAGTCCCCGCCAATTTAACTATTGAACTCTGCGCTTCTGAGCTCCTTGTGCTAACTACACTTTTGAAGGGACTTATCCCGGAACTTGAGCAAAAGGCAGGTCATACTCTGGTTCTCAGCTTCTAATGTTGCCCTCTCTGGAGTTGCGATCCTCCAGAGGGCTGGCAAGGACTCACAAAATCCTAGTCTAGACAGGGCTGGAACCTGGGGAGAAGCCTAAGTGAAGTAGCTACAGTGTCCTGACCAAAGTCTAGCTTGGCACTTTCTCCAACCCAAGACCGGAGAGATTCACTTCCTAGTACCGCGCCTCTGCACAGTCGACCCAAGGATTCTGGGCGGTAATGTAACCCAAGGATTATCTGCTGCACTAGGGTAATGTGTGACCTTGGCTCCCAAGAAGGAACTGTCAATGTCCCTGATGTGAACGCTCAGTTTTGATCACCCTGAAACTGCATGCAAGACACTTTGGATTGTTGCCCACTTCGTGTGCTCATCGGAGTCTGGAAAGTGGAGAAAAGAGAGCGTCCAGAGGTTTTGTTTTGTTTTGTTGCTAAAAGCCGGAGGCTAGGAATCTGCTTCTGCACTCTGTGGCACAGAGGGTGAAACTTGCTAACTTTGAGACTTAAACTGGATCCAGTCTCAGGGGGAAAACAGAGGTGAGATTATTCTAGAAAGAGAAGGTCGCCAAGAAGGTGGATGCCTGAACACCGATCTGCGGATTTTCTGCTAGTTGAGGCTGAGAACCTGGGGGTGGGGTGTGTGTGAGTGACTTTCTTTCAAGGGCACACACACACATACACACACACACACACACACACACACACACACACACACACACTCTAGGTACCCTGGTGTGCAGAACAATGCGGCTCTCCTTGACTCTGTGGGAAGCCTTCAGGTCTCTATGAAGATAAACTCTGGAGATCCGAGGTAGGAGAGCCAGGCTCTCCTGTTAAGGTTACTGAGCCTGCACACAAGCAGAGGAAACCTGGGCCCAGTAAATGAGCAGAGAAATGAAGTGAGAAAAGAACTTGGGGGCCATTGGAAGCCCAAAACTAATGGAAGGGGCTTCCTGGAAGACTCCATTTATGCAGTGTGACATCCTCAAACCCATAGTCTCATCTAAAGCACGCCTGTGATTTGGAAACGTGGGTGTTTTGTGCCTTTTGTCATGACCAATAAACCAGGAACCTCGGAAACTTGACTGCTGTTTTTGTAGGATCCTGCCTGTGTATCGGGGAAAATGAGAAAAATCCAACTAATATTCTCCACCACCCCTCCAGTTTTCTTACAGGTTCTAGGCACTCCCCTCTCCAAGGCGATCCAGCTTTGAGCTCCCTGGTTTGGGAGGGTGGAGACCCAAGCCTGGAGGTGCACCCCCACACACTCATACTTCACCCAAGTCACCCTACCCATCCTGACTCCATTCCTCCAGGTTCCATAATTGGAATTAAGCCTCAGCCAGGGTGGCAAGAAAGCCACGCTCAGTCTCAAAGCAGCAGCCCAGGCGCCAAGGGAGTTTCTGTAGCCTGGAGTGGGAGCACAGTGTACTGTGAGGGACAGCCTCTGATTCCCAGAATTTGATAAAGGTTGCTAAGGGAAATAGACTGTCCTGGTGGCCAGCAGGATGCCCACAGCATTGGTGTCTGTGGCTCCTTCCCTCAGCAACACTTCTCTGTCATGTTCTGTCATTTCATATCTTAACAGATCTTATAAAAGCATGCGTTTGCCATGAGTGGCCGCAGCAAAACTCTAAACCATATTTTTTAAAGTTAAGAACTTTATATGTGGATTTCAACTACAGGAGACTTGGCCCTTGTAACCAAGGTAATATTTCCCTCCAGTTCCTTGTCTCCCCCCTTTCTCCTCTCTCCCTTCTTGCTTTCCTTGGGATGGGGGTGGGAGGTGTTAAAAGGCTAGGTGATGTGCTGTCTATTAATTCGAGGTTTGGAGCTAGTCAACTTGCAGTCGGGTATTGAGGAATTTACTTTAAGACCTCAGTTTTATCATCCACACGATCTTTACCTAAGGGTACCACTAAGAAGTTGATATATGAATGTAAATAATGCTTGAATAAGTGTTCACCCACACAGTAGGTCCAGTGTGGATGCAATTCTCACCTTCTCTGCCTATTCTCCCATGCTTCTCTCAAGAGGGCTGGGGGCAGAAGCATTACCAAAGCATACAGCCAAGAGGTAGGAACAGGCCAGGTTCTTGACTGTCTGGTGTGATGCATGCATTTGGCCCTGTTATGGCTTCAGGTAGATCTGTTGTTCTAAGCAGGTGTGTGTCTCCAGGAAGTTCTGAGGCTCTAGGAGAGAGCAGTCAGTCTGCAGCCCCTTCTACTGGGAGTTTTAGCTCCCCTGCTCCCCTCTGTGGGTTCCAGCTTTCCCAAACTGCTCTTTTCTCCCAGGTTTATGTGAGGCTAATCTTATGCCATTCAAAAGCAGGCAGCAGGGTTTCTGTGAATGAGTGCAAGCATCTGAGTACCAAGAGCGTGCATGATTGTAGATGTGGTAGATACCTTATCAACTGCCCCACCAGCGTGTGCTCCAGAGCACATTCCAAATTTTAACTTGCTCAACAATGCTACACGTTCAAATCATGGAAGCTGCATTTTTAGTCTTTCAGCCATATGGCTCTTTTGGGTGAGTTCAGAAAGGCACATTTTAGTATATGTGTTTGTGACTTGATTCTTTTTAGAGTTCAGGAGAATTGGTTGTGACCCCCTCCATCCCTTTCCTCCTGGGAGTTCTGTCTGCCTCCATACCCCTAGGTAAATAGGTTCTGGTATCTAGTGGTGAAGTATGCTTTATTCTACTTCTATGGACACCTGACCAATAACAGCAGGGAACAACGGAGAATCAAAAAAAAAAAAAAAAAAGCCCCAAGAGGGGAAAATGGAGTGAGGTCTTAAACCCACAGTGAAGCCTTTGTTCTTCCCTCACAGATGGTGTTTACTTTCATAAATGGATTCATCCTGGATGAATCCAGCAATAAGTGAATCTCTACTAATAGTGGTGTAGAAGGTGAGACCTCTCCTGTAACTTCTCCTTTAAATTCGACTACAACTGGCTCTGTAACTATAGAATATGAAGACCCAGAGCCTGGCTCTGGCTATGCAAAACCAGAGTATCTTACCCACTACTATCTGTGGGAAAGCCTTCAGAAATAGTGTGGTCCCCTGACTCTCTATAACCCGATTTAATTCCTGGTGCTAGACAGTAACAGTTCTGGATAACAGTAGGCTCACTTCCTTCTCTGCCTGTTTCCAACACATCCTCCCTTGTTCTGGCACCTTCCTGTTCAGTAGGAACTACAGTTGATTTCTATTTCTTCTTCTTCTTCTTCTTCTTCTTCTTCTTCTTCTTCTTCTTCTTCTTCTTCTTCTTCTTCTTCTTCTTCTTCTTCTTCTTCTCCTCCTCCTCCTCCTCCTCCTCCTCCTCCTTCTCCCTCTCCTTCTCCCCCTCCCCCTCCCTCCCCCTCCCCCTCCTCCTCCTCCTCTTCTTCCTTGAACATCTTAAGCAAGGAAGGGAGTAGACAATCTGACCATAAAATTGTGGGAACTTGGGTTCCATCCTTCATTTATCATGAGTGAACTCTTCAGATTTCAGTGTGTGTAATGGAACTGGACACCTGCCTTGACTTCTTGAGAAGCCACAGGAGGAGTAAGTAGCCTCTGAACCTGGAGATATTAAGTGAATCATTGTGGGACACCTGGGACTATTATAGTGAACCATTGTAGAGACACTGCAGTGTGCCATTGCAGGGACACCTGGGGCTACAACAGTGTACCATTGTTGGTACATCCAGACATACTACAGTATATCACTTGTAGAGACATTTGAGGATACTACAGTGTATCATTGTAGGGACACCTGGGGCTACTATAGTGTATCATTTCAGGGACATCTTGGATAGAGAATATGTGTGTTCAGTGACATATAAGCCTCTTTGGTCTCTGCACACACAGAACTCCTGTTGCATATTATCAGATGCTGACACAGGTTTTGCTCCAGGAAAAGAATGTGGTCCAGAATAGGTAGTAAAGTTTGGAGTTGGAGTCATGGGGAGCCAGGTGCTGTGTAAGGTCTATCCCAAACTCAGCCCTCCTCCACCCTGGCTGTGCCACCCTGTACAGGACCCCCAGGAAAGTTGATGTCTGGGATTCCAATTCTTGGAAAGGGCTGGAAGAGGCCTCTCATGCTGTGGTGGGGGGCACCAGCTCTGACTGTGATTAACTCACCCTCCCCTGGGGCAGGGTGATGGTGGTGGGAAGGCTTCATCTTGCTCATGAGTCTCTCACATGTACGAATAACACCTGCACATGCATCAGGCGCTGCTATGGGCTGCTATGCCAACGTGGCAAAACCCAACTTTTAAAGAGCAGGCAAGCTCATGGATTTCAACCAAACTCTTTTCAGGAGGGACTCCAGCCCACTCACTCCCATCCTCCAAAGTGTGCGCTAGCCAGGCCAGGCCATCAGAGGGTAAAGACACTTAAGTCACACTGCTGGAAACCTACACTCAGGAGGGAGATGGAACACATGTAAGTTATTCTTTGACCTGTGTAGGCTAGCTGTGGCATGTGTTCTCTCACAACAAATAGAAGTAATTTAAGAGAAAAAAAGGTAAGGAATGTCTCACATTGCATCACCTTTGGAGAATATTCTGAACTAGTGTATTCATTATTGTTTTTGTGTCTTGGACACAATAGGCAGAGGTGTTTTTTTTTTTTTCTGAGTTTTTAAATATAGAAACAGCTCTTCAATACAGCATGTAGTAAACATTTCAGTGATTCTTCCTCTTCCTTCTCTTTGGAATATTTCCACTCTGCACCAGTAATGTAAAAGATACAGTGGGGTGGAAGCAACTTCTTTTCATGGAATCTGAATCAGAGGCTGATGGTGCCGCTCCGTATGAGACGCACGCCTTTAATCCCAGCACTTGGAAGGCAGAGGCAGGCGGATTTCTGAGTTCGAGGCCAGCCTGGTCTACAGAGTGAGTTCCAGACTGTCCTAGAACTTACTTTGTAGACCAGGCTGGCCTCGAACTCAGAAATCCGCCTGCCTCTGCCTCCTGAGTGCTGGGATTAAAGGCGTGCGCCACCACTGCCCAGCTTGTTTGTGCTTCTTGAAATGGCGTTGTATGTGAGGTACTTGCTTCCCTCAAGGACTGCCCACTTTCTTGAGGTGTCTGAGTATCATCATAAGCAGCTGTTGAGTGAGCAGCACACAGCTTTTTCTACTGTGTCACCTGTCCCCGACATCTGCGATGCCCACTTTACAGACCAGAAATCAAAAGCTCTGAGAGATGCCTCACAGAAGCTGGACATAAGCACGTGACAAGGTCTTAATCACAGAGTTACCCCATAGCAGGCTCCCCCAACCCCCTTGGAATAATAGAAGTGAAGAGTTATCATCGAGTTTGGGCGGTGGAAGGTGCGAGGTTGGAGGGTCCTGAGCATCAATTTCAAGGCTTATGGTCTGTGCAAAGGAACGCCTCCTGGCAGCAGACTTGTAAGAGATAGGGTAGATCACATGCTGGACGTGCACTTTCTTACAGTCTGGGGTCATAAATATTGCTGCATTTCCTTCGTAATTCCCACACCCCAGGCTAACAAGCCACCCCTTGCTCTGCTCCAGGCCCTTCCTCTTCCTGGGCAGCCTGTGCTGCATGGGTCATGGGTCGGCGCCCCCTCTGCAGGCCTCATTTGGCTTGCCCTAGATCCATCCAGCCCGGGAGCGTCCAGGCAGTGGACAGCGCCCCCTTGGCCTTCGACCCAGAGGTAACACTGACTTAGGCATGCTGCAAGCATCCCAAAACTCAAATGTCCAGGAAGGCTGCTGTGGCTGGTCATTACACCACACCTAGTCACTGTAAAGAGGAGTATGGAACCTGCTAGGCTGGTCCTGGAATGCAGGCTGCTGCCCTAGGCGGTGGGCTAGTCTAGCACTCAGGCTTGGAACACCACAAAAGGTTCCTGGTTTGAAATCGAATTTGGCATCCAGAGAGCCTTAAGACTTTTCTCTATGAGAAAGTCAGCTCCCTCCAGGAGGACGCTCCGGGTCCCAAGCCTTGGTTACCTTCAGCCCCACTAGCTTGTAAATACATAGAGAACTTCTTGCTCTGGCTCTAAAAAGCTACAGAAGGGAGCAGAAAGCTTTGAAAAGTGGAGCAGAAGGTTCCTGCTCCAGTCAACTGCTTGGGACAAGACACTGTAGCAAGGCTTGATTAGGCCAAACCTCTCGAGGGTGGGGGTTGGGCCTGAAGTTCCAGGCAGCTGAAAGTTCTATCTTCCAACTCCATCGCAGGTGGCTCAGGAGGAGTCTCTAAGGATGTGGGCCTGGCCATCCTTCTGGAGTGGCTCAATCTCATTCTCCCGGGAGAATTTCCCTGCGGATTGCCTATCTGGCCTTAGTCCCCTTGCCAATCACAGCTGCTTGGCCTTTGGTACTTTTTAAATAAAGCCGTTCAATTCTGGGGCGAACGCTTGTAACTTGATTAGACACGCGTGTACAGTCCTAAAGGGGGCGTGCTGTGTGTGTGTGTGTGCGCGCGCGCGCGCTTGCGCTTGCGCTTGCGCTTCTTCTAGGCTAATGAAACTATGTTTTGTTTCAAAGATGGACAGGGTCCTCAGGGTGCTGAATTTCTTAAGCTAAATCAAGAACTTACTTTCCCTTCGTGGAATTATCTTTTTACTAGATTGAAAAACCACGCTTTTAATTCTGGCCACTTTGAGAGAAGTTTAGTAATAACATATGAGCAGAAGCCAAAGGGAAAATTTCTGCGCGCCACCTTTAATACACAGAAAGCTTCAGTGGAGCCTGGGGTTTGACAGGGCACTCTGTGTTCATTGCTTGCTTTTCTGGCTGGTGAGGGTGTCGTTTCTAATGCATATCTCTGTTAGTCGTTTCTGCTTGGTACGGTGGTCATTTGGAGCACATCTGTTCCCGATCGCTTTCCTGTGTCGAGCACACACTATCGTGTTAGCAAGATTTTGCACCATCTGTTTAAAAACATTCTCGCTGGTGCTATTTGATGCCCGGTTGAACTTTCGCCAAACTTCATTTTATACTGTTCCCTCGGTCCAGAGCATATAAAATACACTTTAATGAAATTATGCTTTTATACTTGCTGACAGGCATCAGAAACACATTTGTCCAGGTCAACAGCAGTTGTGCTAAGTGTTACAGAGGAGGAACAGCTCTGAAACATTACAGTAGTAAAGATGCTGGGGAGAGAGGTTTGGAAACAAAGCTATAAAATTAAGGTGAAATCATCACCCAGCAAAACAGAGCACACATCTGGGGGAGGGGGTTGGATATTAGGGGACAGACTATTTGGTCCTTTATTGGGAGCTAGTGCATATTCCTGACAATTAATGTATTTCTTCACTATAAGCATTAAACTTAGGAATTTTATTTTTTGACATTGTGTCCAAGGCTGTAATAACTGGTTCACAGAATAATAAAGTACAATGGCCCTGTAATGTGATTATGTTAAATTTATTTTTAATGCAATGTAGAGGCTATTGATCTTATCTAACTAGGTATTTATTTTTATCTTGGGGTCTCTCACAAAGGTTTGAGCACTTCAGCGCAGACCTAATGCGACATTTCAAAACCTATTCAGACACATATTGTTTGATAGCTGAGTATTATGTCTGGGAATGGAATAATTGTGAGGCTGTAATTGGAAGGAGAATGTGGATAGAGCTTTGCTAGAATGCAGCAGTCCTGTGCTCTCTTTAACTGGTTTGTCTACACCAAGGTAAAGCTTTAAAATGCTAATTTTTGATGGGGGTGGGTCTCAGTTATGACTCAGCAGTCTTGAGAATCACGTGAGTCAGCTTTTGACCCTGGAGTCTGATGATCCGTGTTCTGAGAGAAACGTTTCCTTTGATGGGCATCTGCTGAGAACAGTTGCTTGGCTCCTTTGTTGCCTGGACAACAGGCAGCTGTGACTTAAAGGTATCCGCAAAATACCAACTCAGGATGTAAACTCCCTCACTTTGTTTACTCAAGAAAACATTTTTTTGCCTTGATGTACGTAATTTGTAAAGTACAATGTATCTATGATAATGTAGGTCGCTGCTATTATTTATATAAGGCATATGGAGTTGAATGCATTGTTAATGTGAGGTGGATCTGGCTACAAAAGGAAAGAAGCCTTATAACATCCCTGCCTATGTGTGCTTTTAAGAATTATTAATCAAGATCTCTATTTTCATTAAGGAGTTAGTTTGGATGTGTTGAAATGTAACTTACAGATTTTCTGGTAAAATAACCAATGTTAGTAAAAATGCAAATCCTATGAATCTTCACATGTCTGGTTCCAATTAATCTGCTTAGACTATTTAATGGATAAAATAACAAACCTGATTTAGCCAATCTGGAGTTCTGCACCAATTTTCCATGGGCCTCTTTAAGGTTTAATGCCTTTTCTTACACACGTTAATTCGTGGCTCGATTCTTAGAGGACCAGGATTGGCAAAGTAAATAACTATCTTCATTTTATCTCAAAACATCTTTGGCCTTTACAGCAGTTGGAGGGCGAGTCCAGAGACAGCTATCGATTACTACTGAGAGAGTGAAGGCGAGCTATACACATATTTGTATTTGGGTTCAATTCATTGGGTTTGAGTGCCTACAAGGTACCAGGTGGTCCAGATACAAGAGTAATACATGGGTGGTCTTGATTCTCTGAAAACTCCCTGTCCAGAGAGAAAACAGGCAAAGACATAATTTGTTGATACTTTCAATTCTATAATGTTTTAATCTATACCATGGTTCTTAAATTAATAAAATAATCTGATGAGCTCATGTAATTTTCTCTATACATACATAAATATATACATACACATATATTAACACACTGTGAAGGCTGTAATTTGTGCGAATGAAAAAAAAAAATCCAACTCTCCCGACAAGGCACAGATTATTAATAACAAGGCCATGGAGATAACCAATAGAGTCTGAACCTTCCACTGTAATGAAGCCAACGGAGACTTCCTGAAATACCTGCAATTATTTTCATTCTTGTGTTTCAGTGCTGTGGTCTACTTGTAGGGCCTGAGCCACAGTCAGTGCTGTGATCTACTGTAGGGCCTGAGCCACAGTCGGTGCTGTGATCTACTGTAGGGCCTGAGCCACAGTCAGTGCTGTGGTCTACTGTAGGGCCTGAGCCACAGTCAGTGCTGTGATCTACTGTAGGGCCTGAGCCACGGTCAGTCCTGTGATCTACTGTAGGGCCTGAGCCACAGTCAGTGCTGTGATCTACTGTAGGGCCTGAGCCACGGTCAGTGCTGTGATCTACTGTAGGGTCTGAGCCACAGTCAGTGCTGTGATCTACTGTAGGGCCTGAGCCACAGTCAGTGCTGTGATCTACTGTAGGGCCTGAGCCACAGTCAGTGCTGTGATCTACTGTAGGGCCTGAGCCACGGTCAGTGCTGTGATCTACTGTAGGGCCTGAGCCACGGTCAGTGCTGTGATCTACTGTAGGGCCTGAGCCACGGTCAGTGCTGTGATCTACTGTAGGGCCTGAGCCACGGTCAGTGCTGTGATCTACTGTAGGGCCTGAGCCACAGTCAGTGCTGTGATCTACTGTAGGGCCTGAGCCACGGTCAGTGCTGTGATCTACTGTAGGGCCTGAGCCACGGTCAGTGCTGTGATCTACTGTAGGGCCTGAGCCACGGTCAGTGCTGTGATCTACTGTAGGGCCTGAGCCACGGTCAGTGCTGTGATCTACTGTAGGGCCTGAGCCACGGTCAGTGCTGTGATCTACTGTAGGGCCTGAGCCACGGTCAGTGCTGTGATCTACTGTAGGGCCTGAGCCACGGTCAGTGCTGTGATCTACTGTAGGGCCTGAGCCACGGTCAGTGCTGTGATCTACTGTAGGGCCTGAGCCACGGTCAGTGCTGTGATCTACTGTAGGACCTGAGCCACAGTCAGTGCTGTGATCTACTGTAGGGTCTGAGCCACGGTCAGTGCTGTGATCTACTGTAGGGTCTGAGCCACAGTCAGTGCTGTGATCTACTGTAGGGCCTGAGCCACGGTCAGTGCTGTGATCTACTGTAGGGTCTGAGCCACGGTCAGTGCTGTGATCTACTGTAGGGTCTGAGCCACGGTCAGTGCTGTGATCTACTGTAGGGCCTGAGCCACGGTCAGTGCTGTGATCTACTGTAGGACCTGAGCCACAGTCAGTGCTGTGATCTACTGTAGGGCCTGAGCCACGGTCAGTGCTGTGATCTACTGTAGGGCCTGAGCCACGGTCAGTGCTGTGATCTACTGTAGGGCCTGAGCCACGGTCAGTGCTGTGATCTACTGTAGGGCCTGAGCCACGGTCAGTGCTGTGATCTACTGTAGGGCCTGAGCCACGGTCAGTGCTGTGATCTACTGTAGGACCTGAGCCACGGTCAGTGCTATGATCTACTGTAGGGTCTGAGCCACAGTCAGTGCTGTGATCTACTGTAGGGCCTGAGCCACAGTCAGTGCTGTGGTCTACTGTAGGGCCTGAGTCACAGTCAGTGCTGTGATCTACTGTAGGGCCTGAGCCACAGTCAGTGCTGTGATCTACTGTAGGGCCTGAGCCACAGTCAGTGCTGTGGTCTACTGTAGGGTCTGAGCCACGGTCAGTGCTGTGATCTACTGTAGGACCTGAGTCACAGTCAGTGCTGTGGTCTACTGTAGGGTCTGAGACACAATCAGTGCTGTGGTCTACTGTAGGGCCTGAGCCACGGTCAGTGCTGTGATCTACTGTAGGGCCTGAGCCACAGTCAGTGCTGTGATCTACTGTAGGGCCTGAGCCACAGTCGGTGCTGTGATCTACTGTAGGGCCTGAGCCACAGTCAGTGCTGTGATCTACTGTAGGGCCTGAGCCACGGTCAGTGCTGTGATCTACTGTAGGGCCTGAGCCACGGTCAGTGCTGTGATCTACTGTAGGGCCTGAGTCACAGTCAGTGCTGTGATCTACTGTAGGGCCTGAGCCACGGTCAGTGCTGTGATCTACTGTAGGGCCTGAGCCACGGTCAGTGCTGTGATCTACTGTAGGGCCTGAGCCACGGTCAGTGCTGTGATCTACTGTAGGGTCTGAGCCACGGTCAGTGCTGTGATCTACTGTAGGACCTGAGCCACGGTCAGTGCTGTGGTCTACTGTAGGGTCTGAGACACAGTCAGTGCTGTGATCTACTGTAGGGCCTGAGCCACAGTCAGTGCTGTGATCTACTGTAGGGCCTGAGCCACGGTCAGTGCTGTGGTCTACTGTAGGGTCTGAGCCACGGTCAGTGCTGTGATCTACTGTAGGACCTGAGTCACAGTCAGTGCTGTGGTCTACTGTAGGGTCTGAGACACAGTCAGTGCTGTGGTCTACTGTAGGGCCTGAGCCACGGTCAGTGCTGTGATCTACTGTAGGGCCTGAGCCACAGTCAGTGCTGTGATCTACTGTAGGGCCTGAGCCACAGTCGGTGCTGTGATCTACTGTAGGGCCTGAGCCACAGTCGGTGCTGTGATCTACTGTAGGGTCTGAGCCACGGTCAGTGCTGTGATCTACTGTAGGGCCTGAGCCACGGTCAGTGCTGTGATCTACTGTAGGGCCTGAGCCACGGTCAGTGCTGTGATCTACTGTAGGGCCTGAGCCACAGTCAGTGCTGTGATCTACTGTAGGGCCTGAGCCACGGTCAGTGCTGTGATCTACTGTAGGGTCTGAGCCACGGTCAGTGCTGTGATCTACTGTAGGGCCTGAGCCACGGTCAGTGCTGTGATCTACTGTAGGGCCTGAGCCACGGTCAGTGCTGTGATCTACTGTAGGGCCTGAGTCACAGTCAGTGCTGTGATCTACTGTAGGGCCTGAGCCACGGTCAGTGCTGTGATCTACTGTAGGGCCTGAGTCACAGTCAGTGCTGTGATCTACTGTAGGGCCTGAGCCACGGTCAGTGCTGTGATCTACTGTAGGGCCTGAGCCACGGTCAGTGCTGTGATCTACTGTAGGGCCTGAGCCACGGTCAGTGCTGTGATCTACTGTAGGGCCTGAGCCACGGTCAGTGCTGTGGTCTACTGTAGGGTCTGAGCCACGGTCAGTGCTGTGATCTACTGTAGGACCTGAGTCACAGTCAGTGCTGTGGTCTACTGTAGGGTCTGAGACACAGTCAGTGCTGTGATCTACTGTAGGGTCTGAGCCACAGTCAGTGCTGTGATCTACTGTAGGGCCTGAGCCACGGTCAGTGCTGTGGTCTACTGTAGGGTCTGAGCCACGGTCAGTGCTGTGATCTACTGTAGGACCTGAGTCACAGTCAGTGCTGTGGTCTACTGTAGGGTCTGAGACACAGTCAGTGCTGTGGTCTACTGTAGGGCCTGAGCCACGGTCAGTGCTGTGATCTACTGTAGGGCCTGAGCCACAGTCAGTGCTGTGATCTACTGTAGGGCCTGAGCCACAGTCGGTGCTGTGATCTACTGTAGGGCCTGAGCCACAGTCGGTGCTGTGATCTACTGTAGGGCCTGAGCCACAGTCAGTGCTGTGATCTACTGTAGGGTCTGAGCCACAGTCAGTGCTGTGATCTACTGTAGGACCTGAGTCACAGTCAGTGCTGTGGTCTACTGTAGGGTCTGAGACACAGTCAGTGCTGTGGTCTACTGTAGGGTCTGAGCCACGGTCAGTGCTGTGATCTACTGTAGGACCTGAGTCACAGTCAGTGCTGTGGTCTACTGTAGGGTCTGAGACACAGTCAGTGCTGTGGTCTACTGTAGGGCCTGAGCCACGGTCAGTGCTGTGATCTACTGTAGGGCCTGAGCCACAGTCAGTGCTGTGATCTACTGTAGGGCCTGAGCCACAGTTGGTGCTGTGATCTACTGTAGGGCCTGAGCCACAGTCGGTGCTGTGATCTACTGTAGGGCCTGAGCCACAGTCAGTCCTGTGATCTACTGTAGGGTCTGAGCCACGGTCAGTGCTGTGATCTACTGTAGGGCCTGAGCCACGGTCAGTGCTGTGATCTACTGTAGGGCCTGAGCCACGGTCAGTGCTGTGATCTACTGTAGGGCCTGAGCCACGGTCAGTGCTGTGATCTACTGTAGGGCCTGAGCCACGGTCAGTGCTGTGATCTACTGTAGGGCCTGAGCCACGGTCAGTGCTGTGATCTACTGTAGGGCCTGAGCCACAGTCAGTGCTGTGATCTACTGTAGGGCCTGAACAGTTGCTGGGTGCAGACTTTTTTTTTGAGAGTCTCACTGTGCCTCCCCAGCTGGCTTGTAACTTGCTATATAGACCAGGCTGCCCTCAAATTCAAGGGAATTCACTAACTGAAGCCAAGATCATCATATGTTTATCATCATGTTTTTCACCATATGTCTGTTGGCCTGGGTAACTAATTGTCCCCCAAAATGGACGGTTGAATTTATTCTCCACCCCCCACCCCCAACATGCTGTGGATAAACTTCTCTGCAGAATACATTGCTTTTTTTTTTTTTTTTTTTTTCAGTAGAAAGTTTTGGGGAAAAATATCACAGTAAAATTTTAGCTGTAAACTTTTTTCTTAGCACTTACAAAGATTACAGCTGTTACATTTATTTACTGTCTCTAATAATTCTGGAGATCAAAGCATAGTTTTCTTCTTTTTCTTTTTTAACTGTGATGGAAAATACCAGAGAAGAAAAAAGTAATCATGTGATTGAATTAATTGAAGCCGTACACTCTGGAGCAAAATGATTTCTAACTGTCCTCTGCATAACCTCAGTGACTAAGGGTAGTCGCATTTATTTGATAGGACATAATCATTGATGTGTGTGTGTTGCTACTGGCCATTGTCACACACACTACCCCATCCCCACCCACTAGCACATGGCGTGTACTGTAACTCAGAACACCTGTATAGCTGAAGGTGACCTTGAATTTCTGATCATCTGGGATTTCAGGTCTGTGCTACCATGCCACACTGATACACAATATTTCTAGAGTGTCTCTGTCTTCCTCAACTCAGGCTTGATAGGGACACACAGTGCTCAGATGGAGGTGCCTAGAGGTGGAGGCCTCTGATGTACACTCCACCTTCAGCCTCTCAGAGTTTAACAGTATGGTGATTTTTGGAGGAATCACTCTATGAATCACTGAGGGGGAGGAGAGAGTCCTCAGACTGAGAGTTAACTTGATGGAGGTCTTTGTTCCCTGTTTTTTTTTTTTTTGAGAGTTTCTCAAACCAAACTCTTAAGAACATTGGTCATGCCCAAAATTGCTCCTGTCTGAAAGAAGTGCTTGGAGAAAAATGTAGCAGAGACTGAAGGAATGGCCGACCAGCGAATGGCACAACGTGGGATCTATTCCATGGATGGACACTAATCCCTGAAACTATTATTGATGCCATGTTGTGCTGGCAGACAGGAGTCTAGCATTGCTGTCCTCTGAGGGGCTCTACCAGCAGCTGACTGAGATAGATGCAGATACTCATAGCTAAATACTGGATAGAAGTCAGGGATTCCTATGAAAGAGGGAAGGAATGAAGGAGCTGAAGGGGATAGCAACACCATAGGAAGACAAATGGTGTCAATTAACCCTCAGAGTTTTCAGAGACTGAGCCACCAACCAAAAGCATACAGGGGCTGGTCTAAGCCCTCTCTCTCCTTCCCACATATGTAAAGTAGAGAACTGTCTTGTTTGGCCTCAGTGGGAGAGGGTACACCTGGATGGGGGAGATACCCTCTCAGAGGCAAAGGGGAGGAGGATGAGAGAAAGAACGGTTCGAGAAGGGACCAGGAAGAGGGCAACATTTGGAATGTAAATAAATAAAAATAATTGATTAATTAAAAAAAAGAATATTGGCCATGATATTGTAGGGGGAGTTTTCTCAGGCATTCTGCCTGTTTTATCTTGTTTGCTGAAATTAAATTTAGCTTGAACTCTGATCTCTGAGCTACAGGTATCCCCCCCTCCCTCCTCCTCTTCCTTTTCCTCTTCCTCTTCCTCCACCTTTTCCTTCTCCTCCTCTTTCCATTTTTCTTCCTCCCCTTTCTTCTCTTTTTCTTTTCCCTCTCTCTTTCTCTGTCTCTCTGTCACTGTGTGTGTCTCTGTCTTTCTCTGAGTCTCTGTCTCTCTCTGTCTTTCTGTCTGTCTGTCTGTCTCTCTCTCTGTGTCTCTGTCTCTGTCTCTCTCTCTCATTCTCACTCTCACTCTCTCTAGCTTTAGAGATTCGTTTATTTGAAACTTACATTTAGTTCAAGTCAGGACTTAACACACTTAGCATTTTCTTGCTGAAATAATTCTATAAAAATTAACAGTGCTTTCCTTTTTCTCCTGGTGAAACATACAGGCTATGAGGAGGAACCCAGCTGCAAAGCATTCAGGTGCACACAACTTTTTCTTCTATGAATCCTTAGGTAGTTATGACAGAATAATTTCTATATTTTAATTTAATATTTTAGCCCAGGGTTTTATGGATTTCTAGGGTTTCTGTAAGACTGGCTCCCCCCAGTGTTACCACATTTGCTGCTCTGTGGCTTGCATCGCTGTAGGGTTTGTGTGAAGGGTACCTCCTTCCCAGATGGGGAGGGGTGGCGGTGGCGGTGGTGGTGGTGGTGGTGGTGGGGGTTGTTCTTGTATTCCAAGGAAATTGTGTAATTGTGACATCTTGAATAAAGATGTGTTTTGTCCTCCACCCTATCTGTCACAAAAAAATGCAGTTATTACCACAGTGATTGGTTCTACTAGAAGGAAGTGGGACTCTTTGCATGAGGAACATTGGCCCAGGTAACACTCTTCTCATAGCTTCTGTAGTAAAATCCACTTGGATGATCTAAATCATCACCGTTGCAGCCCTGTGTGACTCCATAGCCTCTTGATGGACAGTCATCACATAGACCGCGATGAAGGATCACAGTATAAATCTTTTGTGGTAGTGTACAATCTCTTGTATCATAAGAACTTGGTTGATCTCTCATTGAATAGCTATTGTTAGTAGACCATCATCATTTGGCAACAAACCTCTCTATAATATGGTGGGTTATTTCTTTAAAGCTCATTCCGGCTTGAACTTAGGGTGAGGACCTGGATCCACCACAGTGGGAAATTTAACCAATGATGGTCTTCAAAGTTTGGAAAAGAAAGAGCTATGGACGTCATCACCCAACGCAGGATGGTTCCACAGACTCATCAAAATGACAAAGATTGAATGTTTTCTTTTAAACTCTTATAATTCTGAAGTTTTCATTTTTTATAGTTGTTTAATTACTGCTGTTGATAACTGGCACTTGGCATCCAATCAAAACATTTATAAATTTCAAACAAGCTTTCTTTACTATTCCACATGGCCTTTGACTTCAAAAGTGCAATTTAAATGCTGTCATTTCCTTGAGCATTCTCACTAGGTTCTTCTTTCTTCTTTTTAAAAGGATCCTTCTCTCTAAAAGGATATTCCTATGACAAGTTTATATCTCTATGCAATGTATCTTGATCATATCCAACCAGAATCTTCCTTCCTACCCACCTCTTATGACCCCAGGAATTTCCTGTCACCTTCATAGCCTCCTCTTCCCCTTCCCTCCTCTCTTTTTTTCTTCCTTTCTCTGTCTGTCTCCATGTCTCTCTCTTTTCTCTCCATCCCTCTCTCTCTGTCTCTGTCTATCTCTTTCTCTCATAACACACTGTTATGTAAGTTTCCTCCAAGACTGAAACATCCTACCTGCAAGACTGCTCTGTAAGCAGGAATGTAAACAACTCAAATAGCTCCCAGAAACTGACCAGATTCACTTAGCCCCCCACTTCCAGAGCATGCAATGAAAGCTGACAGAGCCAAGATGAGTAGGAGTGAATGAGTTGGGTAGGAGTGAATGTGTGGTCAAGGCAAGCCATTGTGGCTTGAGAAGCCTGAGGGAGGAGGATAAGGGAGAAACATGTCTCATCTCCTGTTAACCTGTACTTCTGTATTACTCCTTAGTGGAAGTGCCAGATAATCCATAGAAAATTTGTTGTTGTTATTTTTTCATCTTGTGAGTGCAATTGCCCACAGAGGCCAGAAGGGGGTGTCCAGTCCTCTGAAGCTGCAGGTGGTTGTAACCAGCACCAAAGTGAGTGCTGGAGACTGAGCTCGGGTCCCCTGAAAGAGCTCTTAACCACCCAACCATCTCTCCAGACCTTGAAGTGTTATATATTTTAAAAATATGCATTTGTTTGTTTGTTTCTTTATATATTGATTGATCAATTGATTGATTGTGTAACAGTATTCCTCCAATACTGAAACATCCCATCCTTCAAGGAAGTCCTGTAAGCAGGCAGGTGACCTATTTAAAATAGCACATACATGTGACTGTGGTACAAGCTCAGGTAGCTGTGTGTGTGGGCATGCACAACTGTGTAGACAGGAGGAAGACAGAGGAAGGCCCCAGGTGTCCACTCTGTCCCTCTCCATTTTAGTTCATTGAGACAGAGTCTCTCCTTGAACCCAGAGCTGGAAGTCATCCAGCTGTGGCAATCTTGTCTGTGCCCTCCTCAGTGCTGGGGTTACAGGTAGGTACAAGAACATGCCAAGATTGTTACACCTGTCCCCGTGCCCAGGCAGTAAACACTCTTAACAACTGAGTTGTTTGTGGGGACACAATATGTTGTTTTAAGGTAAATATTGATTATGCAACTTTTCAATTTCTCTGAGTTTATACTAAGAGCACTAGAATACAGTGATGTGTGTTTGATGCTAAGCAATTTAAGTGGCCAGAATCTACCAATAACACAGAACTTATGTTTGTTGATTAGAAATAAGCTAACCATTTTTTGTCTATTTTTGTGATGTGTTAAAGTCTTTTCTAAAAATTTCCTAAGAGACTGGAGAGATGAGTCAGGGACGTGTTAGAATATCGGCTTCCGTCCAAACACAGCACACCAGGCCAAAGCAGTTCCGCGTGTAAGAGGTTTATTGGGAGAGAGAGGGTCAAGGTGGCGGCGGAAAGAAAAGGGGGGAAGAGAGGGAGGGGGCTTTCTTTATATATGGGTGATGACATAACGCAGGTAAAGGTGGGAGGTGAGTCAAGTGGAGTCTGGGAATATGGTGGCTGTTGCCTTGGCAACAGATCTGCCGGTCCCGCCTATGTGATGTCACAGGTTTCAGCGGTCCTGGTACCAACATTCAGCAGCTAATTATCCATATGGTTCTTGCAGAGGATGGAATACCTAGGTGGGGTGGCTCACAACCCCCTGTAACTCTAGCTCCAGGGCATCTAACTTCTCCTAACCTCTATGCGCAACTGCCCTCATGTGCACAAACCCACACACAGACACACAAATATACACTCAATTAAAAGTAAAACAAATCTTCGGTTTTGGGTAGAGTTGCAGTTTTGCATCCTCCCCCCAGACACCATGCCTTAAACACAAGTCTGTAAAGAGCTGATCTCAGAGATGAATCTGTAGCTATAACTCCATCCGAGGTGCTGTGACTAGGGACCGGGTGTTTAAACGCCACGAGCTGCTTGGTGCCATACATGCCACTTGAAAACCAAATCAAAAAGGACAAGGAAGTCAGGCCTCTGAGTCCTGCTGCCCGCCCATTGGCCTGGGGCTTGCACCCTGTCTGTCACCTTGCAGTCTGGCTGCCTTTTCTCATTTCTTTGCTACCCTAAGCCCTGGAGAGCAGAAAGCATGTTTTATGGAGCCCGAGACTCTTAGGGCCTCAAATAGGGAATGTGTCATGGTTGGAGAGCAGAAAGATGGACTGACAACTGAGTGGCGTTTCTGTTTGATGGGCAGTGGCGGCTCCATGGGAAGGGAGTCTCAGGTCTGTGCACACCTTGCTTATGCACAGTGAGGTTAACGTCAACAGGACCAGGTACCCGATCAATGTATTTGCTCACTGCTGCACAAACAACCAAGCAACCTGCTCTTTTTAGAATCCAAAGAGTCTGTGCTACCATTTACAAGCTCCAAGACTTGGATTTTTGTTTGTTTCTAGATTTGAATTCTAGGTCTTGTCTACAGAAAGGTTCTCTTTCCTTTCTCTTTCTTCCTTCTTTCCCTCTCTCCTTCACCCCTCCCTTCCCTCTTCCTTCCTTCCTTCCTTTCTTCCTTCCTTTCTTTCTTTCTTTCTTTCTTTCTTTCTTTCTTTCTTTCTTTCTTTCTTTCTTTCTTTCTTTCTTTTTTTTAATACAAAGTTTCACTGTGTATCCCTGGCTGGCCTGGAACATGCTACTTAGACTGGGATGGTGTATTAGTCTAGTCAGGGTTTTACTGCTGTGGACAGACACCATGACCAAGGCAAGTCTTATGAAAAACAACATTTAATTGGGGCTGGCTTACAGGTTCAGAGGTTCAGTCCATTATCATCAAGGTGGGAGCATGGCAGTAACCAGGCAGGCAGAGCTGAGAGTTCTAGGTCTTCATCCAAAGGCTGCTAGTGGAAGACTGACTTTCAGGTACCTAGGGTGAGTGTATTGAGCCCATACCCACAGTGACACACCTACTCCAACCAGGCCAACTGAGATGTGAGCAAGTGGGGGGTGGAGGTGGAGTGGGGGAGTGAGGGTGTGTGTGTGGGGGGTGGGAGCTTGGGGGGAGGTAAGGGGGGGCCCTTCCTTCCAGCAGTAAGAGAACAGAAGGAACAGCTTGTAGATAACCATTAACACTTGTCTTGTGCCAACTGCTCTCAGGGCTTCAGGTGAACAAGGCACACAGTGCCCAACCCTTCTCTTCCCGGACACTTGCAGGACACTGGGAGCCGAGGCACTGGAAACAGATTGCTCTATACCGAATTTCCCAGCAGATGGGATGGGACGAGCAGGCCAGCAAGCAGAGTAATGGATGAGTGCTCTCATGTGGGGCAGTATGGTTTTCTAATCTTTACTTTCCAAATTAATTTCTTATATTCTCAAAAATCTTCAAAACAGTGCCTCTCTGCTCCTCTTTCTTAACACCGTTGCTAAGTCTCATGGTTCAGAGTTGTGGAGTTGAATGCAACTCTGAAAACAGGCACAATAAAGTTTCCAAAGCGATGGAGTAAAGAAGCCCAGTAATTATAAAGCAAAAGAAACGACAGAAATTTGATGTGATAACATTTCAAACCAGCCTTCTTTTGGACTTCTAAATTTAAATTTTAGTGACTGTTATTAATATATACATACGTATGTACACATAAAATATTATTATCTTATCTTTTTCTTGAGGCAGTCATCCCAGGCTGGTATCAAATGTATGACCATTCTCTTACTACAGTGTCTTAGTGAGACGAGCCTGGGCCACAACGCCTGGCTTTAAATACCTTCCTCCTGTTTTTCTTTCTTTTTCTTATCTTCTTGTAGAGTTCAACAAATATTTGCTGCACAAAAGGAGAAGTTAATTATCAGACCCTGAAGGGTATGAAAATAAAGTGAGATAAGAAAAATGTCTTATTTTAATTATATGTGTGTGGGGGGGGCATCTATATGTGTGTGATCTATGTGTGCGCGTCTGTCTCTCTGTGTGTGTATCTTCATGTGGGTGTGGGTGTCTGTGCATGATGTCTGTGTGTGTATGTGTTTGTATGTATGTGATCTGTGTGTATATGTCTGTCTCTCACTGTGTGTGTATTTGTCCATGTGTCTGTGTATCTTTATATGGATGTGGTGTCTATGTGTAGGTTTCTCTCTGTGTGTGTGAGTATCTGTCTGTGAGTGTCTGTGTGTGGGAATCTCTGTGTGTATGTATTTGTACACGTGTGATCTGTGCTTGGGTGTATGTGCCCATGTTGGCAGTGCTTGCAGAGGCCAGAGGTGCTGGATCCCTCTGGAGCCAGCGTTCCAGGTGGCTGTGAACAGCTTCTGTGTGGGTGCTGGAAGCAGAACTCTGTCCTCCAGAGAAGCCTTCTAACCTCTCAACTGCTGAACTGCCTTTCTCCAGCCCTGGACTACAGATTTCTTGAATGTTTCCTTTAATACTTTCAGATACACTGTAAGTATAAGCAGAGAAAGCAAAACCATGGATAAAGGGGAAACTACTGTATTTACAAAACTGCCTTTCAAAGATGTATGCACATCTGTCATTTAGGTCCTGCTACTGCTAACCAACCTGACAGTTTAGGACAGACTGAAATACAAAGCAGCACGTGGACTAGCTGGTCGGAGGAGAGCTGGTGCTTCCAGCTTTCAGTGAGGTATTTTGTACTTTCAGGTAGCCATCGAGTCCCCGGTCCCGCCGTGCTTCAGAAACACTTTGGGGATGTTACTCATGCAGCAGAGTCCTTGATTCAAAATGTCCCAGCTTTATTGTTCCTTAACTAGACTTTAAACTGTCTGCTAAGTGTTCCTGAGGCTCTGCTTTGGGATTTGCCTTTGTTTCTCTATATGAAGTTGCTGTTCAGGTATTCTGCTTATTTTTTTTTTACCCCCACTTGTTTATTTATTTTTGAGAGAGCATTACACTCTAGAGCCTGGCCTGGAACTCACAGTCCTCCTGCCTCAGTGTCTCCAGTGTGGGGGTGACAAGTGGCTTCCTCCATTTTCCCTGAGGCAGAGACACCTCATTATTTACATTTCTCCTGGCTCCTAAGAAATAATTGTTTTGAAATAACTTGATGTGCTAGCGACTTCTGAAACTGTTAAGAGAGCAAAATTGTGGAAATTTATAGTGAAAAACAGAGTTAGCTCTTGCTTTTGAGAGCTTTAGAATGTTCGTCTATCCTGGAGCTGAGAGGAGGGGTCAGGGCCTGGAGAGATGGTTCAATGGCTAAGAGCACTTGTTGCTCTTCTAGAGGATTTCAGTTCCAAGTAGCCGAATGAGGTGGCTCATGACCACCAGCTCCTGCAGATCTGATGTTCCCTTTTGTCTCCTCAAACACATGATAGACACTTATAAATAAAAATCCAATCTTAAAAAAAAAGACTTCAACTTGAGTTTTGAGCCTAGTGAAACCCAGAGGGGACATTACTGATATTTGCCAGCCAGTAACTACACTGGCTCTGCAGGACGTGCACATTTAAAGGCCTTACAATGAGTCTGCTGTATTCTAGGTGTTGGCTTCCCTTCATCTTAGGCTCTGAGGTTGAGATATATTCATTGCAGAGGGTGAGTGGGAAGATCTATGGTCTCTTCTAGCATGAAGAGTGAGTTCTAGGGCAGCCAGTTAGAGTGTATGACTATCTTGGATTTGGCTTTTCTAGTTTGCTTATGTAAGGTGTGCTAGCTGGTGAACTCTCTGATCAGAGAGATTGGCTGGCAATGCATAACTGACCAGAGGCAAACGTGATCTAGTCATGTGGAGGCTTTGCAGAGTACAGGGTGGTCCTGGCCAGTAACAGAGGCTTGCTGGTCCTTGCAGGATCTACCCTGTCTCAAAGTATGTCTTTCCCCTCTCCAAGAATGCTAAGTATAGAAAAATACTTCACTTTTTTTAAATCTAGATATTTTATTTGCTATTCATGTGTGTGTAAGTGTGTATCTGTGTACATGTGTGCCACATGCATGCTGATACAAGTAGAGGTCAGAAGAGGCTGTCCTATCTTTCGGAGATGGAGTTGAGTTTATGAACCCTGCAATATGGGTGCTAGGAACTGAAGTCAGGCACCCTGGAAGGGCAGCCAATACACGTGGAGTCATCTCTCTACTCTCAATGCATCATTTTAAATCAAGCAATTCAAATAGGTGCATGTATATGTGTTCATGTGTGTGCAGTCACATGTGTGAGGGCAGTCCCATGCCACTGTGTGTGTGTATGTGTGTATATGCATGTGTGTATGTGTATGGGTGTATATGCATGTGTGTGTGTGTGTGTGAGAAAGAGACTGTGTGACTATGTGAGTGTGTGTGTATGTGTGTGACTATGTGTGTATGCATGTGTGTGTGAGAGAGAGTCAGGTCAGCTGTCATTTTCAGATGTAATCTGCCATGTTTTTAATCAGGCAATTTTTTCTTTGATTTTTTTTGGGGGGGGTGGTTAGGGGCAAGACTTCTTCTCTGTGTAGCCTTGGCTGACCTGGAACTCTCTCTCTAGACCAGGTGGGTCTCGGACTCAGAGATCCACATGCCTCTACCTCCTGAGTGCTGGGATTGAAGGTTGCACCACCTCTGCCCGATTCAATCAAACGATTTTAAAGTAAACGTTGTACCCTGAATGTGGCCAAAGTGCAGCTATGACTTCTCGTTCAGTTCCCAGTCAGCTCTCCTGTTAGAGGCACCACAAACAGTTCAGTCCATGCTTCGCCTTTGGGAAGGATTTCCAGAGATCTGAGGGGAGATAGAGTAAAAAGGCAATTACTACCTGTGTATAATACCTTGGCGGCTTGCTGTTTTTTATTTTGTTTTATTCTTGATTTGGGGTTTTATTTGAGACAGGGTTTCTTTATGTAGCCCTAGGTGTCCCCAGGACTCACTCTATAAACCCAGTTAACCTCAAACTTAGAGATCTGCCTGCCTCTGTCTCCAGAGTGTTGGGATCAAAGGTGTGGGACACTATACTCAGCCGTTACACTTATATCTAAGGAGGCTAAGTTTTAAAAGAGAAGACTGTGCCAAAGGCAAGAGTGGTAGCCTAAGCCTCTATTCCTAGCACTAGGGTGACAGAGGCAGGAGAATCAAGAGTTGTATGCCTGTCTGTCTTGAAAGGGGGGAGGAGAAAACTGGATAGATAGTTCTGTGGTTAAGAGCAACAGAACCCACATAGCCACTCACTCACTACTGTCCTTCACCACAGTCAAGAGGCACCGACACTCCTTTCTGACATGTGAGGGCACTAGACATGTGCATGGTGTAGAGACATGTGCAAGCAAGAGACTCACACACACAAAGTAAGGAAAATCTGACAGTGAGTGGTAGTGATGGAGTTTCTGCTGTAGTGGTGGGAATGGAACTCGGTCAGAATACAGGCATGGCGCTGGGATGGAACTCAGGGTTAGAATACAGGCATGGCACTGGGCAGGTGAGCTCTAGCCCAGCCCAAGGGAAAAGAAAGATTTAAATGATAGGGAAGCATCTTTAACTTTGGGATACATATTTTCCACTTCTCTCCTTCCAAAATAAGGACTTGTTTAAAAATAACGCTGTAGTAAAATACTCTAAATTATCCAATAGTAAGAGGCTTGCGGATGAGTAATATTTAAAAAAAAAAATAGAGGTCCCTTCATGTTGCACAAATGAGGGTTGATATTTGTCACATTTGGAATTTTATTTTTAAAATAATTGTGTTACTCTGCGCCGGTGTCACAGGTCTAATGGAGCTACTCAGGAGCAGAGACAGGGGAGTTGGCAATGTCAAGGTCTACCTGGGCAACCTTTGAGACCCTGTCTTAAAATAGAAAGCAAAATGAGGGCCAAGGGTGCAGCTTGTGGGAAGCCATTCCAGGCTGTAAACAGGCCAGACGGATGGCGGTCTGCTCCAGGCTGTAAACAGTCCAGCCAGATGGAAATCTGCTCCAGGCTGTAAACAAGCCCATGTTTGGTGGATGGCCCGCCCTTAATCCCTGATTGGCTGAGCAAGCCTGCCTGATGAGGTGATGTGACCTGTGGTGATTGGTGGGGGCATGGTTGTGGCTGGAGTGGAGAAAAACACTTGTAACTAGAGAGGCTGGGGGATTTTTAAGAAAGAAGCTGCCTGAGTAAAACTGCTTTAAGAAACGGTGGTTGTGTTTTGCTTGCTGGTCAAGTTGGACGCAACAAGTAGTGCTGAAGAAAGAGGTTCAGAACTTTCTGCAGTCAGGGTCTGTCGACAGGATGAGTACAGTAAGTAACTCAGTATCCTGGGATTGGGATTAGGCTCTCAGTAAAGAGACAATAAGGCTCTCGGTAAAGAGACAAATAGGCTCTCGGTAAAGAGACAATAAGGCTCTCCGGCTCTGGAGACAATAAGGCTCTCCAACTCTGGAGATGAGAAAGTGAAAGTAAGAGAGAAAGTGAAAGTAAGGGGATAATAGGGACAGTCTATGGGTTACTTTCTTTTTCTAGCCATTTGAATAATTTTTCTGAGGGCATGAAAGACTAGGTATGTGGTTGTCACAGTCACACCCAATTTTTTTCAGCGCTCCATGAGCTGCTAAGAGCAAAGGGCACAAAACTCAAAAAGCATACCATTCAAGCCTTCCTTGAGGAGTGTGACAAGGTTGCTCCTTGGTTTGCAGTGTCAGGCCATTTGACTCCTGCTAGCTGGGGTAGGTTGGGAAGAGACCTAGATTTCTCCTGGAAGCAGGGTGTCCTTAAAGAAGGTACTAGAGCAGTGGAAACTAGTGAATAGCTGTTTAGAAGATGAGCGCTGTTGTCAAGCAGTGGAAACAGGCAAGCAAGCACTAGAACAATTGAAGGAAGAGAGATCATTAAAGTCCGAAAAGGAGAGCTCATCGAGCTCTGAAAGTGGATCAGAGGAGGATATAGAGGCGCTAGCACGGGAGTTAGGAAGAAGCTCCTTGTATCCTGATGTCACAAGATTAAAGAAGGAGAGAAGTGAGGAGCAGAGGAGTAGGAATCAGGCAAAACCTCTAGTGCAGACTTTAAAGATTACAGACAAGACAGGAGGAAGGAGGAAGTGACCCCTACAGCTCCCCCGCTCTATCAAAATTTGGGCGAGATTGGCAACTCATTTTGCCCTGATGCTTGGAAGGAGGTTAGACTCTCTTTGGGTTGCTTCCCTGTTTTCCTAGATCAACAAGGGAATCGTTACCACGAACCACTGGACTTTAAAGTTATCAAAAATCTAGCAGAATCTTGCAGAGCCTATGGAGTCTCTGCCACCTTCACCACAGTTCAGCTAGAAGCGTTACAGCGCTATTGCCTAACACCCAGCGATTGGGCAGGGTTGGTGAGGGCATGTCTGTCTCCTGGACAATATCTGGATTGGAGAGCATTCCTGATAGAATTTGCTAATGAGCAGGCCGCCACTAACGCGGCTGCGAGGAATCAATTCTGGGATAGAGATATGTTACTTGGTCTAGGTCGCTTTGCCCAACAGCAAACTGGTTACCCCCCACAAGTTTATGAGCAGATCAATCAGATAGGAATTATAGCCTGGAAGTCTTTACCAGATAGAGGAGAAGTGAATGGGAATCTAACAAAGATTACACAAGGAGCTACTGAGCCTTTTGCTGACTTTGTGGCTAGAATGGTTGAGGCTGTTGGGAGGATCTTTGGAGATCCTGACACTGCCATGCCGTTAATAAAACAACTGGTATTTGAGCAGTGTACTAAGGAGTGTAGAACAGCCATTACTCCCTACAAGAATAGGGGAATTGAGGCCTGGATGAAGATTTGCCGAGAGCTTGGAGGGCCTTTGAGCAATGCTGGACTGGCCGCAGCGGTGATACAATTGCAGGGGAAAAAAAGAGGAACTCCTGTGGGAGCATGTTTCTGCTGTGGCCGGGTGGGACACGTTAAAAGGGATTGTCCAGGAAGAAGTGCAACACAAGGACCTTGAGCTAGACAGCCTGGACTGTGCACAAAATGTAGGAAAGGAAACCATCGGGCCAGTGAATGTCGATCTATAAAGGACATCAACGGACAGCCCCTTGTCTCCTCTAATTCAGGAGCTCAGCCAAAAAACGGCCAGCGGGGCCCCTGTCCTCAGGGTCTGCAAATATATGGGGCAGTGAGTGTAGAGAGCCAGGGGGAGGCAACCTGGCCTCTTCTTTATCCTCCTCGAAGCCAAGGAGAGCAACTGAGGGTTCAGCGGGATTGGACCTCTGCTCAACCACCAGAGTCGTACTGACTCCACAGATGGGAACCCAATTAATAGACACAGATTTTAGAGGACCCTTACCCAAAGATACAGTAGGACTGTTCTTGGGGAGATCCTCCTCGGCCTTGCGAGGTCTTATAGTCCATCCAGGAGTGATCGATCCAGATTATGAAGGAATTGTCAAAGTCATGGCCTCCTCGCCACGAGGTCTGGTAGCTATTTCTCCAGGGGATAGGATAGCACAACTTTTAATCATCCCTAGTCTTCACGGCTTATATCCAGCCGCATCACAAAAAAGGGGAGAAAAAGGATTTGGGTCTTCAGGCACCCAGCTTACCTGTCTGTCGTTACAAATGGATCAGCATCTGGTACTGGAGTTACAGGTGGATGGAAAATCCATCTTGGGGCTTTTAGATACGGGAGCTGATAGGTCCATAATTGCAAGGAAGGACTGGCCAAACGGATGGCCGATTCAGGAGCCAGAACAAATATTACAAGGCCTGGGCTATGCAAAGAGTACAGACGTAAGTGCCAGGATGCTCCCTTGGAAAGATAAGGAAGGGCATGATGGGATGTTTAAGCCATATGTGCTTGAGCTGCCCATTACCTTATGGGGCAGGGATTTGTTGAAGGATCTACAATTAAGACTTACTAATGAATATTCTGATGCCTCCCAGAAGATGATGAAAGACATGGGATGGCACCCATCCTTCGGGTTGGGAAAAGGGTTGCAAGGAAGTAAGTCCCCGATTCTCTCAATTAAAAGAAAGCCTCGGGAAGGAGTGGGTTTTTCCTAGGGGCCACTGGGGGATGCATTCCCATAACCTGGAAAACTGAGGAGCCGGTGTGGGTGCCTCAGTGGCCATTATCCTCAGAAAAATTACAAGCTGCTAAGGAATTAGTTGAAGAACAATATCTTTTGGGTCATATTCAACCTTCTGTATCTCCATGGAATAACCCAATTTTTGTTATCAGAAAGAAATCTGGCAAATGGAGGTTATTACATGATCTGCGAGCTATTAATGCACAGATGCAGGTGATGGGCTCCATTCAGAGGGGTCTGCCTCTCTTATCTGCTCTGCCAGAAAAGTGGCCTCTAATAGTAATTGATATTAAAGATTGTTTCTTTTCCATTCCCTTGGATTTGAAAGATAGTATTAGATTTGCTTTTACTTTGCCCTCCTGTAATCATGAAGAGCCTGATCAAAGAGTTGAGTGGGTGGTGTTGCCTCAAGGAATGGCTAATAGTCCTACCATGTGCCAGCTTTATGTAGGAAAAGCATTGGAACCAATTAGGAAAGAATATCCCAAACTTCACTGTGTTCATTACATGGATGGAAAGATGGTGGAGAGTTTGAGGCAATGGGGTTTGCATATTGCACCAGAGAAAGTGCAACAAGATAAAATAGTGTCCTATTTAGGAGCAAGGATTGCCCCTATGGCCATTTGGCCTCAAAAGATACAGTTGAGGGTTGATTCCTTGCATACTTTAAATGATTTTCAGAAATTGTTAGGTGATATCAATTAGATTCAGCCCTATTTGAAGATCCCAAATGTTAAATTAAAACCTCTGTTTCAAATTTTAGAAGGAGACTCAGAGTTAAGTTCCAAAAGGGAATTAACACCTGAGGCTAGAAAGGCCCTTACCCTAGTGGAAGAAGAATTGATTAAAGCCCAGCTTCAGCGTTGTAGAGAAGGGTTACCCATCATTTTGATAATATTACCTACTGAGATGCAACCCACAGGATTATTGTGGCAAGAAGGCCCATTGTTATGGATCCATTCCAAAATATCCGCTGGGAGGACATTAGATCATTATCCTACAACAGTGGCTTCTTTAGCCTTGTTGGGAATTCAGCATTGTTTACAATTTTTTGGTATAAAACCCAGCTCTATTGTAATCCCTTATGATGGGTATCAGCAAAAGGTCTTAACAGCAAATATTGATGAGTGGGCTATTTTAGCCTGTATTAATGAGGGCCCATTTGATAATCATTATCCCAAACATCCATTAATGACCTTTTTTAAGGAACATCCAGTCATTTTTCCTCAAGTGGTGAGGAAAACACCCATTAAGGATGCAGTTAACATGTTTACTGATGGATCAAAAACCGGATGTGGAGTATATATGGTAGAGGGGAAAGATCCTGTGGTCAGGCAGTATTATCCCTGTACTCCGCAGATGGTGGAATTACAAATAGTTATTGAGGTCATTAAGGATTGTGATTTTCCTTTTAATCTAATTTCAGATTCACAATATGTAGTTAATTTAGTTTTATCCCTAGAAGTGGCAGGCCAAATAAAAGCTCGTAGTACCATCCAAGCCTTGGCCTTACAAAAGTTGCTGTGGGAAAGACGCCAACCATTATATATTGGACATTTCCGTGCCCATAGTGGGCTTTCAGGACCCTTAAGTAGGGGAAATGATATTGTGGATAATTGTACTCATATGGAGTTCATATTTTTAGCATCCCCTATGGAGTTAGCCTCACAATTTCATTCTAAATTTCATGTTAATGCTAAAACTCTGCAGAGAAAATTTGGAATCTCTAGAGCACAAGCTCGGGATGTAGTCACTACCTGTGGATGTTGCCTTGAGTTTCAACACCCACCTTCTTATGGAGTGAATCCTAGAGGATTGCTCCCTCTACAGGTGTGGCAGATGGATATGACACATTTTTCAGAATTTGGCAAATTGAAATACGTTCATGTATCCATTGACACATGTTCAGGAATAGTTTATGCATCTCCCATGGCAGGGGAGAAGGCCTCCCATGTTATACAGCATTGTTTGGAGGCCTGGGCAGCTTGTGGTAAACCCCAACAACTTAAAACAGACAATGGCCCTGCATATACTGCCAAAACCCTGGTGTCTTTTTGTCAACAGATGGAAGTACAAGTTAAACATGGCCTGCCATATAATCCTCAAGGCCAGGGAATCATTGAACGAGCACATAGAACCTTAAAAGAATTATTAATAAAACAAAAGGGGGGAATAGTTTATGGCCATACCCCAAAGATAACACTCTCATTAGCTCTTTTTACCTTAAAGTTTTTACAATTGAATAAGGAAGGTCGCTCTGCTGCTGAACGACATGCTAATACCAGCCCCAGTAAACTGGGGTATGCTAAATGGAAGGATGTGCTTACAGGATCATGGAATGGTCCGGATTCCATGTTAGCCTGGGGGAGAGGGTCTGTTTGCATGTTTCCACAGAATTGCGCAGAGCCAGTGTGGGTTCCAGAGTGGCTAGTGCGACGCTGTCAAAATGAAGAAGCTGATCTTGCTGGTGATGAGCATGTGTCTGCCCCTGATGGGTGCAGAACCCAGATGGGGAATACTGTCGGTGTTTAAATTGGACTTCAAAATTTGATGGCAAGATGAATGAGCTTCCCTCAGCGATTGTCACCGTGAATTCTACCCAAGGGGATCCTGGCTTAGCATTGGGAAAGAATGTACTAGGATAGGTGCCCTCACTGTGGCCCTTGTTTTGGCATGCATGTTGGGTGTATGGTGTATGTGTTGGTTGCGGAATGCCCAGGTCCACACTGCCGCCATGGTGGTGCAAGCTTTTGCCGCAGTGGAAGCAGGGCAGTCACCTCAGATTTGGCTTGCTGCCATGAAGAATGAACAATGAAGCCATTGCTCCATAGGGTTGTAAGGCTAAGCACTGCACAGAGGTTAGTCTGGAAGCTGTTTGACAATCTCTGGGAGGTATGTCTGATTGCATGAGGGTTGAGTGTCCTAGTGTCCTTCCCCCAGGAAAAATGGCACAGGAGCAGGTCAGGGTTGCTCTGGGTAAAAACCTGTGGGCCTAAGAGTCAATCCTGTACATGGCCCCTATTTCTGCACACTGGGGATCAGACCTCTATCTTCACCCACGGAGCTTGTTCAAAAAAAATATAAAAGGGGTAATTGTGGGAAGCCATTCCAGGCTGTAAATAGGCCAGCGGGATGGAAATCTGCTCCAGGCTGTAAACAAGCCCACCCTTAATCCCTGATTGGCTGAGCAAGCCTGCCTGGTGAGGTGATGTGACCTGTGGTGATTGGTGGGGGCGTGGTTGTGGCTGGAGTGGAGAAAAACACTTGTAACTAGAGAGGCTGGGGGATTTTTAAGAAAGAAGCTGCCTGAGTAAAACTGCTTTAAGAAGAACTGGTGGTTGCATTTTGCTTGCTGGTTGAGTTGGATGCGACAGGTAGGGGGAACCTGTGTGTCAGTCATGAAGCCCTGGGTTCAATACCCGGAAGTACAGAAGAGAAGAAAGAAAACAGAAAACAGTTGCATGAAATATGACTGTACTTCATAATGTAGTAATAATGTAGTCAAAATGTTCTATCTGTGTGTGTCTGAAAATGATTTCTCAGAGTTATAGCACAAGGTACATTTTACTAGAACCTGTTCCTAGTACATTTCACCTCTGGTTTTGATAAAAGATTTGTAAAGTGTAATTTTGGTTAAGGTAGGCTGGCAAATAATGACAGTACTTTCTGTTGTTCTACTAACATTCAGATTCCTTGTTCCAGAAGGGAATGAATCAGTAAAGCTGTGAAGACTGACTTCCATCACTGAGGTAAAAAGAGTAATAAGTCAGCCACTTTAAAAAGATGTGATGTGTGGCCTGGGCTGCATGGGTGAGACGTGGGCTCAAGCCTTAGAACTTACTAAAAACAAACAACAAACAAACAAACAAACAGCAAAGAGGTTGCTGAGTCCTGGTTGCTGGGGAAGGGAGGTAACACAGTTCCTGCCCCTGGAGCAGAGGCAGCAGGGTATGGGCCTCCATGAGTGCTAGTAGTTGACGTGGGTGTGGACATTGTTTCTATAAAAATGTACATATTTTCACGTTTCTCCTTTGGGGAATGCTCTCCTTGTTAAGGTTAATGACTCCATGATAATTAGGAACAGCATGACTCCAGGAAGCAAGAAGGTGTCTCTGTCACTGAAATCTTCAGGACAGTCCTTCAGGCTGTGAGAAAGAACTCTGCAAACATGAGTTCAAGAATGTATAATTTCTCAACTATGGAGAAATAAGGATGAAATATGGATTGTATGAGGGGCTTTGTGGACCTAAAAGAACAGAGACAGCTGCACTAATGAGCCAGCTGGTCAGAAAGATATTAAGGAAGAAGTTAAAGAGATTTAGGGAATGGTGATCTCAGAGGCAATCACACTCAGCTAGCATACTGTCTGTGCTTACAAAGGTGGGCAGATTCCTGAGCTCAAGGTTCTCCTGGGGCAGATTAAGTTTCGGTTGAGGTGTGGTGGGAATGGTGATCTCAGGACAGGATTCCACCCAGCTATCTTATTGTTTGTGTTTACAAAGACAGGCAGATCTCTGAGTTCATTTGCTATGTTAAAAAAATGTACTTGCTGTCTTTTTCTAAGAATCAAGGGGTAGGTCAGAAAATGTTGACTTGTGGATAATCAAAAGAGAACCCAGGGTAAATGACTGAATTGATACATACCTGGGGTTTGGTCTGCAAGAGATGAACTGTCTGGAGAGCTATTGCCGTTGTTTTTTTTTAGAATTTGTCTGGTGGCTTTCTGACTTTGGTTAGAAAACCAAAGAATTTTTTTCCTAAAGGGTTTCTGACTTTGGTTGGAAAATACAAGAATTTTGACTAGCAGCTTTTTAGACCTTGGTCAGAAAACCCATGAACTGCCTAGGAAGTTTTTGGAACTTTTTTTTTTCTAGCAAGAGAGAGCTGTCCTGAGCAGCATACAGAGCTGTCAGCTAGTGCCCATGATTGACTTCTAGTTATTTCTTCCATCACTTCCAAACACTCCTTCCTCAGGACTCCAGATGAAGCTGAGGCTGTTCCTTGACAAGAAGTGATATGTTTCTTTCAACATATTTTTATTACTAAGAAATCACAAAAAAGCAAGACACTGTCAAATTCATGAGTTCATTTCCTGTCAAATAAACTGCATCTTAAATAACCTCTGTATTATGGAAATCATTCCAATGAACCATACTTTCTAAAATCATAAAATTGACATATTAGGTTATGCTTTTATTTAAAAATGATTTATTTATTTTATTTTATGCATATGTGTGTTTTGCCTGCATGTATGTACACACACAATGTCAATGCCTAGTGCCTGAGTTTATATATTTTCTGTGTTTATATATTTTCTCCATGTATGTGCAGGTGCCTGTGGAGGCCAGAGGAGGGCATCTGATCCCCTGGCATTGGAGTTAAAGAATTTTATGAGAAACTTGATGGGTGCTTGGAATTAAATCCATGTCTTCCAAAGACTGGTAGGTGTTCTTAACTGCTGAGCCATCTCTCCAGCACCAATCATGCTCTATTTCCTTGTGGCCATTTTATGGAAAAGAAATGAGTCTCTTACTGAAGTTTGCTGAGTGATGTCTTGTATGGCCCTTTATAAAGTGTGTAAGTGCCTGGGAATTATGACTGAGAAAACATGCTTCTCGCAGACTGTGGAGCCCAAGTCAGTTACTAGTAATTGTCACAAATGATACTAAAGTAATAAAACCTTTTATGCCATATGGAAATGCTTCTAATATGTGAGAGGCGAAATTCTGGATTCAAAATTACACATACAAGATAATTTCAAACATATTGAAAGAAAAAAGACTGGAAGGAAACATTATGGGATGTAGTTTCCCAAGGAAGAAATTCATAAAGGTTTTTGGTATTTTTGTCTACTTTAAAAAAATCACTTTTGATTAAAGAGTATTATTTTTTGGAGACACTCTTACAGCCCCAACTTGCCTTTAATTCATGGGAATCCTGAGCAATGAGATTACCAGAGTGAATTGCCACATCCAGCTAACCTTATTTTTAAAATAGAGAGAACCCTCAACAAAAAATGGATGTAAAACAAAATAATCTCCCGAGAACAGTCTATCACAGCAGAGTATGGTGCCCGATGCCTATAATCCCAGCGCTGGTGAGGCTGAGGCAGGGAGATGGGAAGTTCAGGTCAGTTTGGGCTGCATAGTCAATTTGAGCCTATCACATTCTACACTGTGAGACTGTGTGTGTGTGTGTGTGTGTGTGTGTGTGTTGGGGGATGGGGGTTGAGACAGGGTTTCTCTGCATAGCCTTGGCTGTCCTGGAACTTGCTCTGTAAGCCAGGCTGGTGTTGAACCCACAGAGATCCACCTGCCTCTGTCTCCCAAGCTCTGGGATTAAAGGTGTGCACTACCACAACCCAAAGACTTTCTTAAACAGACAAAAACAAAACAAAAAAACCTGTGTTCATTCATGGGCTCAAATCTGTATAAATAGAGTAATTCTTGTTTTAGATCATGGTTAGTAGCAACGTGTTTGGAACAAATGAGGTGTTCCAGAAAATCATTAAGGTATAGAGTATTTCTAGATTGGAGTATTGTGTAGTTAATGAAATTATTTTCCATTGAGAGAATTCTGACATAACTTAAAAGCATGCCTGTGTAAAGTATGATAACCCTGTATGCAGGATAGTAAGTCTGAGGGGAGATAATGAGAATAGGCTGACTTATGTCAAGATGGTCACAATAGGGAGGTTTAATCGTCTCTGCATTTTCTAATTCTTTTACAGTGCCTACCTCATTACTTTCATAATTGGAAAATCAAAGACACTGGATTTTTTTTGTAAACAATATTTCCAAAGGTTCCACCTTTTTTTTTTTTGAAAAAGTGGTCCTCTTAAATGCAATAACTTAAATAATATAATATACATTTCTTATAAGTTAATAATCTCAAGAGTAATAACAGATTTCCATTTCACGTCAGAATTTTATCGGTAGATGTTGCTTTTCCTCAGAACGTAAATCAGGGGTTTTATAGAAGCATATAATCTTGTTAGTAAAAAGTAATTGATGACTGTTACCAACGCGACCCTGGATCCCATTGTTCAATAACATACTCACAGGGTAGCGTGCTGAATCAAGAAGCCAAGTAAACGAGGCTGCCGCGTGGCTCCATGCTTCTCATCACGGCAAACTTCAGATGCCAGGTGAACTCAACATTTATAACTACCACAGACCTCTCTGAATCTGAAGGAGAGCGTGCAGAATTGGGCTGCAGTCTCCCTCCGGCACCTGGAAGGACACCCACAGCAAGGAGGTACCTGCAGGGGCGTCAGGGCCTTCAGAAGCTCAGTCAAGCCCTTTGGTTTTTAAACTTGCTTGGTATGAGACCCACCGTGGAAAACCAGGACACAGACTCTCACAACTAGTTACTGTAGGTTGTAGATTCCTTAGCAAAGATCAGTTCTGACTCAAACAACACATGAGGGGTGTCTGGAGAGACCAGTGTCTTTGAGCTGTGTGTTAGCAAAGGCTTTATCACAAACTGTCAGGCTCCCCCGTGGCTGTAAGAGGTAGGGGATAAGCTGGCTCATGAATTTGGAGGGGTCAATGTGGAGAACTATGCTACTCTTGCTTTTAAATAGGTGACTAAAAGGGAGAGTTAGGGCAAAACAGAAAATAAAAGCATTTGAAACCTACAATGACATTTTTGTTCTCATGCTGAAAACCCTTCTTAAATAAAGACATACATACAGGGTAACCCCAAGTCTCTCAGTTAGCAAGACTCATCTACTGAAGGTCATTAGAATTAAGTTCCTTATTTCTTTTTCCATCATGTGTTCATATAGCTTAGCTAGGCAGGAGTGCCTTCCCACCTCACCTGATGTCCATGTCACAGGTTAAAAAAAATGCTCAAGTTGGCGTGCTCATCTTTGTCCTTTTGAATGGAATAGCTCTATTCCTTCTGGAAGGGGAATAGTTTCAGATTGTGGAGGCCCACAAGTTCATCGTTTATAACTGTCTAAAGGGGGACATGCACAGATGACTTATTTATGGTTGTGTAACTCAAAGTTTTCCTCAAATTTGGTTTGGCTACAAAAGAGTAGCCCAAGTCAATTAAAAAAAAAAAAAACAACCCATCCACGACCCCTTCTCCTCCAACCCCCCACAACCTTCCCAAAACCCCCTCAACCAATTTTGTGCATATGATATTTCCCTTGAGGTCTTAATCGGTTTAGTCTGTAGGATTTCCTCTTTGGTGACATTATCAGAAGAAATTACCCTGTTTCATTACCTACAGTCAATGAGGTCTGACGGGTTTTCCTTCTTGCTGGTCTGCAATGAGTGGAGGTCGTGAGCAGCTCTCTGAAACAGGAAGGTGTTGTCTAGACGTGGCCCTTTGAAGTTTCCTTCACTTCCATCTTCAGCTGACTGAAATTTCTTGTTGGGGGGTCACCTACGTTAAATCCTCAGAGTCAGTGGATATTGCTGCACGGTTTAACTGTTTACTGGGCTGCCCTGTAGTGGAAGAAAACCTGTGGAATTTGCCTGGAACTGATTCGCTGTCAGTCCTGGGTGGCCCTTACCCAGGCAGTTATGTCAGGTTAGAGAGAAAGCAGAAGTGGGGGAGAAGCCAGGGAGAAGCTGGGGAGAAGCGGGGGAGAAGCAGGGGAGAAGCTGGGGAGAAGCCAGGGAGAAGCTTTGTAAACTGGAAGGGCTACAGGAAGGGTTGTCTCCACCAGGCAACAGTAAGAAACTGGGCTGTTCTGAGAAACACGACGTGCATTCTGAGCTTGCAGTTACACGCCAGGAAAATTTCCATTTTGGTGGAAAAGAATGACCTCCCAGTAGCTTCTAAAGGAGATTTTTTTAAAAAGCCTGCTTTGTTTTATTTTATACTTGCAAGTAGTGCAGTTTAGTAAGAGTTTGTCCTTTTAGATTAAGTGCCTGCACCCCCACAATGCACTACAGTTTTTCCAGAAGAGCAGCCAGGATAAGCTGGTACTTATGTGTTAGCACAGGTCTAGGCTTGCTTATGGTGAACACGCTATCCAGGAAGTAATCGTGGGCTGGAGAGATGGCCAGTGGGTAAGGTGCTCGCTGAACAATAACAGGGAGCTGAATTTGGAACCCCCAGCTCCCTCATAAAACAGCAGGGTGATCTCTAACTCCAGCGCTGGGGGAAGCAGAAACAAACAGAGCCCAGGGGTTCACTTGGTGTACAGCTGTGAGCTGCATGAATCTGTATAGGTGAACACACCTGTACATAATCTCTGTACGCACACATACAGCACACCCACATGAGAAAATACTGGAAATAAGCTGATACTGTTTCAGGTTTTCCCAGGAAACAAACTTCAGGAGTCAGTCCTTGGCAGACTCCTGTCTCTATCCTCTGTGGGACAGTGTGCTTAGCCTGAGCTTTCAGACTGAACTCAGCCCAGGGGAAAGGGCAGAGTGAAGATCTGCATTGGCAGTGTAGCGCCACAGGGGGCACTGTTGGGGAGAAACCTGCTCGGCCCTTGACATGCACCCCTGTTGAGAAAGGCATTTCGCTTCTATGAGATATGGCTTGGACTCTTTCTTGTTCCCCAAACTGATTCTTCTTGCACAGCCACCATCAGATATCTCTGTTTCTCAGGACTGGAACGGTTTTGTGTTTTCAGCGTGCTCACATTTAAACAGATATTAGAATTACAGGATCCAAACAGAGTTTGGGGCCAGGCGGCGCACATGTGCAATGGCAGCACAAGGGACACTCACACAAGGGCATCTCAAGTTCAAGGTCAGCTTGGTCTGTACAGAGTTCCATGCCAGCCTCCAGAACAGCCACGGGTTTTGAAACGATAAACTCTTGCCACCACAGCTGAATTTAATAGAAATACCTTGGTGGGAAGGGGCTCGGGGAGAAATCTGTCTCCGGAGCTTTGCAGCAGTGTAACTGTATAAGCACCACCCTGAACCATGGGAATCAATCAAATCCACAAAACACAGGGCGAGGTCGCTTTGTTTTAAACACTCACGTATTGATTTATAGCATTTTAACATTCTCTTGCAAAGCGTTTTACAGATGTGCCGTTTTAATTTGACAGATTCTCTACTCTTTCCACTTGTATACAGGACCAGTCAATATATCAGGAGCAGTCATCACGAATTATACTTATTTAGAGGGTGCTTTCCCAACAGTTTTCCAGAACAACCTTTGAAGCATATGGGATAAATTCAGATTTTAAACTGACATTTGCATTCAAGGGATGAAAAAGTCAGTTTGACACCGGGATGAAACTATAGAAAGAGTCACTCACATAATTAAAAAACATTTTTATTGTGGACTTAGTAATAGAAATAAATTTTCTATTTCTCTTCTATTTTTGGTTGATTCGAGTCTAGAAAAATAAAAATAACAATGTTTTTTAATTAGATACTTATTTCTGTTGATAAAAATCATAGCAAATGCTTTAGAATCAGAAGTACTGAAAATAAAGGTAGGAAAACATAAGAAAAGATGAAATAAAACATTTAAGTAGGAATATTGTTTATTTTTTATTTCTTAAGAAGTCTGATTTTGTTTTTTTATTTTTATTTTATTATTTTTTTTTTGTTGTTTAGTTTTTGGAGACAAGGTTTCTCTGTGTATCCTTGGCTAACCTGGAACTTGCTCTGTAGGCCATGCTGTTCTTAAAGTCACAGATCCTCTAGCCTCTGAATTAAGGCATATGCCACCACTGCTTGGCTAAGAAGTCTCATTTCAAATATCAAAATTAAAATTATTTGTAACTATGTATAATTTTAAGTTAAAGAAAAGTTATTGAGAAAATAACTTTATTTTTTATTTTTAAAAAATGTCTTCCCTTTATATCCCAATCGCTCTTCCCCCTCCTGGTGGTCTCCCCCTCCCATAGTCCCTTCCTCCATCCCTCCCCTTCTCCTCTGAGATAGTAGAGGACCCCTTGGGAATCCTCCTATCCTGACACATCCCAGAGGTCCAGGGTAGTTGACCTGTTGGTCTTCCTGTGGGGTTCCTATTCCCTTGAAGGCCTTCAATCCTTTCCCCAACTTTTCCGAAAGATTTCCTAAGCTCCATCCAATGGTTGGCTGTAGGACTCTGCATCTGTCTGAGTCAGTTGCTGGGTGGTGCCTTTCAGCCCTGCGAGGCTCTCCAAGCTTATCAGAGTATCATTAATAGTGTCAGGGATTGGTGCTTGCCCATGGGATGGGTCTCTGGTTGGGCCGGTTATTTCTTGGCCATTCCTTCTATCTCTGCTCTATCTCCTGTCCTTGTATTTCTTGTAGACAGGATAAATTTTGGGTCAAAAGTTTTGTTGTTATCCCTCTTGCTCCACTGGGTTTCCTGCCTGGCTACAGGAGGTGGCCTCTTTAAAGGAGAGAACTATAACTCATTTCATAACTGTTTCTTGTCACTATTAAACCTTTTCCTGGACCAGTAGAATCTATTTCTTATTTTCTAATTTTAAAAATTAATAGGCCACTTCATTAATGCTCTACCATCTAATAACATACATGCATGTGGGTGATGATACACACAGAGACACATGCACACACAGAGAGACAGATAATATGCACATACATGGGCACAGACACACACACACAAACACCACACTCACATACACACAAGCATTCTCTCACACACACACATTTACATACACACTGACAAGCATTCTCTCTCTCTCTCCATCTCTCTGTCTCTAGCTGTCTCTGTCTGTCTGTCTGTTTCTCTCTCTCTCTCTCTCTCTCTCTCTCTCTCTCTGTCTCTCTCTCTCTCTCTCTCACACACACACACACACACACACACACACACACACGAATCTTAATCACTCATGTGATGTCACCTAGCTTCGCAGCATTCTGAGCCTGGAGGAAGTGCTCTTTGTAAAACCCATGGCTTCATCTGGTAGTAATTTGTAATTTACCATGTTTTGGGCTCACAGCCAGGTCAGCTATTGCCAAGAGAAGGCAGCCGGGAATACAACTATTATCAAGAGAGGATTTGGAATGTACTGAATGAAGCAAACTGAGACAAACTAAAACAAAATCTAGGGAGTAGTGGACTCCCCTAAAAGTTATCTGCATCTATAGAAGGAAGATGGCCCAGGAGATCTAGCTGAGCCCCAGCTCTGCCTGGGGCATAGCAAGTATCAGTTGGTAGGCCTATTAATTAGCTGGAGTAGATTTCCTCAAATATTTTAGGCAGTGGGATTTCTGACTGGGAGATCTGCTGGTGCTGGTGGAGTGAGTTAGTTCTTCCCCATGTTTTAGCAGTTTGTGATGTAATCTCTCATAAGCTCATCCCATGGACGCATTCTTCAGACTCAACACAACACATAAAGCTGTAACAAAAAGCATTTAAGATCTTATGTAAGCCTGATAAGAAGTTAAAGCATTTAACTATGAGATGAGAATTTAGGAGTCCCCGACTGCTAAATGAATATAAGAGTCCTAAACTTTGAAAAGATATCTGTGATGATTTGTATATGCTCAACCCAGGGAGTGGCATTATGAGAAGGTGTGGCCCTGATGAAAGAGTGTGGCCTTTTGGGGGAACCTTTTGGGTTCCTTCTGTTGAAGTGTTACTTTGGCTGTGGGCTTTAAGACTCTTGTCCTAGCTGCCTGAAAGTCAATAGTTCATATTCTGCTAGCAGCCTTCAGATGAAGACAGAGAATTCTCAGCTCCTCCTGCACCATGTCTGCCTGGATGCTGCCATGTTCCTGCCTTGATGATAATGGACTGAACCTCTGTACCTGTAAGCCAGCCCCAATTAAGTGCTGTCCTTATAAGAGTTGTCTTGGTAATGGTGTCTGTTCACAGCAGTAAAACCCCAGCTAAGACAATCTCAAATACAGATAAAAAGGTGGCTAGCAGATAAACCCCTGAAGTATGAATTCAGAAATATTTATAGAACACTTCTGAAGTTAAGGGTTATAAACCTTTAGGTCTGAAACAGTTTTCTGTAAGAATTAAGCTAATTTGTCAACTCTTTGGGTTCCTTCTGTTGAAGTGTTTGTAAATCATGGATGTTTATCAAGTAGTCTAAGTTAACGTCACTTCTTCTGGTGTAAATGGTAGAATTAACATGGCATCCAGTGTCTTCTCATTAAAGTTCTGGCAACAATTGGACAGTATTGATGATCGTGAGGTATCATACAGAGAATGCTTCTACACACTGCCTGTAAATTATCTGAGGATGCTGTTGAGAGATAGCTCAGTGGTTAGGGTATTTGTTGTTCTGCAGAGAACCCGAGACTCTGTGAATCGACCTGAGTCTGCAGAAGTGGCTAGAACCCACCAGCACACCACTAGAAAAAAATTTTTTTTTGGTGCGTTTCTATCTATGGAGCTCAACTATGCAAAGACCAATACATGCATGCCATTAGTGAATGTCTTACTTAGGGTTTTACTGCTGTGAACAGACATCATGACCAAGGCAACTCTTTTTTTCTTTTTAAGACTTACTTTATTTATTTCATGTATATGAGTACACTGTAGCTATCTTTAGACACACTAGAAAAGGGTAACACATCTCATTATAAATGATTGTGAGCCTCCATGTGGTTGCTGGGAATTGAACTCAGGACCTCTGGAAGAACAGTTGATGCTCTTAACCACTGAGCCATCTCTCCAGCCCCCAAGGCAACTCTTAGAAGGACAACATTTAATTGGGGCCGGCTTACAAGTTCAGAGGTTCAGTCCATTATCATCCAAGGCAGGAACATGACAGCACCCAGGCAGGTATGGTGCAGGAGGAACTGAAAGACCTACATCTGCATCTGAAGGCTGTTAGCAGAATACTGACTTTCCGGCAGCTAGGATGAGGGTCTTAAAGCCCATACCCACAGTGACACACCTATTCCAACAGGGCCACACCTTCTAATAGAGCCACTCCCTGAACCAGGCATATACAAACTATAACAGTGAAGAATCCTTTAGCATGTGTCCTTTCATGTTCTTGCTTTAGCTGAAAAACACCATCGGACACAACTGACTTTCCAAAGAATCCAGAAGTTTCCACTTCACGCACACTCTCTCAAATTAAAAAGAAAAATCTTGAAAATGTTGTTTGATATGTAGGTAATTTCTAAAACTGAGATAATTTATATGTATCCCAATAAAACAGGTAAGGTTTTCAGATTCATTGCTAGTCTAGAATAGCTAACCAAAGCTGGGGCAGTGCTGGCACATGCCTTTAATCCCAACATTTAGAGGCAGGGGCAGGGGCAGGGGCAGGGGATGGATTTCTGTGAATTTGAGGCCAGCCTGAGCTACAAAGTGAATTCCAGGACAGCCAGGGCTACACAGAGAAACCCTATCTCAAAAAAACAAAACGAAACAATAATAAATAAAATAGACAGCTGTCATTATCAACTTGGTTCCTCTTCAGAGGATCCCTTGTTGAAGTTGTATTAGTGTCTTTCAGTAAATGATATTTGACTTGATATTAGGCAGACCAGGGTTGGAATCCCAGCCCTATTATTTCCTCATGGGTGATCTTGGATGAGTCACATAAATGGTCTCCTCATATATAAAAAGCAAAACAAAACAACAACAGCAAAACAAAAAAATAAAAACATTATAATAACATCTTTAAATAATATTTATTGGTAATTTAGGTATATTTCCTGGAATGATAGTAACATAGGCAGTCATTCAATTAATGGCCATTTTTTGAGAATGCAAAATGATTTAAAAAATTAAAAAGTTATTCTTAAATAGTTGTATGTAATTATTTTCATTGCATGTGTGCCTGTGTATGGGTATGTGCATGTATATGTGTGTGTGGTGATGAATTGGCCAGGGTGGGTGCTGGGAACTAAACATGGGTCCTCAGCAAGAGCAGCTGTCTGTGTGGGCTGCTTTGCTCCCAGAGCCAAAGGTATACCTTAGGGCTTCTGATTCTGGGTACAGAAAAAGCAACCACATAATTGGCTGTTAGGAAGCCTGAGGAAAACGGGGCACCCCATAACTTCCAACTGTTGTCTTGACCACTGCAAACTTGGGGAGCAGTGTGCCACATACTATGGGATTATTAGTCCAATTTTATTTAGAGAACACTTGCTCAACTTGGCTGTTAAATTCATAAGTTTCACAAGAGCAGATCTGTCTCAAAGATGTTTGTGCTAATATTTTAAGAGCCATCTCAGCTCTTTCTGATTGACTCTTACACTCATCACTAATGTCAAGGATGAGCCTGTAATTATGGCTTGAACAAGGTGCCTAACGGAATAAATTCCTAAAATTTCGATAGATTAAATTATGTATCTTCCCTTCTAACTCTGCAAGAGTTTTGTTTGAGAAATGCACTAGTAGAAATGGGCTCTTTTCCCTCTACACATGCTGCTTGTTACTGTCTGCAAACACCAGAGAAGAAGTTGGGTCTGTCAAACAGTGCCTGAGTGGAAGCTCTGTACATTATTAAAACTGGTACCACACATACCCTGAACAATGAATTTGGTGTAAGAACTATAATTAAGCAACATCCTTGACTCTAAAGAGCTCCATATCCCAGACGAGGCAGAAACCAGACACTGAGTTATCTTAAAACCAGCACAGACTGTTGTCTAAGGTGTGGGATTTGTGGCAATGAAAGTTTTACATTATTGTATTATTGAAATAACAAAGAGAAATACAGATGGTGTGTATAGATCATGATTTGCCCAGTATACTCTGATGACCAGACTCCAAGCAGACACTGGCAGAGAAGGTGTGCTGACTCTAACCTTTGAACTAATAAAATGCGGATATATAGAATTGTGTAAGTTTTATGCTCAAGGCTTAAGAAAGCCACACTTGTTCCTCTGCCCCGAGTTTCCATACAAAGAAGCGCGAGGTGGCTGATTTAAGGAAAACTAGGCTCTGTGGTTGAAAGACCATGCAGAAGATGCAATCAGATCTCAGTGACTTAGCCTTGCTAACCGGGCTTTTGGATGAAACCATACCATGTTTGCTTCTTTGGCTTGGGTGAAGCTATGAACTGACTTCAGACTGCAGAGAACTCAGTGACTACCACAGATGGTGGGACACCCCACCCAGCTTCTAGATTACTCTGCACACCCTGCTTCTGCATCCAGACTACACTGCACAGAGGACACTGCCCTGAAACCAGTCTACACTGCACAGAGGACACTGCCCTGAAACCAGTCTACACTGCACAGAGGACACTGCCCTGAAACCAGTCTACACTGCACAGAAGATGCTGCCCTGCACTCAGTCTACACTGCACAAGAGACCATGCCCTGTACCCAGTCTACACTGCACAAGAGACCATGCCCTGTACCCAGTCTACACTGCACAGAGGACACTGCCCTGAAACCAGTCTACACTGCACAGAAGATGCTGCCCTGCACTCAGTCTATCCTGCACAGGAAACCCTGCCCTGTACCCAGTCTACACTGCACAAGAGACCATGCCCTGCACCCAGACTACACTGCACAGAGGACACTGCCCTGAAACCAGTCTACACTGCACAGAGGACACTGCCCTGCACTCAGTCTATCCTGCACAGAAGATGCTGCCCTGCACTCAGTCTATCCTGCACAGGAAACCCTGCCCTGCACCCAGTCTACACTGCACAAGAGACCATGCCCTGCACTCAGTCTACACTGCACAGGAGACCATGTCCTGCACCCATTCTACACTGCACAGGAAACCCTACCCTGCACCCAGTCTACACTGCACAAGAGACCATGCCCTGCACCCAGTCTACACTGCACAGAAGACACTGCCATGCACCCATTCAACACTGCACAGGAGACACTGCCCTGCACCCAGTTTATACTGCGCAGGAAACCCTACCCTGCACCCAGTTTATACTGCACAGAAGACACTGCCCTGCACCCAGTCTACACTGCACAAGAGACCATGCCCTGCACTCAGTCTACACTGCACAGAAGACACTGCCCTGCACCCATTCTACACTGCATAGGAGACACTGCCCTGCACCCAGTCTACACTGCACAGAAGACACTGCCCTGCACTCAGTCTACACTGCACAGGAGACCATGCCCTACACTCAATCTACACTGCACAGGAGACACTGCCCTGCACCCATTCTACACTGCACAGGAAACCCTGCCCTGCACCCAGTCTACACTGCACAAGAGACCATGCCCTGCACCCTGTCTACACTGCACAGAAGACACTGCCCTGCACCCATTCTACACTGCACAGGAGACACTGCCCTGCACCCAGTTTATACTGCACAGGAAACCCTGCCCTGCACCCAGTTTATACTGCACAGAAGACACTGCCCTGCACCCAGTCTACACTGCACAAGACCATGCCCTGCACTCAGTCTACACTGCACAGAAGACACTGCCCTGCACCCATTCTACACTGCATAGGAGACACTGCCTTGCACCCAGTCTACACTGCACAGAAGACACTGCCCTGCACTCAGTCTACACTGCACAAGAGACCATGTCCTGCACTCAATCTATACTGCACAGAAGACACTGCCCTGCACTCAGTCTACACTGCACAGGAGACACTGCCTTGCACTCAGTCTACACTGCACAGAAGACACTGCCCTGCACCCATTCTACACTGCACAGGAGACACTGCCCTGCACCCATTCTACACTGCACAGGAGACACTGCCCTGCACCCATTCTACACTGCACAGGAGACAGTGCCCTGCACCCATTCTACACTGCACAGGAGACCATGCCCTGCACTCAGTCTACACTGCACAGAAGACACTGCCCTGCACCCATTCTACACTGCATAGGAGACACTGCCTTGCACCCAGTCTACACTGCACAGAAGACACTGCCCTGCACTCAGTCTACACTGCACAGGAGACACTGCCTTGCACTCAGTCTACACTGCACAGAAGACACTGCCCTGCACCCATTCTACACTGCACAGGAGACACTGCCCTGCACCCATTCTACACTGCACAGGAGACACTGCCCTGCACCCATTCTACACTGCACAGGAGACAGTGCCCTGCACCCAGTCTACACTGCACAGGAGACAGTGCCCTGCACCCAGTCTACACTGCACAGGAGACCATGCCCTGCACTCAGTCTACACTGCACAGGAGACCATGTCCTGCACCCATTCTACACTGCACAGGAAACCCTACCCTGCACCCAGTCTACACTGCACAAGAGACCATGCCCTGCACCCAGTCTACACTGCACAGAAGACACTGCCATGCACCCATTCAACACTGCACAGGAGACACTGCCTTGCACCCAGTTTATACTGCGCAGGAAACCCTACCCTGCACCCAGTTTATACTGCACAGAAGACACTGCCCTGCACCCAGTCTACACTGCACAAGAGACCATGCCCTGCACTCAGTCTACACTGCACAGAAGACACTGCCCTGCACCCATTCTACACTGCATAGGAGACACTGCCCTGCACCCAGTCTACACTGCACAGAAGACACTGCCCTGCACTCAGTCTACACTGCACAGGAGACCATGCCCTACACTCAATCTACACTGCACAGGAGACACTGCCCTGCACCCATTCTACACTGCACAGGAAACCCTGCCCTGCACCCAGTCTACACTGCACAAGAGACCATGCCCTGCACCCTGTCTACACTGCACAGAAGACACTGCCCTGCACCCATTCTACACTGCACAGGAGACACTGCCCTGCACCCAGTTTATACTGCACAGGAAACCCTGCCCTGCACCCAGTTTATACTGCACAGAAGACACTGCCCTGCACCCAGTCTACACTGCACAAGAGACCATGCCCTGCACTCAGTCTACACTGCACAGAAGACACTGCCCTGCACCCATTCTACACTGCATAGGAGACACTGCCTTGCACCCAGTCTACACTGCACAGAAGACACTGCCCTGCACTCAGTCTACACTGCACAAGAGACCATGTCCTGCACTCAATCTATACTGCACAGAAGACACTGCCCTGCACTCAGTCTACACTGCACAGGAGACACTGCCTTGCACTCAGTCTACACTGCACAGAAGACACTGCCCTGCACCCATTCTACACTGCACAGGAGACACTGCCCTGCACCCATTCTACACTGCACAGGAGACACTGCCCTGCACCCATTCTACACTGCACAGGAGACAGTGCCCTGCACCCATTCTACACTGCACAGGAGACCATGCCCTGCACTCAGTCTACACTGCACAGAAGACACTGCCCTGCACCCAGTCTACACTGCACAGAAGACACTGCCCTGCACTCAGTCTACACTGCACAGGAGACACTGCCTTGCACTCAGTCTACACTGCACAGAAGACACTGCCCTGCACCCATTCTACACTGCACAGGAGACACTGCCCTGCACCCATTCTACACTGCACAGGAGACACTGCCCTGCACCCATTCTACACTGCACAGGAGACAGTGCCCTGCACCCAGTCTACACTGCACAGGAGACAGTGCCCTGCACCCAGTCTACACTGCACAGGAGACAGTGCCCTGCACCCAGTCTACAAAGCATAGAGTGGTTGTTTGAAGCTCTAAATCTGGGCACAGTGTGTGATGTGGCAATCATTAGCCATTGCATTCTGCACAAGAAGTTTTCTTTTGAGTGCGATCCCACTGAGACTTAAGTTCACAGTTTAGAACAACTCATACTGCAAGAATTTACCATCTGCTTTTTTGTTGTTGCTGTTGTTAAACATTGTATTATATATATTTTCTAGGTAATTCTTCTACCACAATATTTAGATTTTGTAGGAAAAGAAAAAGAACCTCACAGCTAAAACAGAAATATCATGTTTTAAAGTGGCATGTTTATCCCTCCCTCCCTCCCTCCCTCCCTCCCTCCCTCCCTCCCTCCCTCCCTCCCTCCCTCCTTTCTTTCTTTCTTTCTTTCTTTCTTTCTTTCTTTCTTTCTTTCTTTCTTTCTTTCTTTCTTTCTTTCTTTCTTTTCTTCCTTTCCTTCACGGACTCAATATGTAGCTCAGGCTGGATGCCTGCTTTGGCCTTTGAAATACTAGGAATTCAGGCACACACCAGCATAGCTGGATGTTTCTCTTTATGTTAATGATCACATATGTCAGATCTGGAGGCATTTTGCCGTGTATCTGTTATCTGTAGCCGAGAAATACAACACACTCAGATTTAGTGTCTTAAAGTAACAATAAGCATTTATTATTTCTTACAGTTTCTCTTGGAGAAGAACTCAAGAGTGTCTTCGCTTGGCTCTGTCGTGGGTCCTGCTGTGAGTGGAGGTGGGGATGTTGGCTGGAGTGTAGTCATCTGAGAGCCTGCTAGGGTTGGCATCTTCATTTCCCACGTGGCTTGCTCAGGAGCTACTCAGCCTAGTCCTGCTGTGGCCTTATCCAGTTTCCCCAGTACTAAGCTCTGTGGCTGTGTGAGTTCTCAGCCAGCATCTACACTCAGTACTGAGAAGCCAAGATGGGACGGTATTACCTTTTATCAGTGACAGCTCATGACTCTACCCTCTCAGTGGGGACAGTCTTTCAGCCAAGTGTGCTGCAGAGGCTGGCAATTCCATCACCTGGAAGGCCAAGTGAGAAAGATTGTTGCAAGTTTGGGGCCAGCTTCAGTTACAAACAAGCCCTGTCTCAAACAAACAAACAAACAAACAAACAAACAAATGAACACAACACATACGAGATAATAACTAACTTCATTTAGCCTGTGTTTTGTTATGTTCATGAGATTTAGGCATTCACTGTAACTGCCTGTGTTTTCTTTTGAGTTTGTTTTGCTTCTGTTACCTAATATAAATAAACCTCACTTTGGAAACACAACCTGGAAACAATGCAGCTTGCTCCTGTGTAATGCAACATCGTCTCAGTGTTGCACTAACCTTCAGCTCCATGAATGGTGTGCGTCTGTGTAATTTTACCCAATACCAAAGTGCCGAGCACCTAGTGCTGAGTGAGCGACTGTGGTCCAACTCAGGGCGCGTGCCTGTTTGCTTGAGCCTGGACTTACGATTAGATTTTAAAATATATTTATTATTATACTTAAATAGGTGGTGTTCAAAGTGAATTGTAAACATTTGTACTTTCAAAAGTGCAACCAAACATTTCAAAATGCCTTGTGAACAATTGGCAAACCATCCCTATGACATTAGAGAAAGTCTATCTCTTGTTGAACTATTGCCACAATGTCCTGATAGCATTTCTTTAAGGCTACGAAAAGGAAAAAAGAATGCTACATTTCATGGAAAAAGAACCACATGTTAAGGATAGCTTCCCTGTTCTCAAGAAGCCCTCTATAAGAGTTTATCATATTTTTTCAAAACATACAAAACATCTCCTGCCATACCAGTGACTCCTATCCTCCATCAATCGCCGGGTGTAGACCTGTCTCAAAAAAAAAAAGAGCTCGTCACTGTATTATCATAAGAGGTTAGAGACTTACTTGGTAGAGAATATATACTGTAGATTCAAGGGTGATCGGAAGTATAGTTTAATCCTACTTTACTAAATTGTATGAAGTAAGAATCAGGGTCAAAGGTAAGGCGTTTACTAAACAGTGAAAGTATTTATTAGAGTTGGCTGGGGTGGACTCAACTGTCATGCCACAGTACGTGCAATCGCTTGCTCTCCTCAGTAACTTCTGTTAAAGCTGGAGAAATTCTGACATCAGAACGGTCTGACTTGGTGACTTGATTACAGCTCAATTAGTCCAGGTAGAGTCCATGGACTGGAGCAAAGCACAGGGCCTCCAAACTGCACAGAAGGGACTACATTTTCAGTGGAAAGAAGGCAAGTCAAGATCAAGACAAGAGCAGCTTGAGGAGGCCTGGCCGTCTGTAGCAACGCATGCAGAAGTTCTTCACAGCATCTTCAAACACCCTCGCAAACTCCACTTGCTCACATTTCTTTGTGAAGAGCTCCTTTTCTGGTTAGATAACCTCCAAGAGGTAAGGCTCCACCCACTGTCATCAGAAATAAAACAAATAAGCAAAATCTCACATTCCACTGTGAACGAACGAATGTGAGCCAGCAGGAGTCAGTCCTTGGGAGCCTATGTGTTTTCGGTGCTCTAAACAACCATTGTCCTGTGAGGCAGAACGATGTGAATGTTACGCTACTGCTTCTCGGTCAGTCTGGTCTGCGAGCTGGAACCTCTGCTTGTATCTTATTCCAGCCTCTCATGGAGATTGACTCGGCACATTCAGTTGCAGTTGTCAACACAGTGGTCAAATGTCACTAGTGCCGTGGTTTGAGCAAATGTTAACTTAGCACACACCAGTTGGTTCGGTTCATTGCATCTCTGAGGTAAGTGCTGAGCCTGACAGAGGAACAAGGGCTAGATTTTCAACTGCTGCCTTAGCTGGCATTTGGGACCATTCAACTCAACTCTGTAACATAGCAGATCCCCATGTCTGTAGGAAAAACAAAATCAGGATTGTACAAAGTCATCCAGCCCAGGATTTAAATCTGAGGTGTGGCAGGGAGGAGGAACAACCTAAGAGATGCAGTCAAACTTGGACTATGAGACCTCAAACAAAGAATTCTGATGTCTCCAATAAAGATTATTTGTTAGCAAAAGCTATCTGTGGGCCGGGACACAGCTTGGTGGTGGAGAACAAGCACCAGGCACAGGGTTTGATGCTGGACACAGGAAAGAGGAGAATCAAATGGACTTTGTTCTGTCCCTAGTTCTAACTAAGATGGAGGGCTGAGAAATAACTTTTATACATATTACTTAAAAGACTGACTTCTCTAATGCCCTGGCTATTTTGAGGGTTGTCAGCCATTAATTTTTTTTGGGGGGGGGGTTGTTAATAGGCTATGAGAAACTATTTGGGAGGATGGTATGTTAAATGAGAAACATCACAAGAACACATATATCCAGATTTCCAAACCCACATGGATATGGGGAAATGCCTTGCTTTGGGACGACCCAGAATGACGTGGCAAAGATGGGGAAATATCCTGGATTCCCAGGGCACTTTATCTTCTTGTCACCAATAGCCAAGATATGCTCAAATACTTTTTTATATATCTTCCCAAAGCGACTATCTATTTGCATTGTTTCAAAATATAAATTACTATCGCTGGAAAGTTTAGAAAGTTGTTGGGACCTGGGCCAAGGAGGGTGTACCCCAGGGATAACGATAGCAAGGCTTGCTTTACTTTAAAAAGATAAGGAGAGATTCGAGTTTCCTTGTACTGCTCTGTATTAGTATGGAGACCAAAAGAGAAAAATAACTGATAAATTAAATTAGCAGGAAAATGCCCCATTCAGTAATGTAGCTTGCCAAATGGATACTGATATACATGGAAGATTCGTGTTTTTAGGTGTTGGGGTTAGGGTTAAGGTTTACCAGGAGGGAAAAGGATGACAAGGGGAGAAAGAAACCAAGGGATAGGCTGCAAACAGCAGAGACGGAGCAAAGAAACAATACTGACAAGACGCATTCCATTCCTAAATGAAGGTCTTCACGGCAAAGCTGAGGGCGCAGGCAACAGACAACTTACCACTCCCTCGGTGTGGCATGTCACGCCATCATAACAAACTTGGTCAGCATGGATGATGATGGCTTTTGAATTTTAGCTTCTAACATGGCTGTGGTGTGAGAACTGTCCTGTGTGATACCAAACTGCTTCTCAGAGAAGGTGAGGTGTCAGGAATGTTTGCTTACCTTTCACTGTCTCCGCTCGCCACACTGCAGGCTTGATCATTTCACAAGTGCCACCTGTACTCAGTGCCACTCAAGAAGCACCCGTCCTCTTCCGCTACCTCCCAAGGGCCCCGGTGCTGTTGGTCTGCTGCTTCCTCGATTCCCGAGTCACCCTCCCTTTTCTGCCTCTCCGTCCCATGACCACCGTTTTGGAGAAGTCGTGTTAATTTAGGAGCTAGGAAGTGGGGTGGCCCGGTAGGTAGGGGCACTTTACTGGTGCAGACAGCTCATTCTGCGGGACTTAGCTCTTCCTCATCACACTTACCATGACCCTGACTTCCATCCTGGGAAGAGGACCACACTATGGGAGGGCAGCCCTGGGAGAAGTTCACCCACTTCTGTATCTCAGCTTTCCTATTAAGAAGATGGAGTGTGCTGGTGTTTTGTTCATATTTAAAGGAGGAAAGCATTATTCTTGGCTCACAGTTTCAGGCCATGGCTGCCGTGTACATCATGAGTTTCAGTTTGTGGTGAGATAGAACACCACATACTGCAGAAGGCTGCTCACCTCAGGTCAGCCAGAAAAACAGCAAAGAACAGCTGGGATTCCACGGGATTGTGCCAAGTGACCTTGGATGTACTGCTAAAGGCTCTGACGACCCGCCACTGGTGCCTCTATGCAGAGGGCAAGACTTTGCCAAGTGACCTGTCTGTGGCATTTGAGATGCAAGCAAAGCACAGAGAACAAGAAGACCGGCCGACCCTCCAACCCACTGGTTATAGCCAGCATGAAGTGAGCTAATGTAGCAATCGGGGAGTTGAGAATACTGTGCTGCTTACAGTAATCACAAATGAACGCCAGTCACTCAGATCCCCAAGTCTACGCCTTTAAAGGAGAGCGAGCGTTGCCTGGAAGATTGTACTTAGAAGTGCAGAAGGGAGGGGCCTAAAGGTGTTTGCCCCGCATCCTTTGCTAATGCCTTGCACTGTCTGTAAGGAACCACTCAAGGAGCTGAGGATTGGCTATAGCACTGTGCATATCTAGCAAGTGCAGACTTGATCCTTTCACTTGTGAATGACCCAGAAAAGAAGGGAGGGAAGGGAGAAGAGGAGGTCACTCAAGAATACCGGATTGGGATAAAGGGCTAATATCCAATATATACAAAGAACTCAAAAAGTTAGACTCCAGAAAACCAAATAACCCTATTAAAAATGGGGTACAGAGCTAAACAAAGAATTCTCAACTGAGGAATACTGGATGGCTGAGAAACACCTAAAGAAATGTTCAACATCCTTAATCATCAGGAAAATGCAAATCAAAACAACCCTGAGACTCCACCTCACACCAGTCAGAATGGCTAAGATCAAAATCTCAGGTGACAGCAGATGCTGGCGAGGATGTGGAGAAAGAGGAACACTCCTCCATTGCTGATGGGATTGCAAGCTTGTACAACCACTCTGGAAATCAGTCTGGCAGTTCCTCAGAAAATTGGACATAGTACTACCGGGAGATCCAGCAACTCCTCTCCTGGGCATATACCCAGAAGATGCTCCAACTGGTAATAAGGACACATGCTCCACTATGTTCATAGCAGCCTTATTTATAATAGCCAGAAGCTGGAAAGAACCCAGATGCCCCTCAACAGAGGAATGGATAAAGAAAATGTGGTACATTTACACAATGGAGTACTACTCAGCTATTAAAAAGTATGAATTTATGAAATTCTTAGACAAATGGATGGATCCTGAGTGAGGTAATCCAATCACAAAAGAATGCACATGATATGCAATCACTGATGAGTGGATATTAGCCCAGAAGCTCAGAATACCCAAGATACAATTTGCAAAACACATGAAACTCAAGAAGAAGGAAAACCAAAGTGTGGATACTTCTATCCTTCTTAGAAGAGGGAACAAAATACCCATGAAAGGAGTTACAGAGACAAAGTGTGCAGCAGAGACTGAAGGAATGGCCATCCAGAGACTGCCCCACATGGTGATCCATCCCATATACAATCACCAAACCCAGACACTATTGTGGATGCCAACAAGAGCTTGCTGACAGGAGCCTGATATAGCTGTCTCCTGAGAGGCTCTGCCAGTGTCTGACAAATACAGAAGTGGATGCTCACAGCTATCCATTGGATGGAGCACAGGTCCCCAATGAAGGAGCTACAGAAAGTACCCAAGGAGCTGAAGGGATTTGCAGCTCCATAGGAGGAACAATATGAACTAACCAGTACTTCCAAATTTCCTAGGGATTAAACTACTAACCAAAGAAAACACATGGTGGAACTTGTGGCTCTAGCTGCATATGCAGCAGAGAATGGCCTAGTCAGTCATCAATGGGAAGAGAAGCCCTTGGTCCTGTGAAGGTTCTATGCCCCAGTATAGGGGAATGCCAGGGCCAGGAAAGGGGAGTGGGTGGGTTGGTGAGCAGGGGGAGGGGAGAAGGGATAGGGGTTTTCTGAGGGGACACTAGGAAAAGGGAACATATTTGAAATGTAAATAAAGAAAATATCTAATAATAAAAATAAAGAATACGAGATTTGGGGGGTGCAGATTGGAGCAGATTAACCAGAGGATCTGGAGCCATTCGCTGTCGAGCGATCGGAGCAAGCAAACTGGCTGTGATAGATAGAGTTCTTTTGACTAGGATTTTTATCTCAGAATTCAGCTCTAAGCTGATTTTATTTTTTTCAGATTGTTTTGAATTGATGACTTATATTTCTTCACAGAGGCCACAATGGTGACACCCAGCCAGGTTAAGCTGGTCCACAGGACTTCACAGTGACATTTCCTGCAGATCTGATGCATCTTCCCTGGGGGGGATGGGGGGGGGGAAACACAGGGCTTGTTTTATTTCTAAAAGAGAATTTTGGTATATGAGCGGAGGTTGCTTGAAACCAGTTTATGGCAAGATGAATCTCCCATGTGTCACTCATGGCAAGACGAGTCTCCATGGAATCGTCTAATATAACACAATATATTTAGGTTTAGTGAGTTTATAAGATGTAAAGGGTTGTGGTTGGACTGCCCTCCCTGCTTTGCAGCTGGTGAACAGGGAAGCACTGTTGGAGTTTGGCTTCTCCTGCATGCAGAGTTTTAAACACTCTTTTCTCCTGCACGAATTCTTTTTATTTTATTTTATTTTTAAAATAAAGATTTTAACTTCAGGAAATGTGTGAGTGTGCATGTGTGTATGTGTGAGTGTGCAAGTGTATATGTGTGTGTGCCTATGTGTATATGTGTATGCATGTATGTATATCTGTGTGCTTGTTTACATGTGTGACTGTGCATGTGTGTATTTGTGTGAGTGTATGTGCCTGTGCGTATATGTGTGTACATCTGTGTGTGTGCATGTATGTGTACGTGTGTGTGCATGTGTACATGTGTGTGAGTGTGCATGTGTATGTGTGAGTGCATGCGAGTACTTATGTGTGTGCCTGTGCATATGTGTGTGTAGTGTGTGTGTGTAGCTCACCCACATGGTGCACATGTGGACAACCTTGGTTGTCAGTCCTTTCACGTGGTTTACATATAGTATCGCTTGTGTTGTTGTGTAGGTTAGATGTGAACTCATCACTGAGGAATCACCACTGAGCCTGGGTGTACATCTATAGCAGGGGAAAGTAATTAGCCAGACAGAAGCCCTGGGGAATCAGAACTGTGTTTCACACCTTGGGAACATTTAACCACAGGTTAATAGCTCAATTAGCATTACCATGCCACCATCCCTGCCACTGCCATCGCCCTTAGAATGAACAGGGTTGCAGGCTGGGGTAGAAAGCTCTACAGTTTAAAAAAAAAAAAGAAAAAAGGAAAAGAAAAGAAAGAAAGAAAAGAGAAGTTTAGCAGATGCTGTTCCAGCTGCCTTTCTATCCAGGAAGTTTTAAGGACCTGGAAACCTCCACATTGTGGATGTAGTGTTGCTGTAAGTTTGTTTATTATGCTAACTCTCTGGACCGTTCAATTATTTATTATTCTCTGCTTTATTTAGAAGGGTTTAACCTGTGTATAGCTCAGCTGTACTCTTTGTTAGTAATTACAGAATTTTCTTCGGTTTATAAACATGAACCAAGGAGGGGCAGGGCAGTGAAAAAATTTGATGTTTAAAAACCCGGGTTTAAGTCTCGGGCTGGTGAGTCAGAAGAGACAGCTTTCCGGGGGCAACGGCTTGTTTCTTCTCCTCTGAAGGTTTTTTTTTAATGCTCAACACTATGACTTTCAAAGTCCTAATACTCTCTGCCACTAGCTTCTTGTTTCTTGGTTTTTTTGTTTGTTTGTTTGTTTGTTTTCCTTGCAAAGAGAAACTGAGTTAAGAATAAAACCAAAACCATCACATTTTTGTTCTTCGACTCAGAGGTTTGAGCAGGAACACAAATCTAAATGAAGGGCACAGTCACATGAAGGGGAAAGGGAAATTGGGTATTCCTTCTGCTTCAAGCACATTCATGGTGGGAAGTGTCTGTGTAAACAGAGATAGCTCTAGCTGTTGCTGTATTCACCCATGACAGGACAAATCTCCACGGAACCGTCTAATATAACGCGATACCTAAGATAGAGAGTAAAGGGTGGTGGCTGGACTGCCCTGCCTGCTTTGCAGCTGGTGAACCGGGAAGCACTGTTAGAGTTTGGCTTCCCCTTCTTCTTTTTATTTTATTCTATTTCTTGCCTTGCCTGTAGGCCTGGAGAGGCAATCAAGGCTGAACAATAGGTGCCTTCTCATCTCAAGTGAGCAATTTGCATTTCTGAGGATCTCAGACGGAATTATGCTTTTTTTTTTTTTAAATTTACTGAGGCATCTGCAGATTCCAGGAATATCCCTTCTAGGAATTCACCTCTTCTTTATGGGGAGGGAGACTGTACCTTGCATACTCCCAAGAAAACCAAGGCACCCAAGCTTGCATTAAGTAATTTCTCATTCTCTGTATAATCCGATCACTCAGGAGTTATTACCCCTGATTTCATATGCTGTTGTTATGTGACTATTTGTCTGGATGTTTTCCTTAAGACAGGCAGGCAGGGTGGAGACTGGGAAACCTGTTTTTGATCTGCTCTGTGGGGTCAAGGTCAATTATTAAAAAAAAAAGTATGTTTGTTTTTAAATTGTGTGTGTATGTGTATGGTGGGGTATGTGTATGTAAGTGCATTGTGCAAGGAGTCCAGAAAAGTCCCCTGGGATTACAGGGGATTGCTAGTCACCAGACGTGGGTGACCCAAACTCAGATCCTAAGGAAACAGTAGTCACACTTTACCACACTTTAATGCCTTTTCAGTGCCACCATCATTGTGAAAAGGGAGGTTGTCTGTGTGTGCACCCAGTCCTGCAAGGCTCTCAGGAGACACGACTGACCAGTGCTCCTCTCCTTCATGAATCCGGAAGCGCCAACTCCGTGCCTGTGGCCGCTGTGAATATAAGGATGGGCAATCCAAAGCTTTGTCTCTGAAGGGCTCACTGTGTGCAGTGACAGACTGACTGTGTGTCTATATCTGTTATGCTTTACTATCAGTTCCTCCACACTGCACAACTCAGAGGCGGGGGTATCCATAAACACACGATGAGCGCCACCCTGCAAATGAATCAGAGTAAAATCAGACCTTGTGAGCACACCCCAAAGGAGGACTGTAAATCATACCAGCAGAATCGGGCCTGAGAGCTCTCTGGATGGACCAGTGCCTGCACCTGGGTCCCATTAGAAGAACATACCTAACATTGTGATTAGCAGGTGATCACAACCGGCTGCCCTGCCATCTAGTCACTGGGTATGTGTCAAGGACCAACAGCCTTGCACGGATGTGCCCATGAAAACCACTTGCATGGAAGAAGCAGAGGTCATAGGGGGACACTCACAGAAGCCAGATAAAGGAGGAAAAGCAGTGGGGGTTATATCCTAGAAGCCAAGAAAGGCTTTCAAAGAGGGGTCTGTGAATATGATCACTGGGACCCATTCCAGACCCATGCATGTCAGGACGGCAGCATTCCCTGGAGCCAGTTGGGGGTGGTCATGGAGCAATGGACAGCAGATGCACAGCACTGTGTTCAGCAGCTAAAAAGCAGAGGCCAAAATTAGAGGACGGTGGATACAAGACAGCATGCAAGCTACCGTGCTGTTTAAAACTCTCCAGTTTGTGGTATGGCTGACGAGGGCCTGTGGGTTTGTTCTCAGCCTTTCTAGATTTGTCTGCAGTTGCTGTCCACGTGCCCTTCAACTCAGCAGGACAGATGGACTGAGGATGTGCCCGTGAGAACCATTGTTCATATTGCTCAGGCTCCCCCCTCTCTCCTTCTCTCCCCTCCCCACCTTCCCTCTTTTCCTTTCCTGTCCTCTCTCTCCGCATCTTTCTGCCCTAGACATGACCAACTTCTGCTCCTCCCTAAAGCCTTGCTTCCCGATGTTGTTGCTAAGAAACATTTCCTAACCTCTCTCTGTTCACCTTTACTTCAGCCAGATTGTAAGGTCACTCCAAAGTCTTTCATCCTTTTAGACTTTAGCATCAGGAGTCACACACCATTAACACTTTGTATTTATCTCCTTCCTAGAGGTAGATGTGAGGGATGTGAGGCCAGAGAGCATATTTGACAGGTAAGCTCCATACACATAGCTAAACAAGCTAAAACAGTAGAGTCACACCTATTAACACCCTCTGCTCAGATGGAGACCATGGGCGTAGACAGTCACTCCTTCCAAGGTCAAGGCAATTCTCTATATAGTCACCATGTTCTCTCACTATTCTTCTCATGCTGTTTGCTCGCAATGATTATAGCTATATTTATATGTATGTCTGGGTCTGTGTGCAGGCTTCTGTATTTAGTGAAATGCCTTCAGAGGTTAAAAGAGGGTGTTGATCCAGGTGTGATGGCATAGGCCTTTAATCCCAGCACAGTTTCCATGAGTTTGAAGGTAGTGTGGTCTCGTGGAAAAGGAAAGTCTTGAGGCTGGAGACATGCTCAATTGCTGCACACAGCTCTTCTAGAGCACCCGAGTTTTGTCCTCATTGTTCACGTTGGGAAGCTCACAGATGCTTGTAGTTCTAACTCCAGGGAGATCTGATATCAACAATCTTGCACTCTGAAGGTACATGCATAACACACACACACACACACACACAGGCACTTTAAAACAATAAATATTTTAAGAAAGAAGACACTGGATCCCTTGGAGCTGGAGTTACAGGATGCTGTGAGCTACACAATGTGGATGTTGGGAATGGAACTTAGGACCTCTACAAGAGACGGATGTGGTCTTAATCACTGAGCCATCTCACCAGCCCCATGGTAGCTAGTATTAATGGCTCATGGTTGATCTTTGGGATAAAATCTCTTTGCTGTTCGTGTATCCCATATCATATATCATTGCTTTCATGCAAAAGACTTGGGCAAGGTACAGTCTTTATGCTTTGTAATGATTTCCTTGGCTTTCCAAGATCCATATGTCCTTTCTCCCGTGTGTGTGTGTGTGTGTGTGTGTGTGTGTTTGTGTGTGAGTGTGTGTGTGAGTGTGTGTATGTGTTTGTGTGTGAGTGTGTGTGTGTGAGTGTGTGTGTGTGTGTTTGTGTGTGAGTGTGTGTGTGTGAGTGTGTGTGTGTGAGTGTGTGTGTGTGAGTGTGTGTGTGTGTGTTTGTGTGTGAGTGTGTGTGTGTGAGTGTGTGTATGTGTTTGTGTGTGAGTGTGTGTGTGTGAGTGTGTGTGTGTGTTTGTGTGTGAGTGTGTGTGTGTGAGTGTGTGTGTGTGTGAGTGTGTGTGTGTGTGTTTGTGTGTGAGTGTGTGTGTGTGTGTTTGTGTGTGAGTATGTGTGTGTGAGTGTGTGTGTGTGTGTGTGAGTGTGTGTGTGAGTATGTGTGTGTGTTTGTGTGTGAGTGTGTGTGTGAGTGTGTGAGTGTGTGTGTGTGTGTGTTTGTGTGTGTGAGTGTGTGTGTGTGTGTGTGTGTGTGTGTGTGTGTGTGTGTGTGTATGGTGTGGTGACTGTCAGGCAATGAAACCCAGGTGGATTGTTCTTCCTATTTCTGATTGGAATTATTCAGATATATAAAGACCCAGTGTTAAATGTGTGGCTCAGATGAGGGAGCTAGGAGTAGTCAACCTTTTTAGAAAAATGAAAGAGAGAGAGAGAGAGAGAGAGAGAGAGAGAGAGAGAGAGAGAGAGAGAGAGAGAGAGAGAGAGATTGTCTTGTAATAACATGAAAATATTATATTGCACACCCCTTACCCCAAGATCTAGTGAAGTGAGAAATTCTGTTTGTGGTCTCGCTCCTGGCTTTTGTGTGCTTACTTTTTGATTCTATTTTGAGTCAGGCTCTTGCTAAGGAAAGAGGCCTGGATAACCTGAGGCTGGATGACTTCTTACGTCAGCCTCCTCCATGTTAATTATATTTGGCACCAAGATGCCCACTTGTGCTTTCCTTAACCTCTGACTCTTCCACTCTTGACTTCATTGTATAATCTTTACCATGTTGGTGGCTAACATTCTAGGAAGCAGACAGCCTCTGTGGAGTCTCCTTAGGGGAGGTGGATGCTCCCTAGGTGAACAAGATTCAGAACTAAGGCAGGAGCACAGGATGCTGGCGGACATTTCATCGGAAGCTGTCCAGGTGAGTGGGATTGGTGGTCCTTGCCAGCCTGAGAGCTCACATCTCCCAGGCTGGCCTCAGACTTGCTACACACTTGAACTGATCTGTGTATCAAATCATTCTCCTAAATGATGGGGCTAGAAGTGTTGTTTAACCAGCTTTAAGTGGTGCTGGGGACCAAACCCACAGTTTGATTCTATGTGATAGCCACATTATATCTCTAGTTCCTTAATCTTTTCATTTTAATGATTAAAGTTGCTTCAAACTTTTGAGTCGTGACATGGCACATGGACTGATTCCCCTGAATCACTGAAAGTGCATATGGATAAGAACCTAAACTGGTAAAAAGCTCTTATTTATAAAACTAATATATTATAATATCACAAACAAGATGTTCACCTATTTTCTGGGCCAGAAAGTAAAAATTTAGGATTCATTAAGACAGAAGAATTGATTGAGAAAAATGTTCCTAATTTTTAAAAAAGGAAACCTCCAGGTTTTGTTGAGTCTATAGAACCTAATTGTTTTTAGAGACAAAAGACAAACTTTATTTAGAACATTAAACACACAAAAACTCAACTTAAATTGTCGCCCACGAATTCACAAAAGCCCCTGCCCCCCCAAGCCATCACTGTTCTCTCTGGTGAACACTAGCATCCTTGTGAAAATTTGGAAAACAAGAAACAGCATTTAGAATAAACCAGAGAAGATTCTGGAATAGATAAGGCAGAATGTTTCATTTTCATTTTTTAATGTAGGGCTGCCCGAACTGACTGGCAGCATCATTCCCCAAACGGTGGCCCCTAATTATTTCATCATGCAGGGGAAATCCTGGTAGGTCAAATATAAACAGCCTGAGGCAGGAACCTCTTCATCGGATACAGCCTGACATCTGACATCTGCAGGGCCTCCTGCAAGCCTGCCACAATTAACCGGGAGGCGCAGACAGGCATGGATGCCAGGGAGTTGGGAGCCAGGCAGCTTGGAGCAAAGGGCTTTCCCGATCCAATATGTTCCCGAAAAGACGAAGCGGTGACAGCAAAGGGTGACAGAGCTCCAGGGTACTGGACCTTTGTGGTCTTTTCCTGGCTGTTTTCCAACATGCAGAGGCTGTCTCTCCTGTCTTCCACCAATTCTCATGTATGCATAATTCCCTGTGACTTTCAATGGGAGCTAAGTGCTCTTAGGGATGGCTGCATGGAGCTCTTGGTATTGTTAATGTTACTTTGGGGCTGGGGTGGGGGTGCCCTTGTGGGTTTCACTAACTAAATGAGACCCAGAGTGTGACCCTCATACAGAATGGGTTAAGAGATGGGGCCAGCACCTGCTTTAGAGGCTAATTGCTTCTATCAGACACTTGGTTTTTAATTTTGTCTTAGCAGATGTTAAGGACAGTGTCGTGGCTTGTGTTGCTGGTCTCTTTCCTTGTCTCACTGGCTATGAGAAGGTGTGTGTGTGTGTGTGTGTGTGTGTGTTTGTGTGTGTATGTGAGTGTGTGCGTGCTGATAGGGATATGCTAGGATGCATGTGTCAGAGATCAGAGGTCAGAGGACAACTGTGGGGAATCATTTTGTTCTTTACATCGTGTGAGCCCCAGGGATTGAACTCAGTTTGTCAGGCTTTGTGGCAAGCTCCTCTGCTCCCTGAGCCATCTTATCAGAGCCTGATTTTCAGATCATATCTCAGCATTTTAGAGACATGATCACAGGACCACATGAATGAGTGTCAGACAGCATGCTTGCCTGGGGCTGGAGACTATCTCTGTTCATCAATCAGGGCAGCCCTGTTAACAGATGAGAAAAGGCAAAGAGAAGGCACCTAACTTGGGACTTTGGGTGAAGTGTGTAAGCTGTCTACGTTTACATAGCAAGAAGGAAGGGACGTGGAGCAAGTCACATAGACACGAGCATGGAGACACAGGGTGTCAGGGTGTTCCAGGGAGTTCCAGTGTTTAGGAAGAGCAGGGAGGGTAAACATGGTTGGTACCTGGAATGTGTGTCAGATAGTAGAAAGAAATTTGGCAAGAAAGTGAGGCAGAGCTGGCATCACAGGGAGCCCAGAGCATCCCAGGGCAACAAGTGGCTGGCTGTTGTTTCTAATTAGAGAAAAATTATTGCTAGAATCAGACTTGTGAAAGATGGTTCTGGAAAAAGTATAAGATACATCAGAGAGGGAAGACGGCTTTGCTAGGAAGCCGGTTTGAAGGCTGCTGCAGGAGGGACCACTGCCTACACTTGATTTCTTCAGCAAATAAAAGCCTTTCCAGTGAAAAGAGAGAGCTGCAGGGTTTGATGTCTCTCGGTGTCTTAGGCCATGCTGGTGTGACTTCCATGTTAATTTCTCTAGTCCCTCTCCCTCTTCTCTCCTGAACCATCTGAAACCAGCAGTGACTGAAACCACAGCCTCTGGGGTTAACACCTGGGCCAGAGCTCCCAGTCATCTCAGTACCTTCCAAGTAGAACACTTTGAAGTCCATGTCCTGTTAGTCATGATATCACAGATATTTGTCCAAAATAATCACCAGTAGATTTGTTGGAAAGAAAGATGCCTAACAGGCAAGGATTGGGAAATACAGATGGTCCAATTTGAATTGACTTTAAAAAAAAATGTAAGCAGAACAAAACAGCCTGTAAGTCCCGATGAGATGTCTGCAGCGTTTAGAACAAGCATGCTGTATTAATTATTATTATTCATTCTGAGTTGCCACAAGTGTACACAGTACTACATAAGCAGTTGACAGCACCGGAGGAAGAATAATACCCCGGCCACGGAGTGCTTATAATTTATGTAAACACATCCTCTTGTTTTTCTAGGCTGTATCACTGAACATTGAAATTTCCCTTACTTTGTTCATATTCATATTTCAGCTCTGGTTCTTATATAAACTAGAAATGAACAGTTTTGGGAAACAGACATGTTTTTCCCCAGTGGTAGTTCTTTTCCCCAGGACAAGGGCTGTCTTACTGGGAATTCTGGGAACAGAAAGCTCCTTGGGTGGGGTTTGCCTCACACATAAAATGGGAGTTATGGGGTCTATTTAAGGGCTCTGGGTAGCAATGGTGTCGATGATCTGAGTCCTTTGGACCACTGACTAGCCACGTGTCAAAGCCTTTGCACCAAGTCCTTTTCTACTGTGAAGAGAGGACACTGAGTCAAAAGGATCAGAACCAACATTCCTTATTACCACAGGGCCACAGGCTGATCACACCCTCAGTCCCGCCATTCAGTTTCTTTTCCCATATACATTTGGAACGCCGTTTTTGTTTGTTTACATATTTTGAGACTGGGTCTTTGGTAGCCCAGGCTGGCCTGACATGGCTGCGTAGCCAAGGATGGCCTAGAACTTGAGATCCTCCTGCATCCACATCCCCCAAGTACTTCCATGACAGGTGTGTACCACCACATTTGACTTAACACTGCTTCTTTAAAGCTGCCATGTAGCCCTCGCACACAGTGCTGACTTGTAAAGACAGTGCCTCCCACGCCTGCGTGCGCTGTTGTGTCCACTCAATCCTGTGCCCGTGTGCCCTCTGTCTGTGTCCACACAAGCTCCCTGCTTCTCTCTCCCACTCCTATCCCTTTTGCTTTTCCAGACAGTTTCACTTCTAGTTTTCTACTTTCAAATCACGTGTGTGCATATATGTGTGTGTGTATGTATGTGTGTGTGTGTGCGAGAGAGAGAGAGAGAGACAGAGATAGACACAGAGACAGAGACACAGAGACACACACACACACAGAGACAGAGAGCTATCTTATGTATTTCTATAAATAACAAAATCCGTGATTTGCATATGAAAGAAACTACTGCATTTGTGTTTCTGAATCTGGCTTCTTTTGTTTAACCCAGTGACCTCCGGTCACAGCGATTTTTCTGCACACATCAGTTGGTTCTCCTTTATGGCTGAATATAACTCCACCACACACACACACACACACACACACACACACACACACACACACACACACATACACACACACACACACACACACACACACACACACACACACAGACATTTTCTTTAATCATCCATCTGTTGTCAGAGACCCAGGCTGGTTCACTGTTCTGTTTATTGAGAAAACGTTGCAGCAAATGTGTACATGCAGGTGTCTCTGTGGTATGCTGACTTCAGTCCCTCTGGGTGTGTCTTCAGTTATGGTATGTATTTATGCTACATAACTAACCTGCTTTCCTTAACTCATGAAAATCTCTAAACTGCTTAGGACTCTACTCTCCAAGATCCAAAGAATCATTTCCAATGAATGGTTGGTGACTTGAAATGGGAAGAAAAGAATTGAGAGTAGCAGAGGGAGATGAGGACACGTTAGGAGATGACTCCACGTGGTGGGGCCTGGCCTAGAAGCAAGTGACTCACTATTCAGAGTCTAGGATTGAAAAAAAATGCAGCCTGATTTGACCCAAAATGCTGAAAAAGGAGAGAGCTACTCCATAGCCCGGCTGCTTTCTGTAGCACTCCATAAGCAGAAATGTGTTTAGTTCGTGCCCTAGAGCAGGGTTTCTCATTTGGGCTCTGTTGCTGTGCTGAGTCCTGGGTGAGCTTCGGTGAATCAATGATGGAAAATTCCTGTATCCTCAGACCCTCAAAGTCACAAGCCATTGTCCAGTGTGAATAAGAAAGAAGCCT